>NC_136067.1:1910494922-1910799922 GCF_964261635.1 Lissotriton helveticus | reverse complement strand
GAGTTGCCAAAACTACACCAATTAAGTGTAGTTTCCCACCCTGAGGAGAGGGTGACTGAAAATAATGTAATTCTGATTGAGCAGACCGGATTTAGAGCAGGTATGGGGACCTGACATCATGGGAAACATTTACTAACATGGGATGCAACGTAGCACAGCAACCAAAGTGTATGTACTGCAGTGCATCAAAAAGAGACAAACAAACAGCACAAACCCTGGAAGTGTGCGTTCTATGACGCCTAGGTATTTCACTGGAAGGGAGACTTCCGATGCAAAAACTATCCTTTAAACCTTTAGCCACATTGCATGTTTTCTGGACAGTGCAGCCCACGTGCATGTAAAGTTTGAAAAGGAAGTAGAAATGACAATGGCGTTCACTTGGTTTTTTGATTTTCAAGAGCAAAACGGACAGCACACAAATGGTACAGAAAAGTGCAGAGGCTTCTGTGGTGGGGTGTAAGTCGCTTTAGTGCTAAATGTGGTGGTAATTCAGACGGCTGTGCTGCAAGCATCTGAATGACAGATGCTCCCAATCGTTTTGCATTTGGCGGTAGGCTTAGAATTGGAAAGTCCTCCAGAAAATACATAATTGGAAGCTGAACTCTGTAAGAAAAGCATTCAGCCTTCCTAGTGCTGTCAGAGTGGATGCCGTAACAATCCAAACAGGTCTCTATGTGAAAGTGGATGTTTTGGGAATTATGATAAGAATAACCTCCATTACGCCTTCCTCAAGGAGGCGTAAGGTTTTGGCACACATCCTGTCTGCAATTGCTTGTAGATATGGATTTGCATCAAAACTCTATCACCAATGGACGTCCCCTAAATGCAAAATAGCTAAAAGTTTGCCTTATTTTGGGCAACTTTTCAGCTCATATCTTGATTTGCGTTGGAAAGTAAATACCTCTCAAATGATTTGCACAGGTTTGCGTTACAAAAATAAAGCAAACCTGGTGCCAGGTGTGAGTAAATTTGGGCCCATATCTTTAGCCTTAACTGTATAGTTAAAAGGAGAACAACAGATGTTTCTTTATTGGTCTGCTTTGTAGATTTTGCAGCCTGTAGACTTCGCAGCTTTCTGCGCTGTTGACCGAAACTTGCTTTAATAAAAATACAAGATGTACTTGGCATTCCAAATGTATTATGTACAAAGTTCAAAGTAAAGGTCAAGGAAAGATCAATATGACTTGGATGTAGATTAAGGGCCACATGTACGATCACTACATTTTGCGAGTTCCTAATTGGGACTTTTTGAAACTCGCAAGTAGGAAGTCACAAAATGTGATGTACAATAGTGTGTTTGACACTTTTTTTGATTCCCAGTGGGACACAAATGGACCTGCCTCATCAATATTCATGAGGCAGATTGCAATTTGCAACCCATTGATAATGTCCAAAGTCCCAGGGATGGTGGCCTGCTGGGGTTAGCAGACCACGATGTTTGTAATTGTATTTTCAATAAAGCAATTTTTGGGGGGAAATGCAGTCTGCTTTCCTTCAAGGAAAAAGGGAAGCATTTAAAAAACAAAAATGACAAATTTTCTTTTCATTTTCTAAGAGTAGGCAGTGGTCTGTGGGTCCACTGCCTGCTCTTATAAAATGTTTGCTCCCACATTCGGGAAAGGATCCCTTGAGGACCCCTTCCAATTTGCGAATGTGTTACCACCAACTTGAAGTTGGTGGTAAACTGCAAATGTTTTGCAATCACATTATGGTCACAAAACATTGATACATCCCCATGCGATTATTTGGAAGGGATGACCTTAACACGTCCCTTCCTAATACAGACTTGCAAACATTTTCCGATTCAGCAATCGGTTAACGGCTCACAAAATAGGGTTAATACAGGTCAAAATGCTACTTAGAGTTCGCAAATGGCCCTAGTCTCAGTTTGCGATAGCTAAAACGTTTTGTAAGTGTAGTCCTTAGTTCCATTACTTCAACATTTGATAGACTGTGTTTTTATGTCATCTTTGTGTTCATGTGTGCTATTGTTAAATTCATGTGTATTAACTAGATTTCATTTTGGTACTGGAAACCATAAGATTATTTTTGTCCAACATGGAATTTGACTGTTATTGTGCAATGCCCCCAATATTATCAGCAAACTGTAGTTCTTAGGAATTTGTATTTTTCCACATGGATTAGTATTAGTAATGATGACCTTACCTAGAAATATTTGGGCTAAGGTACACTTGAATTAAATGGCGAGCTTTCCGAAAAGATCTTCTATACCCAGTGACCTCAAACCTGGGTGTGTCCATGTTCCCTTTAGCTCTCTTGTTTTTCTGCATGATTTAGTGGAAGATTTGTGTGACTAACTGCTACCTGCCGAAAACATTTAGGACAGAAAGTTAATTTTATGCAGGTGATCTCATTATGTTAAATACTAATTTTTTTGGGTGGAAGAGGCAACAGGATCTATTGAATACATATTGTCAAAGAAACTATACATTTTGATAAGAGGAATATCACTTCAGAGTGATATATTGACAATGTTAAATTATAAAAAGGGAACATTTTATATGGAATTGTGACCATAAGCAAAGCAGTCCAAGGCGTTCACTTGGTTTTTTGATTTTCAAGAGCAAAACGGACAGCACACAAATGGTACAGAAAAGTGCAGAGGCTTCTGTGGTGGGGTGTAAGTCGCTTTAGTGCTAAATGTGGTGGTAATTCAGACGGCTGTGCTGCAAGCATCTGAATGACAGATGCTCCCAATCGTTTTGCATTTGGCGGTAGGCTTAGAATTGGAAAGTCCTCCAGAAAATACATAATTGGAAGCTGAACTCTGTAAGAAAAGCATTCAGCCTTCCTAGTGCTGTCAGAGTGGATGCCGTAACAATCCAAACAGGTCTCTATGTGAAAGTGGATGTTTTGGGAATTATGATAAGAATAAGCTGCTTCGCGATATAAGGCATCTATTGCAGCAACATACTTGAATGAGGGCCCCAGCAGTAAATGCTATGTTGAAAAAAAAAACCAATGACATGGAAAATTGACTGCAATAAAAAAACTCGGTTTAATTGTGATATTCAACTGCTAAGAAAGAGGGGGAAACAATATTGCAAATAAAAGGCAGTTAACGCTGCAGTTCAGTTGGATGAGATTTATTAAGCAGTTAGCACAGGGTATCTGCAAGATTTGCATAAATGTAAGACTGGATTTGAGAATTAAAAACTTCTGAAGTTTTGTTCTGTGCCCAAAATTAATAGGATTTCTAATTATTACTGAGAACTGGGATAGTATTATAAAGACAACATTTTAAAAAGAGGTTCTCATGTTTAAATTATTCATCTCCTATCAGAAACCATGAAATGTTAGCACATGTTTTTTTGAGCTGCTCTGCTATTTTGGATAAACGCTAATAGTTTTTGAAGATTCCTTTTAAAGATGCTGGTATATAAGGACGACAGAAAATACTTTTAGACATACATTTGCACTGACACTGTGAAAATTGCCATGTGGTTGCACTGTATCATAAAAGTATTCATAGCTACCCTTATGACTTGCTGCACAAGGTAATGAAATCTAAATTGTGTGTGAAGGTGATTTATATTTTTAATCTCATTAATGTGTTTTAATCACGAACATAAAGGATTTTGTAAAGGTCTTTTTTTAAACAAAGTATGAAATACACATGTAAATAATACACAGGCAGAGGTGTCTTAATCCTACACTAGTGCACATGCAAGTAGATTGTAAGTTGCAGTTAGGGGGGCATTATATTTTATGGAACTACCAGCGCCTCTTTAAATAGGCATTGACAGAGCAAATGGACTGGGTTTTTAAATTGTGAGTGCTGCTCAGAGTGGTGTATGGTGCCTCTCAATAGGTTGTAAGCAGTTTTATGTGCCAAAGGTTGTTGTATGGCAGAGGGTGAGGGCCAGTATGACATATGGTGTGTTGCTCAATATTACTCTGGGTTAAGATCTATATACAATAGAGAATGTATCAAATATGGCAGGTTAGGCTGCTCAGGACATCGAAGGGTGATCCTTAAAATAGTATAATCTGGTACTCAAGAGGGGCTTCTGACTTAGCCTTAGAGTATTGCTCTGTATAACATATGTTGCCAATTACACCAACGGGTGTTGCTGGTTATAAAGCTAGGTGATGGCACATATCATAAATATGCAGTCAGATACATAAATGCAGAAGCACCCATATAATGGCACACAAAAAACCGGCCAATGACCGTAATAAAGTGTGTAATTACTATTTCGCCTCCTCGTGTGTTTTGATAGTAGGGTAGGTTATAAAGCGACCGAGACAAATATAAATGCACGTTTAGATTTCTTGATACAGTCGCTCAAAAGTACCTAAACACACAACAGGACCCATCTTCATAATACAACGGTCCTCACAAAGGTAGTATTTTCTGGTTTTATCAAAGTTAACCAACGCCAACAGGGCAAATCCAGTCATCATGGCGTGGGTTAGACATGTCCCCTCCATCTCCACCAACATCCACAAACACACACAGACACACACAATTTCCCTACCTCTCTCTTCCTCTCTCTGTTTCTCTCACACACACACAACCACACACACAAATGCACGTTCAATGGGGACCGGTCCTCATGGTACACTGGTCGTCACAAAGATAGTGTTTGTCTTGTTCTGTGCCAGGTCACAAACAATATGAGAACTGATCCATTCTCACACTATGGGTTACACATGCCTAGACACACACATGCACGCTTGCATGGGCACACACACACACATATATCACACATTGAAGAAATATTAAAATAATTGAAACAAAACCAAAATGGGAAACACTGGATCAGGTGTTTTTGGGAGAAAAGAGAAACAAATCCTCTGAAAATAATGAGAAAGTAAAAAGTCAATGCTAGTCTACGGGGTGTGGGTGACTACACCCTAGAAACTTTCTCGGGTTTACAGTGATGGAGCTTGGGTCAGGTAAAGTGTAATGAAACACTCGGGCCAACTCTTTTGCCTTCTGACTTAGGCCCTTCTATCAAAATCTAAAACATCAAGCAGGACACCATGCCCAGGAAAGGCACCATGACATGAGGTATGATACATTCATGGTCTGCTAAAACTGTGAAGTTTGTTGCCAAAAGCTATGAAAATTGTAGATTCCGATAGTATTTCAACACTGGGCATTTTTTCCTGCTCTTGTATTTCTTATTGAGACTTAATTGCTGTTTTTGGACTCAAAATACTCCAGGGGCATAACTGGAAGGCACTGGTGGGCAGAAATGCACAATGTCAGCAGTATCATTTCTACAGTCTTTCAGGATCCTAAAACGTCACTGCATAAAGTCCAATTGGAAAGGAAATCTAGCCCGCCATGAGTGTGCCTGTAGCAGATAGTTTCTGAACCTTGTCCCCTTTTTTTGGAGCTTGAAAATTTCAAAGCCCCAACTTCAAAGAAAGTTACATTTCTTTTTCCTGTTCGCTCTGAAACTTGAAGGAACACCTTCCAGTGCACCAGAACACCGATGCCAGTTGGAGGCAGGTCTAACTTTATCATTTTCAGTAAAGCTCCACCATAGTTCATCCTATTGTTCTGCTGGGTCTTCTTCCAAGAAGTCCTTACTCCTTGATCTCCCTATCGACTTTAAGGAGGCCTTCTTTCATGTCTCTTCTGGCCTACGTCAGGTCACTGATGCATGCCTTTATCTAGATACTTTATAGTAGTATCTCAATAATGGATGGTGGTTCTCCACTTTCAAGGGGAAACCACATCAGGCCAGTCTTCCATCTGACCCCTTCATAGGTGCAAGGGGCCTGTGGGACTGGAGAAAGGCTTTCATCAAATACATGTTCCTACTAGCTCTGTCTTTGGAATGCAAGAGAGGATGCCTGTCCATCCTGCGTTCTATTACAAATGCCAACTCTTTGTCCTCTGCCCCTCTTCTCATCATAAATAGCTTATACCATAGAGTTATTTTTACGCCTGTAAGTCTTTCCCAGTTTTCACCTGCTTCACCCTCTGTCTGCTGGTCTTGTTCTTCCGAACCAGGTACACTTATGCATCAACAGTTTGAATGCCCTTCTGTCTTCTCTTTTTGGAAATCCATCTGGGATATATGCATGCGTATGTTTCACTGTTCTACTACATTCTCGTTAGCAAATGTTTTTTTAGGTTCTTTATCAGATGATATAGATATGATCTCCTCTAATGCTAGATTACTTGATTTGTTCATTGCTATTGCATTTAAAGTGATTTTATCTTGTTGGAAAGATAATTCCAAAATGTCTGTTGTAACTTTGTGGAATTTCATATGTGATGAACATAGGATTTCTATTGCTTCTTCTTCTTCTGTCCCTCTAAAAATAAAATCTGATCTCCTATGGCTCCCCTTTGTTTCTTACCTCTCTTCTACCCATTCCATGTGAGTTCATATCCTGTTCTTATCCTCGCATATTCCCATATTTCACCTAGCTTTTTTTTTCTTTCCCCTTCTACCTTTCTTCTCTGTCTTTTCCCCCTTCCTCTTTTCTCTCTTCTTCTTTTCTTTACTTCTCTTTCTTTTTTCATTAACTCTAGTGCCTCCTGTTTTATCTTATTGTATTTACTTCATTATTGTATGGCTCTGTTTCTGCTTTTGCTAAAACGTAATAAAAATTTCTTAAACTGAAAAAAAAAATACCACAAGAGTGGCGTTTCTTGACCTGTAATCATATTTCCCTTGCCTTGCCGATAGTTGGCGCACAGTAGAGGTTGCTGTTCCTAACATGGCAAATATCTTTCCAGTAAAACCCTTTTATAACTGTATTACGGTCACTCTAGAAGATTCCTCGACGTCTGAACTCGTCTGTAAACGCCCTTTTCATGGAGCAGAAATGAGCATATTTTCAGAAGTAATTTTTGTGACATTTGTATCACTAATGGATACAATGAGCACTCATTAGTAAAATCTGACAAGGATTGCATTTCCAGTTGTAGGATTCTAAATATGAAATGTGACTTGTCAGTGGAAAGCTATGCTCAGTCTGTGTAGTGACTTTGAGTGCTGTTACTACGGAGACATGCACGTTTAGCACAACTAGCATGTTTTACATCTTAACTTTATGCAAATGGGCCTTGCAGGATTCAAATGACACCATGCGGGATAGTAAGTGGATTTTAAACATGTCCTTTAGCAATGCAGCTTGATCTGCAGTGCTACTGGACTGCTTCCCAGGCCAGCTGTTGTGATTTTATAATTGTGCAAGTGGATTGTGTAAAGTCACATTGCTTTCCATATTGGGCATCAATTAACATTTATGCCACCTATACACTTTGGCAATTGACCTGTCAGATGTACACCATTTTTTAGGCATTGACCACGTGCAATGCAAGCCTGGTCAGCAGAATTCCACTGTTTAGAGGTAAGAATATATCAAGTATGCAATAAAGAAAAACAGGATAACCATGCAAAGAGATGTATTTTCCCACAGGGCCAATATAAGCCCTCCCAAATGTATCCAGGTCTCTGTTGTGAAGACACTGAAGCAGAATAGAGCTGTTCACAGTTATTGCATGATGTGATAGGATGAAGCAAGTAGGTGTTGTTGTCCTATTACGTATGGTAATCTTCATTACTCCGGGTCCCGTAGTCCTCGACACCTTCATACTAAACAAGTGGAGATGACCATCTCCCGACAGAGAAAAACAACAAGAGGCATGCTGGGACACTAATACTGCCCCTCCCCCTGGGAGTACATAAGCAGTACTTACCCAGCAGACCTCCTGTACTAACAAGCCCAGACAGGAAGGCCGGCCGCCAGGGAGGGAGGGAGGGGCGTATGAAGGTGTCGAGGACTACGGGACCCGGAGTAATGAAGATTACCATACGTAATAGGACATTACCCCCAGGTCCCTCCGTCCTCGACACCTTCATACTAAACAAGTGGAGAATACCAAAGCAGAAACCCGGCCTTCCGCACGCACGAGCACACCCAGGAAACCACAACAAAAGCAGCCACCCAAGGGAGCACCGAGAAGGAGGAAAGGAAGACCGCAGGAAACATCCGGCCCGCAACCCAGAACAGGACAGCAGGGACAAGGGCCGGAGAGAAGAAAACCCAGGGCTCCAAATAAAGGAGGCCGCCAACCCGAGCAACCGGGACCCGGACCAGAACATCAAGACCAGGCAAAACAACCCACCGGAGAAGACCGCCCAGGCCAAAACCCGCAGGAAGGGACACAGGGCCAGGCAGACCCACCAGGAAGAGGAGACAACCTGGAAGAAAGCCAAAGAAGAAAAGGCCCACAGAGCGCAGGCACAAGCACCCAGCCCAAAAAGGAAGGAGAAGCACAGGCTCGAAACACGTCCAAACTCCCAAAAAGAAAGGACCCGAGCTCAAGAGACCCGAGGAGGAAACCTCGCCGAGGAGGCCCAGGAAGCAACAAGCACCCAGGAGCCGAACAGGACCGAGAACCCGACCCAAAATACAGGGACGGGGAAGAACCCCAGAACCCAGCCGAAAGCCCACCAAACAAGGAGAGGCCAACAAGACCTGAAAGCCACAAAGAAAACTCAACCAGGTCGGGAACAGAGAAAGCGACCACAAGCCCAGAAAACCCCAACCCCAAAGGGAAGGAACACAAGGCAGGAGGGGAGCACAGAACAACTGGGAAACCCCAGCAGCCGCCCAACGAGGCACAGAGGGCAGCAAAAAGAAGGCACCCAAAAGACACAGGACCGCCCAGGAACCCCACACCCAGGCCAGGCAAGCAGCAAGGGCAGGAGCAGCGGAAAAAAGAAAGCCCAGGGAGCACAGCACCCAGACCACAACCACAAGGCCCCAACCCAGCAATGCCGGAGAGGAGCCAAGCAAACTGCAAAAGAGGCCAACAAACCCCAACAGAACCGAGAAGCCAGGACCAGAGCCAAGCAACCCGACCACGCAGGAGGAACAGCAGGCCCAAGCAAACCCCAGAAGAAGAGCAGAGGACCAAGCAGCAGGAAACCACAGACAACCCGCAGCCAGGAGGGAGGGACCCGCAGAGGCACGAGCACCACAGAACAGCACCCCAACCACAGAAGGAGGGGCAACCAAACAGACCCACACCGGGAATAAAGCCCGGGAAAGCAAGGGAGGAAGGAGCGAGCCAGGACCACAGAACCAGGAAACAACCCAGAAAGGCCGGCAACAAACCCCCAGAGCAGGCCAAAAAGGGACAGCACAGCCCGAAAACCCAGAAGGCACAGCCCGAAACCACACACAACCAGCAAGAAGCCGGCAGAACTGTAGCCACAGAACCCCACACAGGTTCACAACACCGGGAAAACAAGCCCGGGAAGAGAACCAACAGCAGGAGAAGGGCCAGAAGGAACCACCAGGAAGCGATCCCAACGCAGAACACCCCGCCAGGACCCAAAGGGACACCAGCAGGGAAGCAGAGCCCAAAAAGGATCCCAACAAGCAGGAGCGGCACGCCCCAGCCAAAACCTCAGCCAGGCACCCACCAAGGGAACCAGACGAGACCAGAACAACACAGGGAGCAAACACCCCCAACAGGAGACGGACCTGGAAGCCAAACGCCCCCAGCAGCCCCAGAAGACCAGGCAGGGACCAACCCGGCCCGACCAAGCCAACACAGAGCAGACAGCGGGGCACGGGGACAGCACACCAACCCGGAGAACAGGAGGCATGACAGGAACCGGCAGCAGCCCGGAGGCCCCAAACAGGAACAAACCCGTCAGGCACCCCGGCAGAAACAGGAGGGGCAGACAGCCAAAAGCCAGCCCAGGGGGAGGCAGCGCAGAAGCATACAGGCCAAGTACACAGAAAAGCCCCCGGACAACACCAGAAGCCCCAAGCGGGAGCAAGGGAAGCCCACACCAACAGGAAGACCCAGGCAGGCACCACAAACAGGCACCAAGCAGGGAACAGACGAGGACAGGAGCAGGCAGGGCCGAATCAGAACAGCCGCACCCAAGGCAGCACAAGCCACCCAAGCGCGGGCAGAGGGGACAGACCACCCCAAAGAGCCCCCGGCAAGACACAGGCAAGCACCAGGAATGGAACCAGGCACAGCCCTAGGGACGGGAGGAACAGGACCAGGAACCAGGAGCCCCAAAGGCGACCAACCACACAGAGGCCAGGAAGCAAAGAACCAGGACACCCAAGCAGAGCAGAGGCACCACACCCCCGCATCGGTCCGAGGAGCCGGAACACCGGCTCACCACCAGGTGGGGCAGGCAGCCCGAAGAAGAGGGGGAACAGAACGCACCCCTCACAGGCCGTCGCCGAAGAAGAGAGGAACGCCATGCAGAAGAGAGCAAGGCGCAAGCAAGCACGCAGGAAAAACCCCAACAACACAGGGAACCCCAGGAGCAAGCAAAAGCAGAGCAGCGAAAAGGAACCAGCCATCACAGAGGCGACAGGAACCCAAGCCAACCCTAGGCAGGCCACAAACAGAAGAGCGAAAGCCAACAGCACAGGGAACCAGCAAACAACTCACTGGAGAGGAAACCCCTCAACAGAGCCCGAAAGAAAATCACAGGCACGAGCGGCCAAGAGCAGGGGTACCACCCGAAGTGCACCAAAAGGGAGAAGACCCCGGCAAGCCCCAACCCAGAAACAGACGAGAGCCGGGGCAAGCGGCAAGGCAGCAGGCCTGGAACAGAAATCCGAACCACACAGGCCAAGAAGAGGAGCACAGGAACCACAGCGCCCGACCGCCCAGCACCAACCAGACACCCCCGCATCACAGGTGGGGAGGGCGCGGACAGGGAGCCCCAGAGAGCACCAGGACGTCCGAGCGACCAAAGGCACACAGAAGCATCCGCCACCCATTCCAGACAGGAAGCAAGCAGCGCGGGGCACCCAGAGGCAGCAGGACACCCCTAAGGAAGAAGGGACGAAGCACAGCATGAACACAGGCACCCCAAGCAAGAGGCCCCAGCACAAACCTCGGCACCCCCAGGAGGCACCCGACGCAGGAACAAGGCATGGAACAGAAGGTCCGCCCGTCACCACTCCAGGACAGACACCAGCAGGCCAACAGGGTCCACCGAGAAGAAAAAAGGGGGTGAAAACAACCAGAGCGGGGGGCAATCAGCTCAACAAGGCCCCCACCGCAACATGGAGGGAAAAAACAAGACATACACCACAGACCCCACGAGACACTGCAGTAAAGAAACAGGGCACCCAGCGCACGAGACTACAGCACGCCAGAAAAATGTAGAAACAACATTGCACCAAAACAAATGCATGTGGAAAGCGCACGTTCACTCCAGCACCGGGGAACTAGGCGCCGAAAAACAAATGCATCATGTTACCCAAGGACACCAAACCGAGGGAACAGGCACAAACACTCAGCAACCTCCAACCACACAGACAGAAAGTGAAAAACACGAGCACATCTGCAAGGCGGGGAAAAGAACAGCCAACAGTGGGCAGGGAACAGGTAACGGCCCAGCACATCGAACACAGATGGATGAAAGGCCGAGTGGAGCCGCTGGGAATTGAACCTGAGACCAAGAACTCAACACAGGACCCAGCAGTGGAAGCATCAGTCCACTGAGTCATCAGACCCCTAAAAAAGGAACGTCCCCCACACAGCTCCCATGGATCCACAGGGAATGAAGAAACACAGCCCCGGACCCCAGGCACAAACCCTACATCGAGATGACAGGAATGAAGCAGAGGACACCAGAGGCGGCCCCCGAACCAGACAGCAGAGGCCCCCGCATGCCAGCAACAGGAAACATACCAGCGCTGCCACCTGCGCTGTGTGGGAAGCCTTAATAGGCCTGTGGGCGTCAACAATCCACAAAGTTAAAGCACGTTCTGGTAGCGCATTGAACTGAATGCAGGGCACTCTCGCAAGTGAGGACAGTGAATCAACACAGACATCCACATGCCAATTACGTCACTGTTTCAATGAGAAATCACCGTCTTGGAACGAGACTCCCAGAGTAAGAATCGCAAACACCGCAGATGACACCAGAGGCAGAGCGGGGGACCCCGCAGCCCCCCCCCCGCCCTCCGGGGCAGGAAGAGAAGTGCAGCGAACTGAGAGCCCAAGAAGCGAGGCAAGGAGCCTGCTGCAGCCAGCGCCGGGCCCCTGAAAAAGAAAGAAAACAGGACAAGAGCGCCAGGCAGAAGAAAAAAGGGATCCCGAAATCGGGACTCACCAGGAGTGGGGGCCAACCCCAGGAACAAGGCCCCCACAGCACCGCCGAGCAGAAGTCCATCAGGAGCCCATCCAGCAAGGCAGGGCTCCCCGGCCAGGCTCGGGAAGCCCAGCCCGCGACCCGGAAGCAACCGGGAACTCCAGCACCAGCCACAAAGGGCCGGCAGGTGCAGGGTCACACAGCAAAGCACCGGCTCCAGAGAAAGACTGACTCCAAGCAAGCCCGGCAGGCCAGGAGGCAGTCCAGGGAACCCCACGCCCACACAGCCAGGCAGCAGGGCGGGGGGAGAAAAGAAGCACCGCCACTCAAGCCCAGCAGGAGCAGCACCAGCACACCATCAACTCTGTCGACAGACAGAAAAAAAGAACAGGAGGTCTGCTGGGTAAGTACTGCTTATGTACTCCCAGGGGGAGGGGCAGTATTAGTGTCCCAGCATGCCTCTTGTTGTTTTTTTCTGTCGGGAGATGGTCATCTCCACTTGTTTAGTATGAAGGTGTCGAGTACGGAGGGACCTGGGGGTAATGCAATTAGGTCTGTTGTGTTATCTGTATTACCTTACCTCATGCTACCATTATCAAAGATATATACACACATTGCAGATAGCGTTTAGGGCAAAGTCAATAAATAGACCTTCAATTCATTAATATATAGTCCTTATGCCATTATTATAAAGTCGTGTGGCCATCTTAATAAATGCTGAAAGATCATCGCAGAGCTGTAATAGCTTGGGACCCGCACAACACATACAAATAAATTGTTCTCAGTAAACCCCACATTTCAGATGCTGCTGTTTAGCATCCTTGTTGTATAAATGTAAACTGGAAGGTTTGTAGCATGCTCTGGTTAGTCATTTAAATTTAATTAATTTTAATCTAGAATTTCCAGACACATCTTGCTGTGTTCATGAAATATGTTCTATTTGTCATTCATAAATGTAATATCCAGTTCCTTCTACTATTTCGATATTGTCTCACTTAGACAATAAATATTTTTGGTACGTTCACTATGACCACCTGAAAATGTGATGTACTGGAACCATAGGTGCTGTAAGTACGGGAGCGAGGGATCCTGCCGAACCCCTAAAAAAAGAAAAATGGTTTTAAATTGTGTATTTTATCTTGTCACATTTGCTATGCGTTCAAACACATAGGCCACATGTCAGCCTCTGCCGTCTGACACACTGCTGTTATTTCTTTTAACATGGAGCTTGGGGCCTCATTTATGAGGCCTTGCGTGAGTTTTGCGCTTACGATGCGTCACTTTTTGTGACGCATCGGCGGCGTAAAACTTGCCTCCTGATGCGCACTATTTACAAAGTGACGCATCTCAGCAGATGCGTCACTTTGTAAACCCCTGCGCTACATTATACCTGCGTCAGGTATAATGTATGCAGAGGGGGCGTTCACCCGCAAAAAGCCTTGTAATAGTGACGCAGTGAAATCTATGAGATTTCACTGCGTCACTTTTAGGACGCTGTTGCGTCAAAATCTTGCGCCTGCCTCACAGCAGGCGTAAGACTAACGCAAGCCCTTTCACATGGGGCTTTCCCCGTGTGAAAGGAAGCATTGCTGGAGTTGCGTCACTTTGGTGGCACACTCCAGCAATGCGTCACTTTTGCGCCTACAGATACGTCAGAAATACTGACGTATCTGTAACTCCTTGCGACATGATGCGTCATATTATAAATATGACGCATCAATCATGTCGCAGGGAGAGAGCAGTGAAAAGTGACGCATCGCTGTTTTCACGCAGCGATGCGTCACTTTTCATAAATGAGGCCCAATGTGTTTACTTTCGTTCTCTGTCTGAAAAGTTAGAGGTTTTTGTAAAGTGATCTTCCAAACAGTCCTGCTAGGATACAAGGAGTGTAAAAGGAAAGGCTGTGAGATGTCACTTTTGTTCTAACGCAGAACAACATTTAAATACCTGCAAATGTACTGTGCAACTATTCCAAAACATAGCAGTTAGGAAAAAACAAGTGAAACACACTTTTTGTAAGTCTGAAGTTTAATGGAAATAAACATTGTAGTAGGGTAAAAACAATTCAATACTCTTTGTGTGGTGATGTGCAAATGCTAAATATTGGCCGAAACCTGATCTTTGCACATTATTGTTCGTATGCTATATAGATTTATAAGTAAAACTGCATGTCAGTGTGAATTTTGTTGCCAGAGGAAAATATGCTGTCTGTAAATGACAGTTTGCTACCACATTATGCTGTAGTTATATATTTGTGACAGAGTGCTCCACAGCGCGCCAGCAGCTACATTGCTCATCTATACTACTCTCCTGTGGAATGGGTGTGGCTCATTTGTTGTACTTGTTCTTTGTGGGACCCTTGTATTTTTTATAGTTCCTATGACTTCAGTGATGTAACACTGATGACATCAACCTCACTCTGAAAATTGTTCCATCACCATTGACAGCTACTTGAGGTTAGTGCAGGGAGGACGGGCTCAGCTGGAAGTGACAAAAGGTGTGAGAAATTATCATTTTGGTTAGCAAAGTTTTAGGAAAAAATAAATCAAATGTTTGTCATATTTTCATTCCTAACAAGCCACCGACCCGGAAAATATGATAAAATTAAGGGCCTATTATGAGTATGGTGATGTGGGAGCAGGCTGCCACACCTTCGCCTCGCTCCCACACTGCCGAACAGGACCTCTGCCCACCAGATTACGAGTAATTTTGTGGTCTAGCGAGGATGGCAGAATGGTGGTCCTGCAGCAGTACAGTACAAAGGCTCATATGTGAGAAACTCGTAATATGCTTGGCGGTATCACAGCAGCACTACCAAGCATATTGCGCCCTCAAGACGGTCGAGCCACCACCAAGGATCGCGGATCCTCAGTGGTTGCGGAGGTCCTCTAGAGGTCCAACCGCCATACTCGTAACTCCAATTTGGATTATTTAACTTTCCGGTAAGGCAATAGTATATGGCACAGCAAATACACTGATGTCAAGAAAATTAAATGTCACCTGTTGACTGTAGCATGCATTATACCATCAACCTAGCTGACCAGTAAAAGATGGTTTCAGACCTACCTGCTTTTTGTAATACTCTCTATGCAGGAAACATTAGTTTAAATATTAAGTATGTCACCCCTAAGACAACAAGGCAGAGCGTTTTGTATTTAAAAGTTAAACATGTACAAATTTAAGTTTGACATGTTCCCACAGAGACTAGCCCACAACGCTATCGTCACTGTTTAGGTGCTATAGCTTCTGCTATGAAAAATGCTAAAGTACAAATAAAATGCTATTTTTGGAACTGCTGTTTCTGATATTTACTAAAAATCCAATTCAATGATGAAGTTGAATCTTTGAAAAAATATACAAGAAAGGAGACTTTCAGAAAGTTATACGTTTTCAGTCTGAGGCTTCAGTAACCTAACTAGCAGTAGCCTGCCTGGCCTGCCCAGCATGCCCTGCATGCCAGTGATTCACCCAGATTGGCTGTGAAAACTACTTCCAAAGAAAAAACAATGAATTGTGCTTTTGGCTGGATGGCCTAGGTGGGAGGTATGTGGCTCAATTTATCTCGGTAAGAGCCTTCTGGGAGGGTCCAAGAACTTCATTACCTTGGCCAGTCTCTGGGGTGGACCAAAAGCTTCTGCCATTGGGGAACGTGTCAGACATCCTGATTTTCCCTGAGAAAATAGGATGTGCTGAAGAAAGGGGGTACATTTGCCCTTTTGTAACCTTTTTCCAGTTGGTTAGGGAGTGTCCAGCAGTTATCTCCTCCCACTAGTAAATAAATCTTTATTCGGTTTTCAAATTGCATAAAAAACCATAAAAGAATTTCCACAATACATTTTATAAAAAGTATGTCAAGCTAGCCATTATTCCTCAAATATGACATTTAAAATTCACTTTCTCATAAATAAAACAGGATTAATATCTTTGCATTTAAAAAAGGGCTATCCTTCTTCATTTTCCTCAGCTAGTCAAACAGTACTTTATCAAAGATTTACCCTGTGTTTAAAAATACATTTTAAGAACGTGCTTAGAGTTTTACAGGTCAATTCAGAGATCAGAAATTGCAACCACAACACCGCGGGACGACATCTTCTAAGGCCTGAGCTTCTCAGGAGGGGGATTAACCATAGCTTACGGTGTACAGTATAATATTTACAGAACAACACAGTGTGAATCGTTGATTGTTCAGACATTTCGTCACACGGGCACACCGTTAAACTGTCATCCCAACTATTTCTATTGGGGAAAGCTACAACCCTATGAAAAATGTTCAGCCTAAATCTTGTCAATAAAAAACGCTCGAATTGCGACTCGACAATACGGTTCCATATCTACAGTAGTCGTAACTGCCATGGAATGTTGGACTGAGGGTTTCTTTGCCTCTATACTGATACGTAGTTCCTCCATATGGTTCAAAGCCCTTGTTTTTAGATCTTTCTTTGGGATTTCAGCAATTGTTTCGGGATTAGAATAATATTTTGCCATCCCCAGATCAGTAAGAAGATGTTTTACATATCTCAGCCATTCTATTTTTTCCACATGATCCAGTAACATACAGTCTGCCACAATCTCTTTTGTAAAAGAGTTTTTCGTTGCTGTCCAAATACGACGCCAAAGCAGTATGGGTTGGATCTTTGCCAAATCCTCAATATGGGGCATTCCTAGCTCTGCATGACAAGCAAAAGTGGATACTCGTTTAGGGACCGCCAAGAGAAATCTCATGAATGTATTCTCTGCTACCTGCAAAGCTTTTGTATTTTTATGTCCCCACAGACCCGCCCCATAGAGTGCGGTGGAATAACACTTTGCTTTATAAATACGAAGCAACTCTACTGGTGGCCTCTTTCCTAGCTTCTGTGTGAATTTCATGAGGGCAGCAATTGCTCGCAAAAGTTGATGTTTGCGGGCTTCTATAGCCGGTTTCCAATTGAGCTTTTCATCCATCATGATCCCCAGATAAGGGAATTGGGCAGTTAATTCTATCTTTTCGTTATCAAGGAAAATACTCTTCCCCCCTTTCTTTCCTTGACCTGCCACCATAACATATGTTTTTTTAATATTTATATGGAGGTCCAAACTGCCCATAAATGTTGCATACCTATTCAATGCTTTCTGTAGCTCTCGTGGGGTGCGTGCCAGTATCACAGCATCATCTGCGTATAGGAGCGCAGGCACCAAGCGATCTCTCACTCGGGGGAGGTTCTGGCCCCCCCTTCAACATCTCTACCTCAAGCCCATTTGTGTAAAGGGAGAAGAGAAAGGGGGCCATAACACAACCCTGCCTGACACCGCGCTCCACCGCAAATGATTCTGATAGTACACCCTGCACTCCGAAACGCACCCTGGATGAAGCATTAGAATATAATTCTCTAAGAAAGGTTACCAGGATAGTCCATCTCCGTAAGGACTGTCCACAGTTTTGTATGGGAGACGCAGTCGAAGGCTGCAGATAGGTCGACATACACCATGTACAGCCTCCCCCGCTTTGCCGACACGTACTTCCCCATCATTAGGGCCAGGTTCAGGGCTTGCTCCGTTGTTCCGAAGCCCTCTCGGAAGCCAAACTGAATGTCAGAAAGAGTCCCAGTGTCGTCCGCCCACTCCTGTAGTCGCTGGAGTACCACTCTGCCCAGTACTTTCCCCAGCGAATCCAGGAGCGAGATTGGTCGGTAACAGGACACATCCTCCCTATTTCCCTTCTTAAATATGGGAACCATAGTTGATTGGGTCCAAGATTTAATTAACCCGCATTTCATTGTAGCGTTGAACACCCTTTTTAGAATTGGGGCCCATAAATCTAGTTTGAATTTAAAGAAGTCGACTGGTACCCCATCTGGACCAGGGGCTGTTACGCTTTTACTCGCTTTTACTGCGTTTATAACTTCGTGGAGTCCAAAGTCTAATAGAATTGGGAACGGGTTAACCTGATTATTCCAGTTATTTCCCTCAGTTAAGTCTACATCTGAGGGTTTTCCAAAATTTTTTGAAAAATGGTTTACCCATACTGGTCCCTCAATCGCAACTTCTATTTTTGGCTGCTTATCAGTATCTATCAGAAATGGAGCTTTCACCACCTTCCAGAATAGCTCACAATTTCTATTCAGTGAGCTCTCATGGAGTTGTTCCCATAGGGCTTTCTTCAGTTCCTCTTTTCTTGCTTTGCATGCCAATCTATATGACCTTCTTAATATTCTGACCTCCTCATGATCTCTAACAGCTTTTGTTAGTGCTATTTTTAAAGTTTTGTGGGCCACTGAACAATTATAGTTGAACCACCCTTTTTTCCCACCTTTTTTCCCTCTTTGCTTTCTTGTAAGGGATTCATTTACCTTCTCCAAGATCACCCTAAAATTTTCTAGGACTTCCTTTTCCCCTGTATCAGTGTCCAAACACTTCAGTATTGCCGGGTATGCCACAGTTACCACCTTATTTGTTAGGTCTACAGGATCTATCTTTCCCCATCCTAGGGTATAGCCATTTGTTTTTGTTAAGTGTATCTTATTCTGGGCAAGTGCGGTCATTAAGAGCTGTGCTGATAACTGCCCCTGATCCATAAATAAGTCAAAGCCCAGGGCAGCATGATCGCTCAGGGTATTTATTAACACTCTAAATCTCTGGGCCTTACTTCCGAGGGTCGCTGTAATCAATATATAGTCAATTGTTGACTCGCAACCCCTTCCCAGGTAGGTTGGCTCTAAGTGCCCGCAGGGTTTTTTTACTTCATTTAGTATTACCAAACCCAATTCAGATAAAGTTTCATTTAAAATATCTCCCATCACTGAATGGCTAAAGTGAATTGCTTGGTCGTCGATTTCATCCGCCACACCACAGATGTTACTATTATTCCTCTCACAGGGATGGTGATTGAAATCGTCCCCCCAAACAATACTTGTGGGGTCTAGGCCTTGCATTTGTTTTGAGTAGATGTGAAGTTTCTTGCGGAGAGCCCCGAGTGTTTTTACTCTCTCGCTTTCTACTAGATTGTCGTACATATTTACTAGTAGGACAATCTTCTTCTTCTCAAAAGACAATCTCAGTATCTGATAGTTTGGTTCCAAAGTAAGCACTGTCACTTCTAGCCCCCGTATAGTATTTGCTATGTAGGTCATCAACCCCCCCTTTGCCCTACCATAAGTGCCTGCAATTGCTGGGGGGAAAAAAAGTTTTATACCCCGGCAAGTGCATTTCTGTTGTAAGCCAAGTCTCCTGTAGGCATATCACCTGGTAGTCCTGTACAAAATCTAAGGCACTTCCATCTGCAATTTTTACACGAAGTCCCGCAATGTTCCAGAACATAATTTGTAATTTTATGTCTTTCTTTCCGGGGTCTGGTCTTTCAATCATTCTGCTAGCCTCGTCTAAAACAGGGCTCTCCAAGACCAATTGCCCTTCCTCCCTTGTTGGATCTGATATACCACTAGGTATATTCTCCAGAAGAGCGTTATCCTCCCCCTTTACGGGTATCAAGTTCGTTAAGACCGACTGGTTGTCACCTTCTATTTATTGTCTTTCTACATCACCTGTCAAATTATTGTCCCCTTGCAGATTAATTAATTCTGCCGAGGTGAATGTTACTGAAGGGGCTGGTTCCCGACCAAGTCAATCTACTTCGTCCAACCCAAACAGCATTGAATAATGATTAAAGGTGGGAACATTAAACCCCTGGTATGGTTGGAAGTTATCATTCTGAAACCCCATATTTGGTTGGGGATATACTGTTTGGAAAGGTTGATTATAAGGGCTTTGCTGGGAAGGTTGATAGCCCTCTTCTCTCCGGTCTGAATGAAACCTTTTTGCAGAATTCTGTTGTGGGCGTGTGATAAGCTCTCGCGGGTAGAAATAGTGCGTGGAGATACCACCCCCCCCCTGGCTTCATACCAATCACCAATGCCCCTCACTACCCTATGGTCCTTAAAGTTTATAATTATTACGTCCCCCCTCTTATCTTTTGGTCTTGATCCCACCCAATTTGCACGTCTCACTGTTAGAATTACTCCATCTACATGTGCGGGAAGAGGTCTATTTTGCTTCAGCCAATAGATAGTTTTATTTTTTAGGGCATGGTAGTTCTCTCTAACCCCCTCTGCTAATTCCGGTACCCCAGTCATAATGATTGTATAAGGGGCCGATTCAGGGGGTAGATCTACCGTCCTAGTCATTGGTCTGTTCGAACACTGAGATGGCTGTTCCCCTTTCTCCTTATCTAATCTGTTTTTCATTGGTGGGTTGTTCTTTACGGGTGAAAGGTTTTTTTCTACTTCTCTTTTCTCTCCCTCCTTTTTCCCTCTAACAGGTTGCGTCTCTTCATTTTTTGCTTGGTTAGTTACTGGGGCCTTGGGCTTTTCTTTATTAACTGTTTCCTTAGATGATTTAGCCAATGCTTTTTCCCCTGCGTCGTACCAGATTTCACAAATGCACCACTGGTAGATGGTTGCTCTAAGTGCGGAATGGAGGGGGCAACAAGGTTAGTAATGGAATTTTTAGGCTGCAGCATTGAAAAGTCTGTTAAAGTCAAAGTGTTCCCTTCTATTTGCTTACCCAGCTTATCTAGATATGTACTTATTAGTCTGGTTCTCTCTAAGAGAGGAAGCAGAAGTGACTTCACCAGGACCTCTATTTTAATGAGGAGTTCTCCCTCAAGATTTTGGTCTAGGGATGACCCTAAGGTATTAGCCGTCAAAGATTGGTCATTTATCTTAAGACACCGTGTAAGTGGTGGTGTTGGGGGCAAAATATTAGTTTTTTCTTTTTTGGCCGGACCTAACAAAAAAGGAGAACCTTGTCTCTTTCTTTTTTTCGATTGATTCTCTACTTGTCCTATAGTTACTGGGGAAGATATAACTAATTTGGGTGAACTAGATAGCCTTGATATATTTGAGCTAACTGAGGAATCAGAGAGGGACATCACACCAGGGGAATTAATCCTATTATTTTCCTCATCCCCTAATACAGTGGGGGGAATGTTATCACTCACAGATTCTGAGTCTCTCACCCTTGGGGAAGGGGCATTCCCTAATTGTCCCAAGGAGGAGCGTTTACCGGTTAACAGATCCAATGATAGGCGCTTTTCTGTATCGGCAATTTCCTTCTCCAGGACAATAGTCACCCGTTTAAAAAATTGATCTATTGTGCCAGTTACTGCCCTTTTAGACGTGTTTACAATTATATTTCGTGATTTCCCTGTGTCTGATGACATGATGGTACAAGGGTATTGTCTTTAAGGTATAGGCACACATAACAATGTTCAATGCCAATTTCTATAGATCAACGGATTGATACTAGTGTCCAACAGGTGCTGAAGTACAAGTTAGTCTCTTACCACAAGGCAGATGTTAAGGGACTGGCCCGTCCCGTCCTTTGTCATCCTTGGACGGCCTTAGACGGCCCGCCCTTTGCCCGTGCTTCGCCCCGGGCGCTCCCGCGCAGCGTGTTTCGCAACTGTTTATGTAAACCGTTGGTAAATGAGTGGGCGGGGCGATCAGGGAGAGCGGGCCAGGTGTGACGGCCTCGGGGTTGCCGGGACTCCTGGGATATCGAGTCCCGGTCCCAGCGCTCGCAGCCCTGCAGCCCGGACACACACCCACATCTGCTTTTAGAAGTCCGGTTTAGATTCAGTGATGATGAGTGTCGATGCGGGACCCGCGAAGCGGGTTCCGCGAGGAGTAATGTGATCCTGGTCCTGTAACCCGCAATTTAGCAGCTTGGCAGCAGAGTCAAAGTAAGGCGTCCTCCCACTAGCACCTCACCCTCAGCCTCTCAGAACACATCTGGACCTGTGGAAGTAGAGAAGAGAAAGAAGCCAGCTCTCTTTGACCTATGTGAGACTTGATAGCCTAGACACGCCCCCACCTGTACCCAAGATTGCGAAGTGGAGCCCAAGGGCCAGTTGGATGACCTCATGTGGGGCAACAGGGACAAAAAAATCTGCAAGAGGCCTTTCCTGGAAAAGAACAGCTAACCAGTCATAAGTAAACCCTGACTGGGCAGTGCTGTTGGCCCCTGCTGAATGAGTTCTGGTCTCTATGTGGTTTCCTGAGGTTTTGGGAGGACTAGACATGGCATAGAGGAGCTCCTCCAAAAAGAGAAAACAGTTGGGACCCATACATTTTTAATCTATGAAGGAACAGACTAACCACAAAGGCAATCTGACCAGGCACCTACCTCAGTGAGCATGAAAATCAGCTTAGTCTCACTCTGAGTTTTTTGTAACCGAAAGACTTCAGTTGACCCTTGCAGCGAGGGCTTTAGTGCCCCCCACACGGCTACAGATTCCCAGCTTGTCCCACTAGAGCTTTTCGGCTCCAAAAAAGAGACCTAGGGCCACATGTACTAACATTCCAAGCACAAAAAAGTGGTCGCTAATTCTGCACCAACTTTTTGTGAAAGGAATATAATTTTGTGAACAAACCTTGGTACTAATGTGTCAGTTAGCAAAATTCCAAATCATAGTGGGTTGCAATGCAACTCATCAATATTCATGAAGTATGTTACAAATTGTCACTCACTATAATTGGAGGCAATCACAGGATGGTGGTCTGCTGGAGTCTGCAGACCGCCATGTCTGTGACTTTCTCTAAATGCTGCTCATTTTGCTTAAAGGAAAATGGGGATACATCTAAAAAGAAACGTTTTTGTTTTGTTTTCTTTGAGAGGCTGGACCCCTGTTTACTCCCCAACAAGTGTATTTTTCACATTCATTCACAAAGTGCAAATAGCTTACCACCCCAAATCAAAAGACAGTAATTTGTCAGGGTTTCTGGACTGGATTTTGGTGGCAAAATAGCAGCCCATAGCATTGCAAATCACAGTTTGAAAGGGATGACCTAAACACATTCTCTTCAAATTGCAATTCGTAGTGCAATTCTAAACCCATTTTGTAATTTGGTAATCAGTTACTGAATCACAAAATGGGTTTAGTACATTATTAAAGCCATTTTGAGGTTGCAAACACTGTGATTTTGTGAATTGCTGGCTTCCTGACCACAAAATGGCTTCGTACATCTGGACTTGAGTCCCACCATTGACCGCTTGACCGGGGGAAGGTGCTTTAGGTATCAAGCTAACAAGAGGATTTCAATGGGTGCGAAATGTGAATTTGCCTGTTCTGAGCTTTCCTGCCAAAACCAGCAGCTTCAGCAGGACCTTATCCAATGCATTTCCAACTTCAACTTTTCTCAACTGGATGATTTCTACTTTCAGAAAAAAGACTATCAGAGAAGTTAAAATCATTGACTGAGTCAACCCGCTAGGGTTAGCCAGCCTCTGATGCATCATGGTTAGCCTCAGCTTGTACCGAGATCCCAGTTGACCACACCCCTGGACGATGTTCTGTTTGTTAGACCTTTTTACCCTAAAGTCTTTAAAAATTCATATCTTTGGTTTCCCTAATTGGATTTTAACCATGTGTGTGCCATTTTCCTACAACCTGTTGTTTGATCTTTAGAAATTGACTGTGGAAATGTTATCGTGCTGTATGTTTTTTTTATTGTTTTGGTACTTTGGTACTGCTAAATTCTCTACTTGTTTCCTCTATGTTTAGCATAGCTGCTTTGTGCCACAGGTACTAGGGGGGTTGAACCCAGGTTTGTTTGTGGTCTTATTCTTACTTAATAACCCAAGTTCTTACATTAGTGTAGAGGTACCAAAACACCAAGGGTCTGATTACGAGTTTGACGATGTGGGAGCAGGCCTCCACTGCCCAACTCCCACACCACCAAACAAGGCCGCTGCCTGCCTGCCGGATTACAAGTATTTTTTTGTTCCGGCTGGCGGGTGGCACGGTGGTCCCGCAGCAGTGCAGTAAAAAGGCTCAAATGTGAGCCTTACTGCTGCACTGCCATGGGCAACCACAACATGCTCCAGCACAGCATGGACTATGAAGCCCATGCTGTACTGGACCTGTGGGTGCATGCACACAGCGAGGCACAACATGTGCCCGCCTGCATGCACCAACATGCATTGAGCAAGGGGGACCTGTAGGACCCCCTTGTTTCCTGACTGCTAGCAACTTCATGGATTAAGAACATTCATTAGACTGCTGGCGGTTAGGAAACTCGTACTTTGCATGGCGGTACCGCAGGGGCACCGCCAGCATATTGTAAGCCCCTGACCGCCTCGCCACCATCAGGGAATGACTGTTCTGGCGATCCAATGGCGGTCCGACCGCCAAAATTGTAATATGATGGTAGCACCACCAGTGCAGCAGTGGGTGCACCGCCACCACGAGTTTGGCAGTCAACGGACCGCCAAACTCATAATCAGGCCCCAAGTCATTTTACCTTTTGCCGCACTGTATTAACTTATTTATTTATCTTTTTTACCTCTTTCACTACAGTGTGTGCAAATGAATTACTATGTTTCAGTTCTTCCCCCATATTGTTGCCAAGGAGTGTATGTAGAGTCTCAACTTTGAATGTTAAGGTATCTAATATCGATGTAATGGAGAAGATGCCCATTTTGAAGGTGAGAAATCAATGCCTTAAGCTCATTATACAACCAGTTGGATATCTTTGCCAAGATCACATCAGTTTACTTAAAAACACCGCCATATTCTCGTTATTGTAATACAATTCCAACGCTTGAACAATAAAAAGTAGAAAATTGGTAAAACGTTAGTAGAGAAACGCTTACAATGGATGTCTTTGGGAATGTACATATGTGAAATATGGTCACTATGTCCGTCACACCAAGAAATGTTGTCATGGACTTCTTTTCCTGAAGACATTTATGTCAAGAAAACCACATATTACAAAAAACTGTTTAAAATGTACTGCTTGCCCTCTCCCCGCCAGACTACTTAAAAAACACTCCAAATTGACCTTGCTGTGGCATAAATATGTAACAAATGAAGCTTGTTATTATTATCAATAATATGGTTTTAATTGCTTTCTTTATTGATGTCATTAATACATTTGACGACTTCCTTAATTATACTTTGCATATTTTCATTATGCTGTTAAGCTTAGCTTTTTTGACAAATGATGAATTAGCATATTAAACTCTTGTCATTCTTAATTTAAATAAATACTTCATTCAAATCACATTATTTAGTGGAAATGCATAACAACAATAAATCTCAAATAGGTTCCTTGACATTTAAAATATATTGAATTAAATGAACCCCTTAATACTTTATACAGTCCATTGTTACTGTAAAATATTTAAAGCATTGTTCATGTTATTGCGTGATAAAATGATGCCCGAAATAGCAAGCCTTTCTTAATATCTAACATCAAGGTGAGATAGTATTGCAACATTGTTTGCTTCATAACTGGGAATAGAAAAATAGTTTGTGGTGATACATATAACTCTGCTCATTTTCATCAGTAAAGTTAACTAAATTATTTAATTAGATGTATGTAGAAGATGAATAAAAGAACATGAACCAAGGCTTTCTGGAGTGTGATTTCACAAGATTTGCTATTTGCAATGTGAGGGTGTTTCCCCATGATTGCAGATAGTGTAACCATTGGACATCGACAGATTCATCACTTCGCAAATTAGCAGAAATAATAATGAGGCAACAACTGAAAATACCCTAGTGGTTGAAAAGTGTTGATAGAGGAGAAAAGAAGCAGCCAACGCTCCACGTACTCCTCCTCTTGAGGTCTAGAGTCATAAAGTGGCATCATGGAGATTGGCTTGTCTGCTTGCAAAGGGTGGATCTTAAAAGTCCAGGGGATCAGACAGTACTGGTGGTTGAAGGTGGCTATTACCAGCACGCTGTGTAAGGGACAGGGACCTATTTTAAAGGCAGTGAAGGACATCGAGAAAGATAGGGAACAGTGACAAATATAGAAGACTTGGAAGAAAAAGCACGAGCACGACTAAGATATGGAGACAAAAAGTTGAGAATGGTGGAAGGAAGAGCCATGATGTGCAATCTAGTCTAGTCAATCTTGGTGTCCAGCAATCACCCGTGCTAGAAGCGTGCTCCTAAGAAAAACTGTACACCCTTGCACGTATTTGGTTTTTCTTTTAAAAACCCGGAAGGGGGCCTACAGCATGGGTTCCCCTGACTACAGTTCTGCTGTGCTTTTCTCCCTAAATACTATACTCCTTCTGTTGGATCCCTTTGCTCTGGAGTGATTCAAGAGAAGTGGCAACGCCTAGCAACAATGGTCTATGGTTGTGTATGGGTCTTCCTGGCAAAATGTCTGAGGCCGTAAAAAAAATGGGGTACACCCGCGGTCAGCCCAGTTAAGATGGCGGGACAAAAGCGCTGGGAATCGGAACTCGGCAGGGCATTATCACCCAAGGAGTGGGGGTTTATATACTACAGAGCGGCGCACACCACTCGTAACACTAATGCCAGAGAAGCGGCGGTGAAATTGGCCATATACTGGCACCATACCCCGGTCAGACTCAATCGAGGCAATCCACTCCGAAGCGCGCTGTGCTGGAGGGGCTGCGGCGAGAAGGGAACCTTGACCCACCTCCTATGGGAATGCCGCACAATCCAAAATTACTGGAAGGCGGTCCTAGATGATATCGATTCCACCTTTCAAACTGAAATTCCACGCTTCCCCGCATATGCCATTTTAGGACTACCCAACGCGCTTACATTTCCCCTGAGATCCCTGCGCGGCAAACAGATGGGCATTGCCATGCAAGCAGCGTCACAACATATCCTGTCACTCTGGGGATCAACCGCTACTCCTACTCACACTGGTTGGCTGCATAAACTATGGTTCACGCTAGGCATGGAACGTATTCAAGCCACACTGACACACACAACAGACTCATTTCAGAAAGCTTGGCAGGCGCTTTTATCCCTTCTGTCCAAAGAATTTCACGAAATCACTTGCCCGAAATACCTTCGCATTCTACGGCTTACAGGACCACCACAAGATCCCCCATAAGCCCGAACACCCTGCAGCAAACAGCGCTAAACGTGTCCTTCCAGAGCTCCCGAGTTGAAGGCATACTTGTCGGGGTGGGAGGATGGGAGGGATATTGGGGAGAGGGAGGGGAGTTTGGTTCCTTTTCTTGTTCTGGTCGGTTGACCCTTTTTACATGGCACCTTAGTCGCGGCACTGGCTCTACATATCTGTATTGGCGTATTGTTCTTGCTTACTTGACGACAATTAGAGAAGACGTGCCTGTCTGTCTCACTTGCTATATATACCTGCTACTTAATTGCTGTATTGAAATGCCTACTTTCAACTCTCAACACCAATAAAACAAATTTGAAATTTAAAAAATGGGGTACCGGTGGGGGGGGGGCTATACATTTGTTATCCTGATTTCTCCAATAGGAAAAGCAATAAGCAAACCTTTATTTTTCTGGCCGGTGTTTGTTGCACCATAAGCACACGTCTTACAAGGACACTGCAACTTCAGCCAGGCATGGATGCAAACCAGTGAGAATGTGGGATGGATGGTTCAGAGTCACAGCCTGATTGAAAGGGTCGCCTGCCCATTCTCATGTTTGTGGCTGCAAGAGATTGACTTGACTTGAGTGGAGTTTCTCCCCCTCCAGTTATACCTCATCTCAAATTTCGTAGGCTCTTCCTGACCTCGGGGAAGTAGGTATTCATGGCACAGGTTTAAGGGGAAGATAGAGTTTCAATAATAACGTTGGTTCCATGGGGCCTTTGGACTAATTTTTTAGCTTCTTATTGAATAAAATCATAGGTACCCATTCGACCTTTGGGGAATAGACATGGGCTCCGGTGTCTGGGGCGGGACAGGATCAGGCAGGAAAGGGTTCCTAATATCACTGGTGCCTGAATACTAAATCTATGATCGCATTAATTTTTAAACCTCGAGGGAGGCACTGGTGGTCTGCCTGACACCCAGATTATAACACCCTAAGTGACATAAGTTAGGGCACTTGTGAAAAGGTTGTATGGGGCAGTCCCTAGGCCCATTTGAATAAGAAAAATCTCGAAGATCAACTCTGCTGAACAAAGGCCCAATAAAGATATTTTCACAGTCAGGATACAGTGATCCAATTCAATATTTATAACGTGAGCTTTCCAACCAATGGAGGCCTGGGAAGGGCTGTTGACTTATTAAGGTGACATCTTACCTCATTGCATGCAGGAAGTGATCTGCAGTGAACCGATTCCTCTTTTCTCTTTGTTGCATCCAAACATCATGCCACAAACCATTGCAGATTGCAAGAAAGTGGTACTGCCTCAATTCCTTGCAATTTAGAAGAAGTTAAAAATGTGCACATTAACTCTACAAGGACATTGTGAATTGCGGGCTACTCATGAATTTTGCAAACTGCTATGTTGCATTAGCAAAGGCAATACCCATTTGCGCTGTCACATGACACATTTTGAGCTTCGTGATAAATTAGAATGAAATATGTCTAAATCATCTAGTTCAACGTGAAATCAGCAACACTCCAAGCAAGTAATATTCATCGATGACACTTTTACCAACTTCTGTCCTGATTCTTGGCAAGATTACGAGCCTCACCTCACCCAAGGCTCTCTTTACAAATAAATTGAAACTACTGGTATTCCAAGTTTTGTGGTAATACTTCACCAGTAAATGTTCTCCTTGCACATTTTCCAGGTAAAACTGATCAGACACATGTTGTTCTAAACGATTATTCATGTTAACCCAGATTGCGAGTTGGGAATCCCAGAACCATGCAGTTATTTTGTTTTAAGGATTAACTGCATAATTTGGAGATGAATCTTCATTTGGGTGAAATTATTACCTAATATTCCTGGTACTATACGGTTCCCTGTGCTCCAAGTCAAGTCTGTCTTCATGCTGTCTTCACAATGCTTCCCAACTATGAGGCACAGATTACATATTTATTAAATCCCCTCCCACTGCAAAGAAATGAATTACTATGTGTTCTTGCTGTAATACTTGTTACTCTGTGTGAATAGCATCTTTGTGTTATGGACATAGTTTCAGGTAACACTAATCATGTGTGCAGGATCCAACAGGAGCAATGCTTTTTTGTGTCCCTCAGTACCCCCACCATTAACCACATACACAGGAATATGAGGACGAATGATAGAAGCGACAAAGAGGAGTTGGATTAGAGATGAAATAAAGGTACAGGACTCAACCACTTTGCCTCGTCACTTCCTCTGGTCAAGGAATTCTGCAGGGCACAGTGAATCTTTGCAAAACATATATAACTCAAGTACTTTGTCAACAAGAGTCCTAATTGTAAGAACAATTGTAAATGAATATACCTGAGTAATAATCCTCTGTATCTAACTCTCTAAACTTTGAAATAAAACTGGCATGAAAATTGGTATATCAAATATACATGTGCACATGTGTACTAGCACTTCTCCCTGTGTTTTGAATCGCTAACCCAAGCTTCATCACTTTATGCAGTTTTGTGGAAGATGAGTTTTAGATTCTACTTGACTTCAATGGAAATGCCAAATAAAAAAGCACTGTTAGCATTCTGTTGGCCACTACTCTTAGCAATTGTATGTACATATGAGAACTTTTAATACATTTTATATCACATTCATATATATGCTATATAGCCCATTGTAAGGATCCTCCATGCAGACCAAGCGCTGATCTGCATTCCTCGAGTCTTGAAAGCCAGAGCTGGTGGTTGTTCGTTTCGCAGTCTGGCGGCGAAACTCTGGAATTCTCTCCCTGCCTCCATCAGAGCAATCCAGAATCACCTGGCTTTTGGAAAGCCATAAAGACCTAGCTTTTCCCCGTTTCCATGTTTAACTCTGCATTTTCTCTCCTGGGTTCATGTCTTTGGTCTTTGGTGGCGCTGGGATGCCCCGTCGCTGGGGCAGCCATGCGCAATACAAATCTGACTAATAATAATAATAATAATTTTGTCACAGGGAAGCTTTAGTACATACATCCTCATCTTTAGAGTTCAGATAAATGTTCAAGGAAATAGGTACATTTCGTTTTCATCAACAACATGACTTTCAGGATGCTTCCCTGAAGTCCCAATGGCCATCAAAACAGTTCTTTAGAAAGCAATATGTCTTGGCAAGGAAAATCGGAGATCCATTTAGCAAGGTTCTGGCTTTAGGAACATTAATCACATCACCCCCCCCATCCTGATGGAACTCTATTGGTTCCCCTTAGCAGCCCGCACATCTTCAAAACCAGCTGCATCATTTACAAAGCTATCACGGGCCAGCACTCTGACTTATCTTCCAGACAAACTCATCATTTCTGGTGGTTTTCACTACACACACTGCCAGGGCACCATCAGACAGCAGACTCATAAGTGTGAAAAAGAAAAGATAAAGCCACAGGCCGTTTTCATCTATCCATCCAGAATCGGGGACAACATCCCTTTGTTCATCAGGGCTGATGAACACTGCTCCAATTTAGGAAACAGTTGAAAATGCACCTTTCTAAGGAAAAATAGCCCTCATCTGCTGCTAAAGATGGCCTTAACGGATGCGATATGGGACAGTGACAAGACCCGTGCCCCAATGCAGCAAAACAGAGGCCTTTGACTGCAACAGTGTGGGGTGGATTTGTAGCAGTGAATGAACAATGTTCCTGGATACAGTAGTAGATTCTAAAGTAAAATTCTGTGTTTTGTTCCATGGCACCACTGCAGAAGGTCAGGCATTGTCACCATGCTTGCTTCATGTAATATTGGGAATACAAGACCAACCTTTTAAACTGTTTCTGCAAACATCGAACAATTACAAAAAAAGTATTGGTGTAACTCCCCATTGATCCACCAGCCAATCAGTTCATATAGCTTAATTCTCACTTGTAGGAATTCCTGGACTAAGGAAAGTGGGTCTTTTGAAGCCTCACCAAACAGGATCCCACTCGGACAAGATGTGTAAAAACCTCACCCACTTTATCCCCACCAAAGTTGCCCTTGATGAGGAATATTTGATTATTTATTAATTCTTAGCAATGCTTGTTCTAGTCTAATTGTCAGAAGTATCTTGTTTCACAATCAGAGACACAATGTGGAGGCTCTCATGTGGCAAAAAGACTTCCATTTGGTCTGGAGAACAGTTAGGAGTATATTGGAGGACCAGAATCTCCATCCAGGGCGATACTAGCTAAGCGTTATACGAAGGCAAACTGGTTATAACCTATGAAACCATTTAAATGCCAGCTGAAGTATTTTATAGTTTATTCTAGCATTGCCTAAAAGTCATGGTATTGATCTTCTGAGATCAAGGGTGTGGTCATCTTGCATCAGAGCAAAAAACACATTCCAAAGGTTTTGAAACCATTATTTTTGGGAATTTGAGACAATAGCCTTTCTGTGTTACCTGGCAAGAAATTGAGTACTGTAACCAGTTTTATAACTCAGACTTAATGGTGTCTCATCACTTCCCCAGACTTCTGTCTGAATTCTGAACAATCCCATGTTTTATACATTTAATATAGTTGGTGGTTGTGAAAAGAGCATAGGATAAGTCAATATTCATTTAGAGCCAAGTAGCATCACCTCCATTTTTTTCACATGTACTTACAAATCATTGCTTGCATAGTGACTTTACACAACTGTGAATCAATGCAAGCAAGTTCATTGCTTGGACCCACTAAATGAAAGGCAATGTGTGTGTCATCAGCATACACATTCAAATTCAACACTTCAGATCCAATGAATTCTACAAAGGGACAATTGAGAACATTAAAAGGGTAATGCTGAAACCTATGATAGCTACTGAATAAAGGACAAGTAGTTGAAATAAAAGGTAATGCTGAAACATACGGTACCTAGCAAATAAATAGCACGAAACTGAAATAAAAGGAGTGAATGTCACTGAGCTCCTCACTCTACATATGAGATAAACTAACTAATAGTGTGGTCAGAGATTCCCATTACTGATCCAAGATTGAAGTGAGCAGGTCATGGCCTATCATAGCAAAAGTTGCTTAAAAGTCCAGCATAATCCGTATGGGACATCTCCTTGTTACACACCCTGCAGAGTAACATCTTATGTGTTCACAATTGATTCTGAAGCTAGGGTTCACACTTATTTGGTCCAGATCTCCTGCTCTCATATTCTAGGTAGGTCATCACTATGTTCCTGAACCCATTCATATCTCACACATTCCTCAAGCTAGCTCCACATATATATGGCATACATATAAGGGATGTGCCACTATAACACGCAAGTTACTATTAGAAAACCTATACAGCTCATGGTCACCAGTGTTCATACTGCCAACCTGCCCACAACTGCCTAACAAACCCCATCACCACACACATCCTCAAGGTATTAGTCTTCATCAATATAACTAGTCCTCTCTCAATCTTAGTGCTAGAATGGGAGTAAGAAGGAATTTTATTTATTTATTTATTTATTTATTCCATTTATATGGCGCAACAGCTACCCTGAGGGTTTACCGGCGCCTTGGATCGGTACAGAACCAGGGGGAGTCAGTTATAATTCTTAGTTTTGGTTGAAAAGCCATGCCTTGATACATTTTTGGAATGTTATATAGTTGGGTACCAGGCGTAGTTTTAATGGAATAGAATTCCATAAAACTGGCGCCATATATCCGAAGGAGCGACCGCCCATTCGTGCTCGTTTAAATCTCGGAACAACAAATTTCGCCAAATGTGTTGATCTAAGATAGCGAACTGGCATGTATTTATGAACCAATTTATGCAGGTACGCTGGTGCTTCTCCTGTATTTATTTTGAACATATAACATAACGCTTTAAACTTGGCTCTGTTGGCCATTTTGAGCCAATGTAAATTGCGTAAATGTTCGGAGATATGCGACCTCCTCAGTAACCGTAAAAGCACCCTCGCAGCCGCATTTTGTACGACCTGTAGTCGTCGTGTGATCTCTTTCTTGGTACCGAGGAGAAGAATGTTCCCATAATCCAGCCTCAAACCAATCAAGGCCTGCACTACAGTTCTTTGCGCCCCTTCAGGAAGTTGCCACAGAATTTTTCTTAGCCATTTTAGAATAGCGAAGCAGACTGAAGCTGTTTTGGCTGGATGATCACGCATGGTCAATTTGTCATCGATTATTATTCCTAGATTTCTGGCCGATGGGACTGCTACTGGCGGGGGACCCATTTCTGCGGGCCAGTGTGTTGGTCCCCAAAGCTCTTTTTGTTCTCCGAAAATCAGTAGTTCCGTTTTATCTCCATTTAATTTTAGTTTCCTGGAGTGCATCCACTTCGCCATGTTCTATAGCCCAGAACATAGAGACGAGATGTTATTTTTTTCCGTTGTTGACAGGGAGAACACCAATTGTGTATCGTCTGCATACGAAAAGATAGTAAGGCCAAAACGTTCCGCATGACTCGCAAGAGGGGCGATGTAAATATTAAATAATAGTGGGATGAGGATTGACCCTTGTGGGACTCCATAAGGGGAGGTTAAAGTGTTGGAGATGTTATTTTTAGAGAAGACCTGATAAGATCTGTCTGAAAGAAAATTCGCTAGCCAATCCGAAGCCAGACCTTTTACCCCTATTCCCTCTAGGGTTTCAAGTAGCATTTCATGAGATATGGTGTCAAAGGCGGCACTTAGGTCTAAAAGCAGGAGTGCCACCGTGCCACCATTGTCAAGCTTTTGACGGATCGTTTCCGTAACTCCTAGTAGGGTGGATTTGGTTGAATGCCCGGCTCTAAAACCCGACTGAGAGTGATGTAGAAGGTTATTGGATTTAATAAACTCTGCCAACTGTTTATTAACATGTTTTTCTAAAATTTTAGTGAATATGGGGAGAAGCGAAACAGGTCTAAAATTAGAGAAGACCTCTGGATCACTATTTGCTTTTTTCAGTAGTGGCACTACCATAGCGTGCTTCCATTCTATTGGCACTACCGCTTCCCTTAGTGATGTGTTCAATAGTGTTCTGATGACATTTAGTGTGTCGCGATCAAGCTGTTTAAAAATTTCAGCTGACATGGAGTCGTTGGGGGAGCCCGATTTAATGCTGTTAAGCGTTTCTACAAATGTGTTTTGGTCCAACGGCTGCCAGACTGTCAGTGATTTCCTAGGATTATCTGCCAGCTCGTTGAACTCACTGGGGCTCGAATCTATTAATGGGGTTAGGTTAGGAGTATCATCACCGCCAAGGGCTAAGTAGATGTTAGCTACTTTCTCGTTAAAGTATTTCGCCAGGCAGTTTCATTGTGTTGGGGACAGCGTCGGAGGTTCTGGGTGAGTTGTAGCTCCTGCCAGATCCTTTAACACTTTAAATAGAGTTCTGGAGTTGTTTTGTGCCTCTAAGATAGTGTTTTTGATAAAATCTCCTTTTGTTATTTTACATAGCAGATGATAGGCCTTCAGGGCTTGCTTGTAGGTATTTTTGCTGGCCGTGTCATAATTCTTCCTCCATTGTCTCTCCAGTTTTTTACATTTGCTTTTTTCTGTTTTTAGCTTTTCGGAGAACCAAGGTACTGGAGGTCTGTTAGATTTCCGTTTATTCTTCCTGAGAGGGATGACTATCTCTACCGCTTTGGCTAACCAGTTGTAGATTTTATCCTGATCCCTAGTATTGAGATCATCTAAATTGAAATTAGGTCTCAAATTAGTTAACTGGGCGTTAAGATCCTCTATATTGAGTTTTTTCCAATTCCTATAGTAAGAATTCTCAGGCTTATCTAAAACTGTAGTTTCGGGCAGTCTGATTTTAAAGCTAATCAGATAATGGTCGGACCATAGTAAGAATGCTTTAGAATGGTTAAAAACATTCCTGTTCACAAGATCTCAGTTTGTAAACCTGGAATCCTTTGAATAAAATACTCACCTCCTAACAATTGGAGTACCTCAAGGTTTCATACCTTTGCCCGTTCTCTTCACTTTGTATATGGAAACACTTTCCCTAATGCTTCTTGACAGATCCATCCACCTACACCAATGAGCAGATAAGTCCCAGCTGCACCTTTATGTCTCCCAACTCCTTCTGCATCACTAACTTGGAAGTCTTAGAGAAACTTAAATAATGGATGCATTCTTGCTTAGTCTAAATTATTCCAATCATAATCCAATTCATTCTAGTCTTCCCAAAAGAATCATCACCTCCTGCACAACAGTGGCTAGGCATACTGGAGATTTTCCCTTCCTTAGTCTCCCAATGTGAAATCTCTTGATTTCATCATTGACCAAAATCTAAACCTAAATCACCATATTGCCAGAATGACTAAATCTGTCTCCTATCAAATACATCTGCTCTAACCACTTTCCCATTATCCGCTGCCACAATTAAATGCATCTATTCAGGGACCCCATTGAACCCCTGCGCCCACCACGCCTACTCCAGAGGATGGCAAGTCTTCAGCCCCATGCTCACAATCATCTGAATGCCTCCACCTCTTCCAGGAATTTCCCAGATTCTTTGAAACATGCAACAGTCATCCCATTGCTGAAGAAACTTGCTGCAGACCGTTCACGGCTTGCCAACTACAGACCGATCTTCCTTCTACCATTCCCTGCCAAGGTCTTAGAGAAATTCATCAACAGACACCTCACCAATTACCTCAATGACCACCCTACTTGACTTCTTGACACCACTCAGTCTGGTTTCAAACACAACCACAGCACAGAAACTGCCCTCATAGCTGCCACAGATGACATCCACATGACTCTGGACAGAGGAGACACAGCAGCCGTCTTCTCCTGGACCTCTCCACAGCATTTGACAGAGTCTCCCTCAACATCCTCATCCAACACCTACATGACATCAGACTCCAAGGACAAGCACTCCAATGGATCTGCTCCTTCCTGACTGGAAGGACCCAGTCAGTCACCCTGGCACAGTACATCTCGCATTACTGGGACCTCATCTGCAGAATTCTGCAAGGATCTTCCCTGAGCCTGACTCACTTCAATGCACACATGATCCCTCTAGCCAGGATCATTCTCTCTCACAATATCAAAGTCCTCCCCGACGGCAATGAAACACAACTCATCCCTCCCTCATGGACAAAACTCCCAATATCCGGATCAAGTTCAAATGCGGCATGACTGAAATCACAAACTAGAAGAAGACCATCTGTCTCAAGCTGGACACCAACTAGACAGAAATCGTGATCTTCGGGAAAAGCTCTATACCTGGTGCCCAACAGAGCTAGGACTGACATCCACCCCCAACACCCACACCAAGAACCTCGCATTCATCATCAACAGCAAACTTGACATGACCACCCAAGTCAATGCCATCACCGCCTCTTGCTTCAATAACCTGAAGATGATGAGGAATATTTTCAACTGGCTCCCAAATAGTACCCGGAAAACCATCACACATGCGCTGGTCACAAGCAAGCTAGTATGTGGGAACACCTTCTATGCCAGGATCAAGAAAAAACTCACAAGGAAGCTGCATACCATTCAGAACTTGGCAGCCAGCATCACTCTCAACCTCCTTTGCTGCACTAACCTCATACAACACCGAAGGAGCTCCCGTGGATCGACATTCACAAACAAGCACAATACAAACTCCTCACCCATGCTATCAAGGCACGACACAACAGTGGCCCAGCATACCTCAACGATTGCATCTGCTTTCACAAACATTCCAGACACCTCCGCTCGTCTGGACTCCTACTTGCACAAATCTCACACATACAGAAAACCAGATCTGGCCGTTGAGCCATCTCCTAAATTTTTCCTAAATCATGGAACGACCTGCCTCTAAACATAAGAGCCTCCTGCTTACTTCTCGAATTCCACAAGAATCTGAATTCCTGGCTTTTGGGGTAGTCTCACTAGGCCCTATGTGTGCCAAAACTCAAACCTACTCAGTACTAGGATACCCTCCTGGTGATAGTGCTCTTTAGAAATCTGCATAACATATCTCAAATGCCACATTTCTCTTCTAGGACTAGACAGCCAGTTTTGAAACACTATTCCCCAAATACCACCCACAAAATATACATGACTGCTAGCCAAAACAAGTCATGCCGCAGTATAACTCCCTCATACAAATCATCACAAGTCTCTCTACTACATGCAAATTAAAATTAGCCCATGTATGTGATGTTTTAAAAACCAATATCAAAATGAAAGTGTCATTACCATTAACTATAAAAAACTAAGGGGCATATTATCAAGGGGGTTTATCTCCGCTTTTTTGGCTTTAAAAGCCAAGAAAGCAGAGATAAAATTATCTCCCTATTACCTAGCTGTCGCTAACACCAGTTAGCGACAGCTAGTAGGAGATAGCGACCATCTTGGGCCCCACTTTGCATGTCAGTGATATTTATCACTAATGATATGCAAAGTGGGCGTGCCAAGATGTTAGCGACTGGAAACAGTCGCTAACATCGCTATCTCCTATTACCAACTTTTGGAGATATTCGCGCTAAGCGCGAATATCTCCAAAAGCTAACACCTGCCCTGAGCAGTTCTTAGCCATGTTATCCAATGGGAAGTGGATAACATGGCTAAGAGCATTAGCTCGGTAATGCATGAATATCGCTGACTTTTCAGCGATATTCATGCATTGCGGACGTTTTTTATCGCATTTGCGATAAACCTTGGTAATACCCAGGTTTATCTGCGATAAAAATCCCCGCAGCTCAGCGGTAAAATTTTGTCTCTAACCAAGCAATAGCGATAATTATCGCTATTGCTTGGTAATATGCCCCTAAGTTCTACTTACTAATATACAGACTGCCAAGGCAGCGTCAAGTTAACCTGCAGCTATCTCATAAAAGCAGAAAAACTGACACCTAAGGGGCTAATTTAAGTCAGCCCTGTGTCACTTTTGCACCACGAAAAGTGGTACATGTGTTACACAGGGCTCTCATTTCGATTTATGAAGCCACGGAAAGCCACCCTGTGTGGCCTCGAGTGGCCTCATAAATCACAAGTAAGGCGACGCAGCACAAATGCTGCATTGCCTTACTCTGCACACAGGAGGCATTTCATGGTTGTTGCAGTGGGTTTTCCCACACAAGACTCATGCAATTTGATTGAGCCCTAGATTTACAAAGTGATGTAAGCCTGGGGAAGCGCTAGATTGGTATGCATCCTAAGGTGAGGGGTATCGAGGAGAAATATGTTTATTTCTCCTCGTCTTTCTTCTTTCGATGTCTGATGCCTTCTGCAGCAGACATAGAAAGAGGAAAATGCCTCAGGAAGGTGCACCCTCCTGCAGAAAAACAATCCTGCATGCAACGGGGACACCTTTGCACTATGATGCAATGGTGCTTACATTGGAGAGAGGCTGTCAAAACGGTGCCAACACAGAGAGAAAGGACAGGAATGCAACCTATTGCTTAAATAAAGTGCATTCCTGCACCTTTGGCGTAAGGCAACACAGCAAAGTGCCTTGCTGTGCTGCCCTACACCAAAATCCCATAAATAAGCCCCAGAGTTTCTTCCATCGCAGAAAACTCCACAGTGGCAATTTCTCTGTTAGCCCAGTTTAAGCTCTCGAGTGCAGGGGGTGGAGGGCTTTTGCCCTTTTACACAGATAAGCAATGTTAGTGGTGCATATTTCAGAAAACGTATATTTCAATCTATATTCTAGCAGGCTTCATCTGTGTCATTCCTCTCTCATTTTACCACGGTGGCTGTAAGCAGGATGAATGTCTGACAAATACAACAGAAACACATTTTATTAGGTTGGTGTAGCCTTGCATTTCATGTTGTGCTTCTTGCGCAAAATTCCCGAAATTTATGCCATCAGATTTACATGACTCGTAATTTTCAGAAATTTCACTTAATTACGCAAAAAGAAACTGCACGAATTTCTCACACTTTTACTTTACCGTCTGACACCTCATTCTACGTCCAAAATGAAGGGCACATTCAAGTAACACATCTCTGGTTTTAGACTTGGCAGAAGGGGTCCCTTATGAAAGCAACCCTGCTCAAATTCTTGCTGATAGTCATCTCTGGCATTTACCCAATTTTTGCTTTTTTTCTGCTTTCTTTCTTGCTTTCATTAGTCACTGTACAGTATAACATTGAAAGACATCTCCCTTGGGTTTGCTAGATCTGCTTAACCTGTCTTTTCCTTCACACCCACATCAATACACACTCGCCATTGCTTCAAAGCTGCCCACAGTAAATGATTTTACCAAGTTTAATCAAAGCACCTTTGGGAAGGAAATCGATTATTTCCGTTCATCATATTTGCAATGCAAATTTAATCAGAATGTTGATCTTTTTCACTGTTCCTCAAATATTCAGTGCGTACTTTATCTTGAGCCTTGTGTCTGTTCTAAAATCATCGGGTGCTGCTTCTTAAAGGCTGGCGCATAAATGGCTTGTAAAACGCAGATTACATAATCCTTCTATTTTTTTTCTTAAAATGCATGTGTTTTTCTGGTAACTGGAATTATGCCACAGTTGTTTTGTTCATCCTTGGAAACCTGTTGCGTTGGCGAGAAAACATGTTCCTGTTTATTATTTATCGGTTATTCTCATTAGAATTATGATTGTAAACAGATCTAATAAAGTACAGGCGCGCCCCAGTCTGTTCAAATGCCATTTCCTAGACAAATAGAGTATGCTTGCATGAAAAAGAGTTCGCCCTTAACAGTTTACAGATTCCATTGCGCAAACTTTTGCAAGTGTTCAGTAATTACCATCAATAATATACATTTTCCCTCTAAAAACTGTGGGGCATATTACCAAGGGCCTTATCGGCGCTTTAGCGGGAATTCTTCCCGCTAAAGCGGCGATAATGTTATCGCCCTATTACCTAGCTGTCGCTAACACCAGTTAGCGACAGCTAGTAGGAGATAGCGATCATCTTGGGGCCCACTTTGATTGTCAGCGATATTTATCGCTAATGACATGCAAAGTGGGCGTGCCAAGATGTTAGCGACTGGAAACAGTCGCTAACATCGCTATCTCCTATTACCTACTTTTGGAAATAATCACGCTAAGCGCGATTATTTTCAAAAGCTAACGCCTGCCCAGAGCAGTTCTTAGCCATGTTATCCAATGGTAGGTGGATAACATGGCTAAGAGCATTAGCTCGGTAATGCATGAATATCGCTGACTTTACAGCAATATTCATGTATTTCGGCCGATTTTTATCGCTTAGGAGATAAACCTTGATAATTGCAAGGTTTCTAAGCGATAAAAATAGTCGAAGGACTGCGATAAAATGATTGCCTCTAACCAAGCTTAGCGATAATTATCGCTTATTCTTGGTAATATGCCCCTGTTTTTTTTAAAAACACTTTTCATCGACATATTCCTTATATTACATAGTTTGCCTTAAGGAAGAATTACGTGAAACACAGAAATTATTTCCATAGATATGCATACAAGTTAAATGTATAATAATTCCCCCCAAAAAATGCAGTGGAGCATGGCAGCATCTTCTTAGAATCCCCCTGCTGCGTGTAGGCCCTGAGTCGCAGTTGACATAACTGGTGGCATGACACAACATGTCTGGTGGGGGACTGTTCCCGAACACACCCAGGAAACAGAAAAGCAGATCCTGGCGAAAGCGACAGGGGTTCCTTTGAACATCCATACCAGGAAGTGCTGGAGGGGGCGGTTCCACAACATCAGGGTCACAACACCAGTCCCTTTGGAGACACCAACAAGGAGGAGGCTCCCTGAACAGTATGAGTGCATAATGTATGAATCGGTGAAGGACACACCCCTCTTCCTTCCCAATCTCTGTTCCCTGGCAGCAAAGAGAGGTCTCGTTCTGGAGTGTGAGGCATCTGCGACCGGTTTCAGGCCAAATTATCTGAATGAAGCCCCATCTGCAGCCTCCAGAAGGGCCCAAGGTGATCCCAAAAAAATAGACCTGCCAACTTGTAAATGAAATTCATCAAGTGAGGAGGGGGCAGGGCCTCGTACCCGACAGCTACCTAAGAGGCACTCTACTCTCCACCAACCCCACCACCCCTTCTCCCCACCCAAAAAAAGGGTCGCTGTGGCTGATGCCAATGCCTCGGGTTGTTTTCACACCTCTTAACACCTTGGCTGCGGCGCAAATTCCGCTGCGGTCCTGAACATTCCAATCGTGGGCATGGCTCGGACGACCCCTGGCCGTCGTTCGCACACGCCCACTGTGACTCATGACGGCTGGGGGCCGTTATGAGCATGGAAGGGGTTAAAGGACATCAGCTGCTTACTGCCTCCAAAGAAAAGCTGGAAAGCAACTTCATGCAGTGATTTCCAGCTCATCTTTCCAGCCAAAGTGTAATTTCGGCATGTGGGGTCCAGAACCTGGTGACAGAACGATGGGGATGTTTACTAATGAACCAAACAGAGGGGTGCAGACACTGCAGGCAAAATAGCCAGCCCATGTCATGACTGTTCTCCCCCAAAGGCCGCATAACGGGATAAACGTTTTTGGGTTTCGAACATAGAAGTTGAGTACTTGTCGAGGGGCATGTACACGTGCCGCAGATTTGAAACTTATAATTTTTTTAATGATTGTTTATGTGCAGGAAGATACCTTCCTGCACATAAACCATCTTTCATGATGTTTTGCTGTTCCTATGTGTGCTGCAGAATGCAACACAAATAAAAATCAACAAAAAGAAGACGAAATGAAACATTTCACCTCGTTTTGCCATGATAAGACCAGGTTTTAACTGGAATTAATTCTGGCGCTGCCCCATATTTACCCCACCCTTGTAAACATGGGGCAGCATCAAAATCAATGGGTGTTGCGGCGGAACACCCACTGCAACACCCATTGCCCACCACTTTCACGCTAAGCGTGAAAGGGTGCCATATTTACAATGCGACATCCACATTAAGTGGCTTAACATCACCTTGTAAGTAAGGTGAAACCCCTTTCACCACAGGAAAGTCTTTAAAAGTTATGTTCCTGTGGCAGGGGCTTGTAAATATGCCAGTTCGTTCTCTGCTCCTGTGGTTGGATTTTTTCCCCTAATTATTCTTAAATATTGTATCTGTCATAAGCGTGTAATTTTGGTAATTTCACTTATTACTGAAATTACTCCAACTTCTCCAACAAAATAAAAATTTCTCCCAGGGCTAGTTTGATTACTGTTAATGTATGCAAATTCTGCTAAGCTAAGATACTTGACTCTATTACTGATCCCAGGCCCTCATTATGAGTGCCTGGCTGGGAAGGTGATCATTATCGCACCTTTTGAAATCCGATAACACAGGGATCGGAATTTAAAAGGTGAGATGTTTATCGCATATTAATATATCATTTGAAATGAGGCATAACTTCCGGAATAGGTATTTAACACACCAAGTTCAGCATGTTTACCTTTTTTATGGGCCTTCTTTCCCGACAAATTTTGGCAGGTTGACTTGCCAGAATTTATCATGGGAAACTGCGAGTGTGTGATTATTTTCACACTACTCGTAATTCCGATACCTTTGTGAACATGTGTTTGCACAGGGATTGCTATTTGGCCCTGCACTTGTAATCAGGGCCTCAGTGGTAGGTAAACATCAAAGAGGACCGATGTCCAGAGATTAACAAAACTGACAGCAAAAAGTATAGATGAGTTGGGGTTCTCAATCTGAGATTGTGATGGAGGGGATTCTATGCAACCCTACTATTTGTTTAATATAAATTTTGGCTAACTCAATAGCTGTAAGGAGCTTTTTCAGGAGTATGAAGGGGGCCATCTTGGTTAAATGGACCTCCACTACTAGGATAGTGGTCAACCCAATGATGAGAGGCAGGTTCATGACAAAGTCCAACTTAATGGTATAAAGGAAAACCAGTCGGATAGCCATTGCCTGAAGTAGTCCTGTAGGTTGAGAGGGAAGGGTTTTACTACGTGCACAGGTTGGACAGGTCTGGAAAAAGGATGTTTAGACATATGTTCCCACCAAAACCAATTGCAGGCAATTTTGTCTGACCTTTTGTTCCCCACGATGGCCTGCTGGGGGAATGAGTGACATCAATTCAAAACAACTTTTTTCACTTCAGTGGTTGGTATGTACAATAGGGGGTCGAGTCCGATTCGGGAAAAATCGCTCCGAATAGCCGTTCGGAGCGTTTTTCCCGTACAAATCGTACCCTGCAACGTCCCCCCTACGTACGACGAAGTACGATTCGTACCAGGAGCCGTACTCCGTACGAGTCGTACAAGACACCGTACAACTCTAATCTCTGTATGATTCTCCCTCGGAACCCGCTGTACGCGACATCTGTACGGTTCACGGCTGGTTTTTACGACCCAGCAAGTACGATACATGTCGGGTACGCACCGTACGACCCTTTTTCTACGGGAGCTGAAAACAGCCGTAAAAGCAGAGTTCGCGCGGAAACAGGTACGGAACAGCCCCCCCGGGTACGGTGCGTACGCCCCATGATCGCAGGGGTACGCACCGTACCCCTGCGATCATGGGGTGTACGAGCCGTACCCCCATTGTACGATCGGTGTATGAGCCGTACCCCATGTACAATCGGTGTACGAGCCGTACCCCCATTGTACGATCGGTGTATGAGCCGTACCCCATGGACGATGGGGGTACGGCTCGTACACTGATCGTACATGGGGTACGGCTCGTACACCCCATGAACGCAGGGGTACGGTGCGATCATGGGGTGTACGGACCGTACGGTGTGTATGTGTTTGTGTGATTTTCCGTATGACTCGCCCTTACCTGACGTGGACCGTACGAATCGCGTCCTCATACCCTGGTCCGGATCGTACTCGTCGGGTCGTACGGCATGTGTACGAGTCGTACGGTATGTGTATGAGTCGTATGGTTCACGGTTTCAGCCTTGCAATACGTACGTATCGCGACGATTCGGACAGATTCACGGAATACGGATCGTACTTCGCGACTCAGACGGACGGGTACGATTCGTACAGAGAGGGCTCCGGATGCAAATCGTACGGACGTTTTTTTTCCCGAATCGGAATCGACCCCCTGGTCTTCAAGGTAGGAACAATCCTCCTTTGATACTGTGATTGGCTTTTTCTAGCCATTTCCTAGGGTCAGATAGGTAACTTTTTCCAGAATTAATCTGCACAACAACTCCCTATGATTTTTTCACCTGGGAGAAGATATTAACGTACTGGTTTTCTTGATTGTTTGTCTGAGAATTTGATCATTCTGAATAAAGTGTCTGCCTCCTCTTGTTTGTCTGCTACACAGTAATGGATAACAAAGACAAACTCACAAAAAATAGGATGAGAGATCAAGGTGAGTATATGGTCATGGTATGAATTGCCCCCAGCTGATACAGCCTTTTAATTGCCAGAAGTTCATTCTCTGCGATGAGGTAATTTTATTCTGAAGTAGCTTTTTTTGAGAAAATAAACTATTGAATGTATGTTACAAAAAAAGATAATGAATGTATGTTACCAATAACCACTCCGTCCTACTGTGCACTGCAAACGGGGACGTTGTGACTGGATGCCTGAGCACAGGGGCCAATATGAATTTCTTCTTTAGGAGGGAAAAGGCCAGATCATCCTCAGCTGCCCATCTGAAAGGAACTGCTTTCTAAGCAAACAAGCGATTGATTTCATTCTGTCCGAGAAGTGTGTTATACAACTGGCAAATCCTAACAGACTCTGAATTTCTGTGACATTTATAGGGACTAGCCACTTAAAATGGCTTATACTTTCTTTATATCCATCTGAATTCCAGAGGGATTAATGAAACTTAGGAATTCTACTTGAGTCAGATGAAAAGAACATTGGCCCAATGAGGCAAATTGCCAGTTTTTACGTAATCTGTCCAAGATTGTCTGGCTTTACAAGAGTCATGTGTTCATTTTCATTTGGGAATAAATAAGGATATTGCCTATGTAAATAATAGCACAGACACCAACAATTCCCTAAGTAGTCTGCTTATTAAAAACTGAAATGTCATCAGGGTGTTACATAACCCAAAGAACATAATGCAGTTGTCCAATAATCAATATTTAGTGTTAAAGATGGTTTTCTTTTCTTCACTTTCACAAAAGCTAACTAAATAATGAGCCCTGCATAACTCTAGTTTAGAATAAATTATTATTCTTCACTAGGTCTAGCAAAACAGTAATTAGTGATAATGGCTATCAACTCATATTTTTGACCTTATCAAGGTGTGGTAATCGATAGACATTCTCAAGTCTACGCTTTTGTTTGGGACTAAAAGGAGTAGGCAAGAGACTGGGGAGGAATGTCTTAGGAACCCACAGATATGGGTTAGATCTGGCTACAAGTCAAAGTTGCCCCAGGCACAAGATCAATATGACAATTGTAATCATTTGAGATGAAAAAGTGGTGGCCTTTGCCTCGTCAAAAATGTGCAGAAATTCCTGATACCGACTTGGTAAAATATTCTCATTGTCTTCAGTAGTGGAAGTTCATGCCAAAGGAGTCATGCAGTCAGTGGCTAAATTGTGGCATTGTTGCAGACAGTAGTTAGAGTCTAGGGTTACCCTGCCAAGGACTATTCTCTCTTGGGTTTATGTAACTGCAGCCAAGTGACCCATGAAATAGTACCAAAAATCCAGGTGTCAATCAATTTGAAACATATGGTTTGAGAATGTCCATTATCACAAACTAGGTGAAGAGGTTCAGTTTGAAGTGTTCTTAGATATGAAGACAGTTCGGACTCATCAACTGCTCGAACTGGTTCTGAATGATCTTTACGAATGATTGACATCCTTATGTGTTGGCAAAAGAAATGTAGAAAAAATGACCTGTGGCACCGAAGCCCATTATGTGCAAGGGGTGAACAGCCTTTACAACAAAACTTTTACAACGCGCTACCATTACGACGCAACTTTTACAACGCAAACTATTACAACGCATTGCTCTGGGGGGTGCTCTAGGATAGGGAATAGGTTAATTTACTATCCAATAACCTTCCCTAGTGTCCACGGGGACTGGAGTTGGAATAGTAAATTAAACTATTCACTTTCCAGCGCCCAAAAGCACTATGCGTTGTAATGGACTGCGTTGTAATACTTACGTTGTAAAGGGATGCGATGTAAATGCATGCGTTGTAACGTCATACATCCTGTGTAGGGTCTTCCTTAGCTGATTAGAAATGATCAGAGTAATTGTGATAGTGAAATGCTTAGGGGCTGTAGAAAGCCTGTTTGCAAGGTCACTTTCTGACGTGAGTGTAAGAAAGTGATCCCCACACTTTTGGATTGATGCTGCACATTTGTTGACTCTGCAGTGCACTGAGCCCTGCTGACTATGCCCCAGTGCATGTGCTCTGACTTCTCAAATTTGTATGTGCAATTGGCCAATCCCTAATTGGCATATTTAGGTGTACCCAGGGCTAGCAAGTTAAATGCCACTGGTGTTCTACAGCACTTATTATGCCACCACCACAGTGACAAGGTGAAAACATGACTCTGTGTCTGCCACTGGAACCTAGCAGGGCAGCTTTTAAACTGCCAAACCAGCATGGCAATAGAAACACTTTTACCAAGTCAAAATGATCTTTTGTAATATTTATAAGTCAATACTAGGTAAGGCCTTAATAGCCCACAAGATTGTTGGATATAGTTATTTCATGAGTTGTTCAGGATGAGTCTGTCAGCTGTGTTCTGGGTAGTTTTGAGTGGGTAGAGGACATGGGCTTGGAATACCATATAGAGGGTGTTTCCGTAATCAAGTCTGACTGTGATAAGAGCCTGGGTGACCGTTTGTCTGGTGTTCAGTGGAATTCACTTTAAAATCTTGTGTAGCATTCTCAAGATGTGGAAGCATGATGAGGAAGTGGTATTGATCTGTCTGTTCATGGACAGGTTGGTGCCCAGGATGATTCTGAGGTTCTTGGCATCGTCCGCAAGTGTGGGAAGAGGGCCAAGTTTGGAGGTCCACAAACAGGTGTCTCTGAGAGGATGGTTTGGTGCCTCAGATAAGGACTCCAGTTTAGTCTGTGTTGAGCTGAAAGCAGTTGCTCATGCAGTTGGTGAAGTTTCCTCATGTAGTTGGTGAAGTTTGCTTTGGCGGTGCTGGTTGAGTCTGTAAGAGAGAGGATGAGCTGTGTGTCATTGGCATAGGATATTATGCTGTTGCCGTGGCCTCTTACTATGTCCCCCCGGGGTGTCATGTAAACAGTGAAGAGGGGTGGGCTAAGCAACCTTCCTTGAGGGACTTCACAGTTGAGTTTCTTGGTATCTGAGGTATAGGGGAAGTCTTCTAATTAAGTTCTGTCTGTGAGGAAGAGGATATGCACTTGAGCGCTGGTCCACATATACTCACGTGCTGAAGCTTTCCGATGAGTGACTTGTGGAAGATCGTAGCGAAAGCTGCAGAGAAGTAAAGGGTGATCAGTGCAGCCGTTTCTACTTAGTAGAGGATACTACTGATGTCATCAGTAGTCACAAAGAGGGCTGTGTCTGTCCTGCGGTTGGTGCAAAAAACTGTTTGAGATTTGTCTAGGAGTGAAAAGAATTCTAGGTGTTCTGCAAGTTGGGTATTGATGTCTTTATAAGTGACTTTAGATGGAAAATACAGGAGCAAGATTGGTCTGTAGTTGCTTAGAGTTTTGAAGTCCGCTGTTGGTTTCTTCAATAGGGCATTGACTTCTGCATTTTTCCAGCAAGACGGGAAGGTGGCGGTGGTTATGGAAGTGTTGATGATAGTGGTGAACAAGGGGGAGATGATGATTCTTCAGAGGTTGTATGTAAAGTAGAGGCATGGGGGCTCCTGAGTGGACAGTATTCATCAAGGTGGTGGTTTCTTTGTTTGGGAAGGGTTTCCAGTTACTCACCTGCTGCTTTGGTGATAAAGGAGGTGTCCAGCTGGTTGGGGAGTTTGTATTGGTATGCTGTGGGTCAATTGTGTTGTAGATCGTGGGAATCTTCTGTTGGAAGAAGTTTGAGAGGTCATTGTGAAGTTGCAGCTGCAGGATTGATGAACTCCTTGAGAGTTCTATGCTGTTGTTGGAGCTGTCTTCAACTCTGAGAGTTATGGCCTTTTTCTTTCAGTCTCATAGTTGTTGGTGGTAAAGGTTGAGGTTGGCTTTGCATGTGGATCTTGCATTGGTGTTTTTGTCGAGTCTCCATTTTCTCTCAAGCTACTTGCAGTGGAGCTTGGACCTCCGGCAGTTCCCGACACTGCATCAACCAATTCATGAAGGACCTCAAAACCTGGCTGTTCGAATGACCTCAACGGAGCTGCTCAAAGCCACCTCCAGAGGCTTGAGACCCTCACGGTAGTGCACTTTACAAATCCCTGATTTATTGATTGGATGACTCTCTGAGATTATCCATGTACCAGCTGAGTAATTTTTTGCTTATGTAGGTCTTGTTTTGGGTGGGAGCTGTGCGGGTGGCACAGTCAGCGGGCCATTTACTGAAGAGCTTGGTGTTGAAGTCGAGGTTCCTGGCGTGGTTGGGTGGGTGTTCCTGTATGGTCTTGCTCCAGTTTTCTTTGAATGTTTAGCCCCAATGTGCTCTGGGGTTTTCTGGTAGGGTAGCATGGTGGCCAGGTATCTTGAAATGTACGATGTAGTGGTCGTAGAATATGAGCAGGGTTGTATGGTTGGCGGTGGTCCTGTTGTTCGAGGAGAAAATAGGGTTGAGGGTGTGGCCTGCTGTGTGGGTTGGTGCTTGGATGAGCTGGGTGAGTTAAGGTTGCTGATGCTGTGGAGGAGGGCACTGGAGTTAGGGTTTGTTGTGTCTTTCAGGTGGAAATTGAGGTCCATGAGGAGGATGATGTGATGGGGAGAGGAGTGATGACGTCTGCAATGTGGTTGCAGAATTCTACTCGGGGGTCCGGGGACGCTAGGCAAGGATTCCTTTAAGGACGGTGTTGTAGCCTGTTTGTATTTGTAGGTGTTCCATGAGGTTGGCATCCACTTCCATGGAGGTGGTGCAGTCAATCGTGTTTTTGTAGATGATCTTGATTCCTCTACCTGGTTTCTGGGTTTGGTCCTGGTGTATGAATTTATGGGTGGACGGGACAGTTGCAGCAATGCCCAGGTTGGAGGCTAGGTTGAGCCAATTTTTGGTCAGGAAGAGATGGTTGGGTGTGTTGCTGTTGAGGGGTCCCAGATATCAGTGAAGTGTTTCCCGAGGGAGCGGACATTGAGAAGCATGGTGGACAGTTGGTGCAGGGTGGTGATGTTGGCGTGCGTCTGTTGTTTGGAGGTAATGGTGTCGGCATCTGAGGTATCGCAGGTGAAATTGCAATAGGTGCAGAAGAAAGGTCCTACCTTGGTGCTAGGGTATTGCGGCGTGTTTGCTTGTATGTGTTGTTGAGAAATAGAAGTGGTGTTTGATTATAAAGAAGGATATATTTTTTTATGTTTGATATGTAATGACAATAAACAATTGAAATTGTTGTTCCCACTGTAGCAAGGCTGGTAGCCCTATAGGCTTGTCTAACATGGAGTTACACTATCCCATGTGCTAAGTGCTAGCTTCCATTTGGGGCTACCATACATAGTACTACAGGTATCAAATTAATTGTTATTTTAAACCCAACTCAATGCTAAGGTTGAATTTAAAGTAACTTCAAATAGTAAAGTGACTTTATAAAGCCACCACTTTCTTGCCCCAAAACTCTGGTAGCCTTTGTCGATTAACTGCAGCAGTTGTCACCGGTGTTAGCTGCTGCCCTCTGGCTAGGAGTTGTGAAGTACTCCCAGGAAGTGGAACAATGGGTCTGCTGGATGGAGTGACTTCCTCCTAAGGGTGGTGGCCACTTAGAAGCAAGTGTGCGTCAAACCTTAGCTTGGCCACTCCTATGTGTTGGTAGACAGGCTGGCATCTTCTATGGGAAGGGAGAGATGGGCAGGGGAACCCATTACAGATTTAACCAACAAGTATCCTACCAAAGGTCATGGGGTGGTTATTTCGAATACAGGGGACATGGGATAGAGGGGTGGGTCACCCCAAGTGGGTATGCTAGCTCCGCGTGACTAGTGCGGGGAAGGAAAACATTATTTTTATATATAACCCTCACATACTCTAGTACTGTCATGCTTCATCATCGGGTTCACCCAGACTCCTAAAAGTTAGGGTGGGCTCGACAGTATTTCAGGGAGCACTTATTAGAAGGGTGACAGGGGGCTTAACTAGAGATTAAAACTCCCTCACTTTCTCCTAGGTATCCCTTTATTCGTGGAGATGGTGGGGAGAGTAAAAACAATAGCTTGCGGGTAATGTGGACTGTTATGGTCCTATGACCCTATATAAAAACCAACATGTCTCTAAGGCCTAAAAAGGTCCAGGGCTTTCACCAGGGCAACAGATCAGTACCTCCCTGGATTATAGGTCAAATTACCAGATGGACGAGTAGTGCCTAAAAAGTATACAGGGGCATTGATAATACTTGCCCATACGTAATCTTTGTGAAGAACCACCTAAAAGATTAGGGATTCAAAGTAGATATTACAGTATACATACATATGCCATGCTCGCAGAGTTAGAGACCATGTTGGTAACAAAAGGGAAGCCTATCCCACTGCATGCATGTTTAAAATGTATCTACGTGAGACTATTTGCGCTCACTGTCATTCAGTATCTGTGTGCAAATTATTGACAGCACCTCAAGGGACGGTAATTGGGCAGTCCCTATAATTTCTATAAGGCTTATCATTTTACTACATTTTGCTTGAGGTCCCACATCCATGACATTTTAGATTGTCCTTGGAATCATTGCTAAACAGTTATCTTTTTGGGTGTTTTGGTTGGTCCACTTGATGAAGTAATAGTTTGAGAAAGTCGTAATTAGCAAGACAATGGACCATATGAATGGGTATATGGGACTCAATCGCTTTAGTTTTAGACCTCGTTTGCTCAAGATGTCACCCAGAGATCTGTATTTACAAGATTTGATTGGGCCTAAGAATATTATTATTTGATTCCGTCCTACTTGAGTATATAGCAATATTTTTTGTTATCCCTGTTGCTGAATAGTGCAGTGGGGTGAGAAGACTATGTACAGAGATGCAGAAGTTATGTGAAGTTTAAAGTTGGTGTGTAATTTGAAATGTGAGTTGTAAGCATAACTTTTATAAGTGTGAAAGTGGTGCTTAATTGATAAATTTGGGATATAACTATAACTGTGCAATTTCTAATGTTTGTGTAGTTTAAATTGGGTTTGTATAGTAGACATAAATAAAGTTTGCCTAAGTATAACTTATGTTTAACCTATGCTTTCTTTGTAAATTTCAATGGTTTTTGTAATGTTAGTAACAAATGTGTACTATTGGTACAGTTTACTGTTATGGAGTGGAATGTTTTAAAAGCGGAGTGTAGTACAATATAGTGGTGGATAGTGTTGTAAAGTGTACTGTGATACAGTATATTTTGGTATACTTGACTGAAATTAGGTGGAGTGAGGTTGGCTGGAGTGATGTACACTGGAATGGCATACAGCGGAGTGGTGTAGTGTGGAGTCGCATACAGTGTGGTTGCGTACGCTGAAGTTGGGTATAGGAGTGTGCCGTATATTAAAGTGGCATAACGCTTAGTACCTTATAGTGTAGTGGTGTACAGTGGTATAGCATAAAGTGGGGTGTGGTAAAGTGGAGCTATGTTCTGTAAATATTGTAGAGTGTATTCGCGTACATTGTGCAGTGGCGTACAGTGTAGTGGTATACAGCAGAGTGTTTTATACAGTAGAGGCATATATTGGAATATCGTATGCTAAAATAGCATACACTGGATTGGGGTACATTGGAGTGTCATATAGCCGAGTGGCATGCAGTTGAGTGGTGTACAGTGGGCTTGCGTAAAGTTGAACGTGGTATAGTGTAGTGTTGTAAATTAAAATTGTGTGAAGTGTTGTGGCGTATATTGCAGTGCTGTACAGTGCAGTGGTGGAGAGTGGAATAGCGTACACTACAGTGGACTATGGTGCAGTGGAATAGGGTTGAGTATAATTGCGCAGAGTGGAGTACCATAACATGTGTGCCATACTGTGTAGTGGCATACAATTAATTAGTGTTTACTGAAATAAAATTGAGCTTGCTAGCATTAAATCTTGAGATGTACATCGTAGTGGCATATAGTGGATTAGCATGCAGTAGAGTCCTTTAGAATTAAATAGTGTTAGTTATAGAAGCTCAGAGTCTAGTAACATAGACTAAAGTGTTGTTCACTGGAGTGGTGCAGGATGTAGTTTTTTTAACTGGAATACATACAGTATATTGTGATACACTGCAGTGGCGTATACTGCATTTTATTTGAATTGATCAGCTTAGAGTGGAGTAGCTTACACTGGAATAGCATACACTCTAGTAGTGTACCATAAAGTGGGGCATACCTGAGTAGCATATAGTGGAATAGCATAAAGTGGATTTGTGTACAGTGGAATAGCATACAGATAGGAGCATTATAGTGTAGGGACATCGAGTAAAGTGGCATACTCAATGTGTAATAGAATACAGTTGTGAACAGTATATTAAAGTAGAGTCTAATAGTGTACAGTGGAGTGGCATACAGTGTAGGTGGGTGGAGTACAGACGAGTAATATACATTGGTATAATGTAGAAAACAGTGGCATATAGTTGAGTGTCATAAAGAAGCCTTGCATACTGTAAATAGCATAGAGTGTTGTGGCATAAAAAAGACTTTTATAGAATGGAGTGGCATAGATTGGAATGTTTAAATTAAATGAAAGGTACCATAGAATTATTTGAAAACATCTCAGTGTTCTATCGCAAAATATTAATTACAAAAGGTATAAGTTATATAGAAACGTACCTATAGGTTGATGGCTGTGTTCACCAAAGGTTACAATCAGCCATGCAGTTTTATATTTTGCATTGGGGAAAAACCAGGAGTGACATTTACTTTAAATTTAGCAGGATTAAATATTATGTTGTGAAGATGTTTATTTTGTCTAGTGGAGGCAAGTAATGTAATTATTTTCAAATGTTTAATGTATTTAAATTTAGTGATATGTTTTATTGCTTTTGCATTGTTCCAAAACTATGAGTTTTATTTTGTTTAATTTTCAAGATTAGATATTATGGTGTGCAGATGTTTATTTTGTGTAGTGTACGTACGTAATGTCATTTTTGTAAAAGTTGTAATGTATTTAAAGTTGGTGATAGCTGTTATTGTAGCATTTTGCCATGGACATCTCCCTGATCCTTATTAGGCCCAGGGGACCACATCCACCATTACCTTTTTTTTATGAAAGAGGAGGGGGGCTGCATGCTCCCCCCCAGAGCCTTGTTAATTAAAGAAGAGGGGGGCTGCACAGCCCTGGTCCCTGAGCATTGTTAGGCCCTGGGCAACCCAGGGCTGTTTTCTTAAATTAAAGGGGAGAGGGCTCCTCACCCCCTCCGCGAGCGTTGTTAGACCCTGGGGACCCCATTCCCCTGGACTGTTTATTTGAATTAATGCAGGGGGTTCCGCATGGCCTCTATCTCTAGGCTTTGTAATGACCTAGGGACCCCAACCTCCAGGGCCAGTAATAAAATTAAAGGGAGGGGGCCACCCGGCAACCTACCCAAAGGCACTTTCAGCCCCGGGGGACCACATCCCCCAAAACCTGCATCATTGAAGGTGGGTGCCCATCATACATGTGTTGGGGACTGCAGGGGGAGCCCCAGCGACCCTGTGGTCCCAGCCAGCTTCCGGCATGCAGCGGGAGCAGGCATTCCGCATGCCCACTGGGAGCACCTGCTAATGCTGCAGCAGGAGCAATATTTTGATCTGTTTCTCTGCCCGCATTAGTGTGGGCAGGGAAACAGATCAAAAGGTGTTCTCCCAGCCAGCAGGAGCATTTTCAAAGCTCCCACAAACTGCAAGCAAACTTTGTTTGCTCACGCGTGTTTGCTCACACATGTTTGGAGTTTTGAAGGGAGCAAGCACAGGTATGGGCTTCCCATGACATTGCTAGTGACCTGGCCCCAGGGCACAGCCCATTCCCAGGGTCTTTAGAGGCTCAGGTAGGGGGGTTAAGCAGCCCTATCCCATTTTGACATATTTTGGACCCGGGGTGGGCTCCTTTGGGCCTGCCATGGCTGGGGGAGGGCACATGGACTCCTTAATCATTTTAAAACCTTTCCTCTCTGATGGCTCAGGAGGGAGCAACACCTCCCCCCTTCCCTCACACAGTGTTTTTGGCCCTGGGTTGGGCTCCACGGGGCCTCTGAGGACTTGGGAAGGGGGCCCCCCCTTCCCAAATATAAATTAATTTTGGCCTTAGTGGTGGGTTCCCCAGGGCCTGTAAAGGCTAGAGGAGGGAGGCTGCATGCCCCCTCCCATTGATAAAATACAGTGGCCCGGTCACCATTTTTACAATTCTTGTTTGCAATTTTTTGCCAGTATTTTTGTTTATGGCCGTAGTGGTGGTCCCTTTGGGTCCCCCCATGGGGCCTCAGGGGTCAGGTACCCCTACCCTACCCTTATATATTTTTTTGAAACATGTTCAGGACAGGGGACTATGTCCCCGGGTCCTGTAATGGCTGCTAGCAACATTTTTCTCATGTTGCTGGCACCCAACTAGAGTGCACGCTCCCATGGGAATTAGAATCCATGGTTGCAAATTGGCCTAAAGCAAAAAAGGTCCTGAATCCTCTATTTTTAAATTGGCGCTCCCGCAAGAATCTCTTGTATCTCTTGTGGAACCAAATATGCAGATAAACAATGATTTTTTAACCTCAATTTCTCACAAACTATAAATTGGATTTACAGCAAATAACAAAAAGAATAATCTGCAGATCAATAGCTAGCTTCCTGCCAAATTTGGTATGATTCTGATCAGCAGCTTTTGCTGTAGCCTTGTCTAAAGCAGTCAATGGAAAATGCATGGTGATTTTGCTTTTTGTGATTCCTCTTCTTTCTCAGCCCTCGTTTGACGTATCACCCGAATCTTTCCATGCACACCCCGGACACAATATAGCACCGTTTTGGAAAGTTTTATGGAGATTTGTCCAATGGGGCCAAAGTTATTAGAAACACAAAAACGCTTTTCCTATGGAGCAGCTGACCTAACTATAACTGCCTAGTGAGCATACATATACATGGGATTCTTCAATCCCTGTATAAAAACTTGTCTCTTATTTCTTTCTAATCGGTGACTTGTTACGCTCTCATTTGCCTAATATATAGAAATGATGTCCGAACTCTAATGTAATATGTTATAACAGTTTAGTTCTGATATCATATTGCCTGCTGCTAGCAGCCGGGGGGCAATGCAGGCAGGTCAAGTAATGGAGCATATTCAAGGCAGCTGTTTAAGGATGAAACAATACATTGCTTTTATTTTTTCTGCTCTGTTATTCTAGTTATATAGAGACAATCAGAAAGGAGATATTTATGGTAACAAGTTTATCCTTTGCACTCCTTGTGTAGTTACAGAATAGCTAGAATATGTCTATACATTCTAAACTACTGCCCTTCTAAACAAAAGCTTGTATTAAACTGACTCTAATACACAGCTTTTTGAAGTGTTTAATTTTACATTAGAGCTTCTATTTTTATTCTGAATGTTTGCAAACATGCTCACTCTTTTATAACTCTTTTATAAGAAAGAGCTATGTACCAAGGATTTAAGAAGGTTGTGGGAGAGGTGATGTTGTGACACAATGTATTATAAGGAATAAAGTACCCCACTCGTACGTGATAAGGATATTGCAAGCCACTTCAGTGTTTGAAATCTCATATAAGGTGAAAACCTGTTCAGTAGTTTTGGAGATATTAAACCAAATTCAAATTTGTATATCTTGACCCACTCAGACACACTTGCACCTACTCACAGTCCCACTCAGACACTCACTCACCCAGTCACAAACCCACGCAGACACTGAGGCACCACTTACAGACCCAGCCAGAGACTCATGCACCCATTCACAGAACCACTCAGAGACTCATGCATCCACTCACATATCCACTGAGATTCACACACTCACTCACAGAGCCACTCACACTGTCACACACCCACTCACAGACCTACTCAGAGACTCATGCACCTACTCACAGACCCACTTAGATGCTCACACACCCACTCACAGACCCACTCAGAGACTCATACACCCACTTTCACACCCATCCAAGTGAGAGACTTATGCAGCCACTCCCAGACCCACTCAGACACACACATACCCACTGACAGATCCATTAAGACACTCACACACTCACTCACAGACCCACTCAGACACTCACTCACTCACACACTCACTTTCAATGGTTACAAGTTACACTTAGGAAATGAAATTAAAAAACCTTAGAAACTCACTTAAAACACCAAACGTTACAGGGATGTTATAGTTAGGAAATAGACCCACTCACAGACCCAGTCAGAGACTCACGCACCCACTCAAAGACCTGCTCACAGACTCATGCATCCTCTCAAATACCCACCAGTGATGTCACTGACCATGTCATGGGTGATGTAATATGTGATGGCATAAGCAGGGCATTGAAGGGGCATAAGTTAGATTTAGACAAGTGAAATCTGAATCTAACTATAACGTCACTGTAAATTTTGTTTTTTTCAGTGACTTTCCCAGGTTTTATAACACTATTTCCTAACTATCATCACATCCTTGTTTCCTTAGTTTTTTTCAGTGAATATATATATATATATATATATATATATATATATATATATATATATATATATATATATATATATGCTCTATACATATATATATATATATATATGTATATATATATTCTCTCTCTCTCTATATATATATATATATATATATTTAGAGAGAGAGAGAGAGAGAGAGAGAGAGAGAGACTTGCACCTTGAAATAAACATCTAAAAGCACATTTCGGTGGTCCGTTCCATTTATTCAGAGGAGCGTACGAGTAGCGGAATGCAGGAAAAAATATATATATATATACATATATATGTAGTAGTTATAGGTAGGAACAGATTTCCAAAGAAATTGATTTTTGTTTGGTTTTCTAATAACTTTGACACCATCATTTGATGAATCTGCACGAAGCTTTCCATAAAAAAGTTTGTCCATGTCAGTCCCATCCTGGAAACGTTTGTGGTGATCCATCCAGCTGGTGCTGAGATAATGGGGGAGGGGCAAAACGTGTTTTCCCCTGCAATTTTCCATAGAAGAATAGAACAGCGATACAACCAAACGGCTGAATGGAAGTACACCAAATTTGTCTGAAAGATAGATCTTGACCGAGAAAGGGTGCTTTTGTGATTGATTGTAAATCAGTTCAGTAGGTTTTGAGAAATGAAGGTACAAGATTTAGGGATATTTAGTGACAGTGAACCACAGCGGAACTACCGTAGAGTACTGCAGTACCACAAGCTCAAAACATGTATTCTGAAAATATTGCAGCCACGATTCTATGACATGAGGAAATAGGCAATTAAAAATCTAAGAATAAGGGGGCAGGATAGGGGTACCCCCTATTCCCCTGGGCCTTGTTGCTTCAGAATAATTTCCTATTTGTGCTGTAACATTACCATAGTATGAACATCCTGTGTGGCACCCGATATAAAAAGTATAGTGGTGCCTCGAAAAAATACAAAAAACGTGGAGGCTTTGGGGAGTTGCACCTGGTGGCCCAGCAATGGTCAGTGGGGTGCCCATTGTGGGTTAGTTGAATGCAAGGCCTGGAACTGATCTCTTTTTCACACTGCATGGTCAAAGGCTGTGCATGGTGCAGAGTTGATCTAGTAAAATACTATACATTTTTTTGTAAAAACCTAGAAATTCACTCAAAACATAACGTTTTAAGTGATGTTATAGTTAGGTATAATTATATTATCCTACTTTACATTATTAAAACCTTAAAAAATTAATTGAGAAAAAAAAGTTAAAGTGACGGTATAGTTAGGTGAAAAGATCAGCTAAATCATAACATTTTAAACTTAAAAAAGAATTGGAACTCACCAGTTATAGTTAACTGAAAAAACTATAACTTACGCACTGACAGTTCACTGTTTATGATCTCACATATTACATCACTCATGAAATGTTCTATGACATCATTGATAACTTCACAAATGACATCTGAAATGACATCACTGATGACAACACTGTGCATAGAGAGCTGCAAGGTATAAGTTCAAACTGGTGAATTTCAGTGACGCACGGCAGGGAGTTGGTTGCCAGTGGTGTTTGACGAAGGGACTGGCCCTGCACCCAACCAAATGTAGCACACAGTTTCAAGTATCTATAATTCGAATATCACAAGTAACTATAACTCGATTCCTAAAGTAACTGTATAGCACACTCGCAATGTGCTGCTAATTACCTCACATATTATATCACTCATGACATTTTCAATGATTGCAGTGATAACACCACTGTTACATCTGAAATGGCATCATTGTTGCCAACACTGTGCCATGGCGGGGGCGCAAGTTTTAAGCTTTTTAGAGCATAAGATATAGTTACTTGACATAGCTATATCTGGTATATTTCAGCATTTACTTTTGTACCACTACATGGAATATATATACAGGGCATATATAGATGCCCAAATTACACTGAAGAGGGAAATGTGAACTGACAAATGTATTGATTGTTACTGATATCAGTACACATGTGCCTATGCTCCTAATTGGCATCAACTATAACTGACTTTAAGAATTAAGTGAGCATGGCTGCCAGAAAGCATTAACTTTGTAGTCTGAATCAAATAGGATCTATTCATGTTTCTGCACTTCCCTGTATCCATAGCCCTCTATATACAATATGATATGTTGGTTAGCTATTGACCTGGGGAATTGGAAAAGGAAGAGAAAACAGAGACTGTGGATATTGTCACTTTAACTCTGCACTCTTTTGGGCACTGTTGACTATGTAGTGGATATGTTATCCCAAGCAAAAGGAGACTCACCCTTGACTACCAAAGGGACAGAGTAGTATAACTAAGACAACAAGCAAAATTCCCAATTGGGTACCTTCAGTCAGTGGGACCCAATGTTTGCTTCTGAAGAACAAATGGACATGCACTAAACAGTAGTAAATACAATATAAGAAACTTTGTAATGAACATTTCCCACACCCATGTAAAAACAATCGCTGTCACTCCTTAAGTCCTCAAAAGATATTTTCATAAAAAAGATACACAAGTCTCCTGCATATATATATAAAAAAATCATATCCATAGGTTACACAGGACTTTACATGGTCCATCATCATCTATTACATTTATAGATCATAAAATACATAACCATACAATGGCACATAATAGGAAAATCCAACAAATATGAAATTAAAGTAGTCCGTAGATGCAGCGTTTCTGCGGAAATTGAAATGGTTCACACCACCTTCTTCAATATAAAATGGATATATATCACACAAATATTCTGGAAGACAGAGAGATGCAAATTACTATAAACATTTTTTAAACATTTTGATTTTTGATGATTGAGGCTACACAAAAGAGAATTTTGCTTGTTGCTGTAGATATGTTATCACAAGAGGAATAACTTTAGTACCTGCTCACCATGATCAACGAACTATCTGGCTATAGCAATAACTTTCATTCAAAGGGCCCGATTCACAGAACTAATCTGAGACAAAATCCTAAACTTACTACTTTTGGTATTAACAGAAGGCTTTTCGTAGTAGTAAAGTTAGGATTTTGTCTTAAGTCTGTCCTACGTTTGTCTTAAGTCAGTCTTAGGTCTGTCTTAAGTCTGTCATAAGTCTGTCTTAAGTCTGTCCTAAATTTGTCTTAAATTTGTCTTCATTTTGTCTTAAGTCTGTCTTAAGTTTGTCTTAAGTAAAACTTAAGTCAAACTGAAGTCAAACTTATGTAAAATTTAAGACAAATTCCTAACTTTACTACCACTAAATTCCTTCTGTGATTACCAAAAGAAGTAAGTTCAGGATTTTGTCTCAGAGTGGTTCTGTGAATTGGCCCCAGAGTATCTCTATGACCCGGACTTTCTAGGGGAAGATTTACAAAGGACTTGCATTGTCCTTTTGTGACACAAGCCATCGCAAGGTAACAGAAGTCCTGAAATGGTATTTACTAAGCCACACAAAGCCAGTTTGCTTGGTTTTGTGAGGATTAGTAAATAGAATGTAGCACAGGACAGGACATAGTGCTGGCTTGCGTTACTTTGCATCAGGTAGGGGTTACATGGATGGAACATGACCGTTTCCATTCATTCCCTCATTTTTTTTTATGCAAAACCAGATCTTCAAGGACTTATAAAACTGGGTTTGTGCCAAAATAGTTCTCCTGGCTCAGGGAGTCATAACCAGGAGAAATATAATTATTTCTCCTCTATAATTCCTCTTTCCACATGTTTTGCATTCTGCCAAGGGTTGTTTTGTGCAGGAAGGTGTCCCTTCCTGCACAAAATCGATACTGCCCATAATGCAGACACCCTTAACCTACAGTGCGCTGGGCAAGGAGAGAGCAGAAATGTTATATGTGTTTGTAAGTATGGAGCATTTGTGCCCACTCCATTTCACGCAAGGCAGTGCTGCAAGTTGTCTTGCTGCGTTGCATTGCGTTGCCTGAAAGATTAGTAAATATGCTGCTGTCTTTAGTGGGATTTCGGTTATTTCTGAAATGTTATTCCTGACCTTTAGCAATGCACTCACTTCTCTTGCTAGAAAAGTAACTACCATCTGGTTTGTGAATACGCCATCTGTACTATTGACATTTGTTCAAAGATATCTAACACTACAAACATTCATCAGGATTATACAGCTCACATTGATTCCTCAAATAATTCCCTTAGCCCCATCACTACTGTAACTAAGATATGTGCATTGTGAATATAACAGTAGTTTTTGAAAATAAAAAGGATCCTGCCTGTTTCTTCATTTAGTTAAGATCCCCAAATGAACAAAAAATATGTAGCTCAATATTTCCCAAAGTTTCTCAAACAGGTACTTAAAGTATTAAGCTTATATTAAAGCATATATCAAATCCATAGATTACTTTTCTGTATTTTGTTTGCAAACTCATTTTTAAAAAAAAGCAACAAATTCCAAGGCTTCCCCGTGTTACAATACAAGCAACAAAGTATGACGATTGTCTAGCAAGGTTGTTGTGAATCATGAGGGAACTTACACTCGATGAGTTCAAGATGGCCACCACCGTTTTCAGGTATGTGGGAGTTCAGCAGACTCATGGAATTATAGATTGCCATTGGGGGCTCGTTTGTAGAGCATCCTCCAGAGATAAAGGACTGTTACAATGTGCATTGATACTCTGGGACCAAGTGCTAGCCGTTCCGCATTGTAACAATCTCATTGGAAGTGAGTAAGGAATACTGCACTGGTGCGGTATACACCCATTACAACGCATTTTTTACAACGCACTACCATTACAACGGAACTTTTACAACGCAAATACTATTACAACGCATTTATTTACAACGCATGTTTTTACAACGCAGGTACTTTTACAACGCATACCATTACAACGTAAGTATTGGTAAGTATATAATTATATTTAAAATGTTATATGTTAGGTTTTTTTTAAAGGGGTATTTTTAGGGTTCAGGGTCAGTTTTGGGTTTTTGGGTAAAGGGGTATTTTTAGGGTTCAGGGTCAGTTTTGGGTTTTTGGGTAAAGGGGTATTTTTAAGGTTTAGGGTCAGTTTTCAGTTTTTGGGTAAAGGGGTATTTTTAGGGTTCAGGGTCAGTTTTCAGTTTTTGGGTAAAGGGGTATTTTTAGGGTTCAGGGTCAGTTTTCAGTTTTTGGGTAAAGGGGTATTTTTAGGGTTTAGGGTCAGTTTTCAGTTTTTGGGTAAAGGGGTATTTTTAGGGTTCAGGGTCAGTTTTCAGTTTTTGGGTAAAGGGGTATTTTTAGGGTTTAGGGTCAGTTTTCAGTTTTTGGGTAAAGGGGTATTTTTAGGGTTCAGGGTCAGTTTTCAGTTTTTGGGTAAAGGGGTATTTTTAGGGTTTAGGGTCAGTTTTCAGTTTTTGGGTAAAGGGGTATTTTTAGGGTTTAGGGTCAGTTTTCAGTTTTTGGGTAAAGGGGTATTTTTAGGGTTCAGGGTCAGTTTTCAGTTTTTGGGTAAAGGGGTATTTTTAGGGTTCAGGGTCAGTTTTCAGTTTTTGGGTAAAGGGGTATTTTTAGGGTTTAGGGTCAGTTTTCAGTTTTTGGGTAAAGGGGTATTTTTTGGGTTCAGGGTCAGTTTTGGGTTTTTGGGTAAAAGGGTATTTTTAGGGTTCAGGGTCAGTTTTGGGTTTTTGGGTAAAAGGGTATTTTTAGGGTTCAGGGTCAGTTTTGGGTTTTTGGGTAAAGGGGTACAGGGTAAAAAAAAAAAAAAATAAATTTAAATTAAATTAATTAAATGAAATTAAATTAAATTAAATACAATTACATTAAATTATATTAATTTTAAATAATATACAATTAAAAAAATTATATATAATTACCAATACTTACGTTGTAATGGTATGCGTTGTAAAGGTACCTGCGTTGTAAAAAAATGCGTTGTAAATACATGCGTTGTAATAGTATTTGCGTTGTAAAAGTCCCGTTGTAACGGTATGCATTGTAAAAGTATGCGTTTTAACGTCATACATCCCACTGGTGCAGGTGACAGCGGATCTCCTGGAAGCTGAGCCACAGATGCTAACGTTGCCAAAGCCCGAGCTATTGGCTTTTCAAATGCTTTTTGACGCTCTAATATGAAGGCATGCGTCAAGGCAGTTACACTGAGGCGGCCCATGCACACTCATGTGTGTCCTGAACATGTGGGTATTATGATACCTGTGCACATGTGTCAAGATGCATGGCGGACATTTTTAAAATCCAATTCCAAATGGAAAATGGGCAAGTTAAAATGGTAAATTAAAATGTAAAAAAATGAATAGAATGTGTGAAGTCTATGCAAAATGCAAAAACAAGGATACATCCCCGTAATAAAATAAAATACATGCACACATTTTAAAATGGCACCCGGAAAGGTGAGGAGCGGGTTGAACCAGGTCCTGACTGACCATCTTGTCTCTCCCATATTTCCTTGGTCGGCTACCATCTGGGAGGCTGTTTCAAAGCAGTACTGTCTGCCAGGCCCCAACTATGCCCCAATGGCCCCATCATAGTTGCAGCTCCATGCAGAGTGGGGCTAATTTAAAAAATGTTTGCCTGGTTTCCAGTCCAGCCTTGAACAGGGAGCAGGGAGAGGAGCATAGGGGCATGCGAGTGAGCGGTCAAAAGAGAGCACGTGTAGGTGGAGGTGTGGAGGAGGACAAAGCGGGAGAAAGAGCATGCATTGTCATCACGTGATCAATAGTAAATAAAACAGAGGTTCCTCAACCACGCAGTGGAAGGATTCAATTTATCCAATCAGAACTCAATAGGCCTGAAATGCTCCTGGGCAGGACAAACCCAAGCATAGGCAAAAATAAAAACATCAAATCAAGAGGCGACAACTGAGATAGATAAAAAAAAATCCATCCAAACATGAGTAAGTGGCTGACCCAAAGCCCATTATAAGGCTATGTTATGTACAGGAAACAATAGTTCGTAGCTGTCTCTCACTGAGACATAGAAATGAAGGGTCTTATTTACAAAGAATTAATGCAACGTGGTCCTGCAAGCCATTTGGCTGTGCAGCGCTGCGTTAATTCTGAAGCAAAGGGATGCATGATATCTACAACGATATGAAGGATCACTTTACTCTCCCCTGTGCTGGCCATGTGCCAACCTTGGCACCCAGGTGCAAGGGTGCCTGTGTCACAGGGATGATTGTTTTGGGCAGGAAGGGACACCTTCCTGCACAAAAACAATCATTAAAGGTGATTTCCTCTTCCTATGTGTGTGCAGAATGCAGCACGCATAGCAAGAGGAAAAAAACGAGGAAAAATGTAAACATTTCTCCTCATTGCGCCCCTCTACGCCTCCTCTGTGGAGGTGTAGCATTCTGATGCCTTTCCAGGTTTACGATATCTCGTAAATCTACAAATGCGGCAGAAGCCATGGGTGGTGTGTGGGGACACCCACAGCAACTCCCATGGCACACCCCTTTCATGCAAAGTGTCGCGTGTAAAGGGGCCATATTTACAAGGACACAAAACCCCACCCAGGGTGTCTTTACGTGTCCTTGTAAATACGGGGCAGCAGGTTGCTCCTCCGGTGTGCCAAAATAAACCCCTGAGACTTGTGTAGAAACTGTTTCTTGTGTGCAGAGGAGACACATACTGGGAAAGTGATAGAAAATATCTTGCACAAGTATATCTGGTGCCCACTAACAATTTTCAGCAGCTAACATAGAGTCACAATTTTGCCTGAAAATGTGTTTTATTGCCAAGAAAAAGATGGGCTATATACTAATGGTGGTGATTCGTAAATATATTTTTGTAAAATAAATTCCTTAAGTACTTTGAAGCAGCAAGCAGGTTTTTATAGGTAAAAAAAACATTCATATGAACATAAAAAAAGCGAAAAAAGTGAGTATGCCGCGGGTATTTTCTTTTTAAACAGATGTTAAGAGTGCAAGTCACCTTAAATATGTGCTTCAGGAGGATGCAAGTATGATCGTTCCGGAACATGGGTCGCAACTCAGTTGCAGCGAGGCGTTTCTTATCTCCCTCTGCACATGCGGGCGCACAGAAGACATTTTCTGCAAAAGGTGGGGTTCAGTGACTTTGGCATTGTGTACTGGGAGAGAGCGGCTGGCATTATTTCACTCTTCACCGCCCTGAACGAGGGTACATACATTAGTGAGGTGCCGCGGGGGTCTCAGCTCTTATTTCTGTTGAACGTATCTCTAATCAGCAGCCCACAGGAGCCGGGCTGGGAGCCAGAGCCGCAAAGCAATCCTGTTCTATGCAGTTGGTAAAAATCCTGAGGCTGCACTTAAACAGCATTATACACTCACTTTCAAAGGCATCTCCTTCCTAGAGTGAACTGTAATACGATAATGATAATAAAGGTGGCGTTCTTGCCTTTGTGTTGTTAACGGGATGGTTGAGCAAAATGTATAGACTATCGTACGAATCAGCAAAAAAAAAAGTCTGACACAGGGCTTTAAGTGGGCCGGATTCTGCCGGTCCTCAGCACCGGCAGTTCTCAAAAGCAGGTGCTGAGACGGGTCCTTATCGGGCTCTACATTTTTGCCTTCACCCTCATGATGAAAACGAAAAAAATCCTAACTCTGCAGCAGTACCACTCTTCACTACCTGTGATTTAACTTCAAGGAGACTTGATATACTTCTTTCACAATCTCATCAGTTCATATATATGGACACTCACATCTCTAAAAAAAAGAGTGGGTTTTTCCTGTGCAGGGTCCGGGTCAGACCAATCGGGGGAGAGTAGGTCGAAGACATAAGACAGATGTGAAATGAACTTAGACTTCTCTCCTCATGGATTGGTTCCATTTCAGGTAGGGCATCCCCTCGATGATGTCATAGTAGGTCTGAAAACCCAAGCCAGCATCATCATAGAGATCATATTCTAGAATGCCTGTTATTGTTGATTGTTAGTGCAGCAGGCCTGGGTAAAGAGTTATTTTTCCTCAACACTGGGTCACCCCATCATGAAACACACTTGGGAACTAATTCAACATTTGACCCTAAAATCATCCCATCAGATTGAGTTGTGTGAGATTTGGCAGTAGGCAGCTGAGGGCACCAGAATTGCACTATGAAATGTTTTGCCTTTTAGCCTTAGGGCCTGATTTAGAGTTTGATTGACATGTTTTCCGCCACAAATATGACAGAAATCCCATCCGCTGTTTAATTAGTGTCATAGGATATAATGTGCTTGCAATAAGGGGGACGACATATGCAGCACGTTTGTAATGGAGGACACAACTGCAGAACTGAATCAGAGCCTTAGTCATACTTCAACTTTTGCTCAGGGGCACAAACCGGTGGACGAGTAATAGTTGCGTCCAAAGTCCAGTAAGCTGTGATCCCAGGGGAAGTGGTATCATTCCCCCATCTCCGTTGCGAGAGGCTCCCTTTACGCAGTGGACTCTTTCAGAGGGGTCTCTGAGACTCCAAGGCCTACCTACTGGATCCTTCCCCAAAAAGGGGAGAAGGGTTGCTTTGGCAAGGGGCGCCATACCATACCTCAACTGTGCTTGGCTCCCTTGATGCTGTGGAGTCTCTCAGAGGGGTCACTGAGACTCCAGAGTAGGAATATTGGATCTTTCCCCATCAAGGGGAGGAGTGCTTAGTCAAAGGGCACAAGGGACAGGGGGCTAGGAGGTGGGTCAGAACTGGCAGGTCAACAGAGGGGGAACAAACGGCAAAAGAAAAAATCACATTAATTACAGAAAGATAACACATTCAATACCAGGGCAAATTAGCGATCCAGAAAAAGACAGGATCCACGAAAGGCAAGGGTCAGGGAGGAGAAAGGGAGGGAGTCAGTGAGTTGAAGAGTCCCACAAGGAAGAGATGCAGATAGCAGAAAAGGAAATGTATACGTTGTAGAGTCACTCAGGGGAGTGATGCAAACAGGAAAGCTCAGAATCACAAAATAGTGATATTAAGTACAAAGAACTACTACATATACTAGTGGTTAGATTTGTAACTATGCAAATAGTAAATTTACTCAGGATTCCATTTTCACAACGATTAGGCTAAAAATAATTGTATATTACTAATCTACAGAGTGAATGGAGAACTAAGATATCCAAGGGGGTAGGGTAGGGAGAGGGAGGGGAGGGAGGTGAGATGGGTGATAGGAGATATGGGGGACTAGGGGCAGAGAAAGAGATAAGGCAGTCCAGCCGAGGAGCAATGTCTGAGGGTCGGCAGGATGAAGTCCAATGGACCAAGGGAGAGGACAAGAAACAACAAAAATGTGGCTCCATGTCGTGGGTATCGAAGGACAGCCATGATAGGAAAATCGAACGAGCATCGAAGTTCTTCGCATGTAATGCAATCGCATAAGCACACGGTTTGGTCACGCTTGAGATTCAGTACTCGGCTCCTCCAACCGAAATAGCCGATCTTCGATGTACTTGCATGGTCGCCATACTAAGGTCAGGCACTCCTCTGCCGTCCAAAACAAGGCTTCGGCTTTTTTGTACATCTCCCAAATGTCATGATACTTGATGGGGAAGATGACAAAACGTTGAGGGTTCTCTCTAAGCAGAGGCTCATCCTGCACTCCCGACAGCCGGCTCACTTTACTCTTCACTGTTTCCTTCTCTGTTTCATTGAAGATGTTCCATGCAGTCTTGTTAGGTTGGCCAATACCCAGGTGCTGCTAAGTGTCAGCAGCGTGTTTTCCTTATCAGTCAGAGCTAAACCCTTGAGAGGAGAGAGACCCAGGTTCTCGTTTTTAGCAGACAATGGCTTGCGGGCGGAAAGAATATTGAAAAGAATTTTGGGTTGAAAAGCGAGCGCAATAAAATAAAACAGGAGAGAACAGCAGACATGCAGAGTAAGAAGACTGCGAATGGACTGACTGTCAGTTGCTCACCTATGTTAAAAAAGGTAGCCCGTAGGAATATTCTCCCATCGCACAGCGTGATGAGTTGGGTCGGCAACCCGGGCGGTTCTCGATAACATAATTGCGTAGTAACTCAGTATAAATAGTTAAGACCAGGAAGTTTAAAGTCATTTAATGGCTTTAGGTATGGAAGTGAAAGACGGGTTAAATCAGTCATCTGGTTCCTCTAATGGTCATGTGATGGCGTTTGAACCACAGGACGTGTGAAACTAAAGAACAGACTGAATCGTTATGACGATCAGTCCTATGTACATGCACGTTAGTTAGATTTGAAATAAAAAATGGTGTGCGACTGGAAGTTTCGACAAATAATGCGGCTAGACAAAATGGATAGAAAAATTTGACCAGGATGAGAAAAAGTGTGGTTTGAAAAAATAGACGAATGTGTTTAGATTTAAAGTGGTTTGATGCATAGTGAATGTGATTTGACATGGATAAAACAATTACATAAAATCTTAACGTCAGTTTCTACCATATTTTCCCTTTAAAACTTACAAGGCTTTTTTGTGCAGAGTACAGCCACCGCTGATTTTGGGTTCCTCGTCCAGATGTTGCTTTTGTATTCTGTCAACCAAATTTTAATTTTGCGTACAGTCTTCCCTACGTACCCATATCCGCAATGACATTTCAACATGTATATCACATTAGAACTGTCACATGTAGCTGTTGGGTTCCTTTTTTTGGATGAAGTATGTGATTTCCTTTGATGATAGCATGCAATTGCCGCAATTCATACAAGGCAGGGTGCCCATGTATTTTACAGCCTGATTCTCTACTTTTTTGTTTAGTGTTTCTTTTAAATTGCGTGTACGTAAGTAAGCGAATCTGGGTGCTTGACTGAAGATACCGTTAACATCTTCTTCTAATGCCAGAATAGACCAGTGTTTGACTATTGACTTTTTTATGCTCATACTTCTTGTGGAGAATTTAGATACAAATACCATTCTTTGCGCCTTTCCTCTAAGACACACCTCCAGTATTATCAAATTAGACATTGGCTACACACTCCGGACAACACACTGGAAGCCACGCACCTACTGAACCCCTTCGAATTGCTGGTACGATCATTTGATGGATCAAGGGGCCTGATCTCTCGAACACTCAAGGTTTTACAGCACTTCCACCCTCTACCTCTCCTTCCTTATCAATAGAAATGGCACACATCCTTAGCGGAGGACGCACCCCCTGAGCAGTAGGAACAGCTATGGAGGGACATACCCAACACCTTCAAAAGTATTACACAACACAAGTTCACCTATAAGCTGATGATGCGATGGTACTATGCCCCCCTTAGACTCTAGAAAATGTTCCCCTGTTCCACAGCTCTCTGTTGCCGATGTGGGGCAGACACGGGGTCGTTCCTCTAGATATGGTGGTCTTGCCCACTCTTAAAGATCTTTTGGAAAGATGTGCTGAGCCGCATCAAGGATGCCATAGGGTTCCCCATACCGAACACTCCCAGAGTGGTGGTTCTGGGACTTCATCCAGAGGCTCTTAAGGCCATGACCCACTCAGATTGGCGTTTCATATGTTAGGAGCAGCAAAACAGACCTTTGCGGTTCACTGGAAAAAAGCCCTAATCCCCCTAACTTCGTTGTGGCTCACCCGCTGTGGCATTTAATGGCAATGGAGCTCCTCTCCAGTCGCATTATTCAGGTGGACACCAAATTCACATGGGTTTGGCAGCCCCTGGTACAACATCTGTCCAAACTAGAGCATGTCCGCTTTGTCCCTCCTCATCTGCGAGCTCTTCAATTATTTGAGGATGCTCTGCTCCCAAGGGGAGGGGATCTCTTGGACTGAGGCGAAACAGGCAAAGGACCCTCACTTTCTCCCTTCCCCTTCCCCGCTCTCCATGGGGCAAAACACTTCCGGAGGCCAGTGCCGGGGAATACCCACAAACCCGACAGGGCGCAAACTATTCCTTCTATATACCCCCTTCTTATGGAGACCACTTCCATATCCTCCTGCCCCTTTTTAGTTGGGGTTAGGATATTCCCTTCCTCTTCTTCCCTCACTTCTGCTCTTTTCCCTACTTCTCGTTGGGTTTCCTTCTCTTTTTCTCTCACTATGTGGTTAGTGTCTTCCCCCATTGTAGAACTGCTATACAAGGAGAAAGCAATCTGTCATTACTTATGTTATTATACCATCACAGGCCTGACCTCTCTTTCCTTTTCACAGATAAGATATGTGCCTATTTTCCGGTGAATCCTGATAGCCATTGGTGGTTCCTAGAGCCAACTGATAAGCATTTGCGACGCGACCTGGACTAAAACGCTAGTAATATCCTTGCTTGATGCTGATGTTATTACTGTCATTGTTCTATGATGCTGTTTGATTTTTTAATTAATAAAAGAGATTTCAAACAAGAAAATATATTCCTAAATACATAATAATTAGAAATCGATATTATAAACAACTACTATAATCAATATTAATGGACTTGATATTTTAAATACCTGTATTACTTTCCTTAAAATCTATATTCTTGACAACGATATTCTTGCTGACGATATTTCAATGTCACAATATTTTGGACTCGATATTTGTACAAATCGATATTTACAACTCTGGGCCTGATTATGATTTCGGTCAGAGTTACCTTCGACTGACATCCGACCGACATCGGGTTGGCAGTACAAAACCGCAAATACGATGTGATCAAACACGGTGCAGTCGAAAATTCCCATTTAGCTATGTGAGCCTGTGCAGTGGTCAGAAACTGGCCGCAGCACAAGCTCCTATAGTGAAATGGAAGTTACTGTAAATCCCTGCACCGTGTAAAGGATTTACAGGGGGCACCAGAGGTGTCCCCCCGGCCCACAACCAGTGGCCGTGAAAGGAGGGGAGCCCTCTTTCCGATAGGCTTTCTATGTTGCAAAGCCTGTCAGAAACCACCATCATAATCCCAATGGTGACAACGCTGTCCATTAGGGATTATGATTGGTTTCCGACTGGTTGACGGGCTCCTTGAACCAATCGGAAACCAGTCAGATTGACTGGCCGATTTAAACTCTGACCGCCTTCTTTGTGATAATGCGGTTGGAGTTTAAACCATGGATGTCGTCACATTCTGACTGACATGCAAATGAAGCCCTATATATTTTTTCTCATCACTTGAAATAAGGTAATCCAGTGTTTGCCTATGGGAGAGACAGCGAAACAGTACAAAATGGCATGGCAATTTAAAACTGTGCTTCAGGCTGCCATGGATGGCCTGAGACATGTTTTAAAAGGCTACTTTAGCGGTTTTCACAAAGAGTGCTGCAGTTCGCTAGAGCAGTGGTTCCCAAACTTTTGACTCCTGAGGACCCCCATTGAGTCACCACTGGAAGCCGGGGACCCCCAAGCAATTTGTATGAGTTAAATTTCAAACATTAAAACAGTATTCAACAAATACTAAGGTTTTTGGGCCAGATGTACGACCATTTCATTTAGCGCCTCGCAATTGGCGACACATTAGCGAGTGGCAAATTGCGAGTCGCTAAATGAAATGTACAACAGTGTGTTTAACACTGTTTGGGATTCCCAATGGGGTCGCAAATTGCGAGGTTCATTAATATTAATGAGCCTCTCGCAATTTGCAAGCCTATTGGGAATGCCAGCCCTCCCAGCGATGGTGGCCTGCTGGGCTCTGCAGGCCACCATGCCTCGGACTGCTTTTAAATAAAGCAGTTTTTTTTTAAAAATGCAGCCTGTTTACCATGCATTTAAAAAAAAAAATAAAAAAAAATGAACCATTTTCGTTCCATTTTCTAAGGGCAAACAGAGGTCCCTGGGACCACTGTCTGACCTTAAAAAATATTTTGCATGCATTTGCAAAGGGGAAGGGGTCCCCTGGGGAACCCTTCCCATTTGCGAATGCATTACCATCTACTTGAAGTAGGTGGTAATTGTGACTGTTTTGCAACCGCAAAACATTTGCACATGGTTTTGAGACTCGCTATTTGGAAGGGAATACCCCTTCCAAATAGTAAGTTGCAAAACCTATTTAGAGAGTCGCAAGCAAATTGCGACTCACGAAATAGGCTATGTACATGGCCCAATAGGTTTTTGCATGCGCAGGCAGGTTCGCGCACCCGTTTGCGCATATATAAAAACAGATCGTACATCTGGCCCTTAGTATTTTATATTGAAGTAATAGCCCCTCTGTCACATGTATTTCATTTGTTTCATAGCATCTCTCATACCATTGTAGGATGTCGGAGCACTTTACATCACACACATATAGAGACATTGAATCATACACTTAAATCAGTGTGTATATAAAATGTTTAAAGAGTGCTTGGTCTGGAAAAGCACAAACTCAGGATTCAGAACATAACAGTGGCTAGCATTGACTTTGATGACAGTTTATAGGTCCCTTTTGCACAGTCACAAAAGAAACTCTGTGACAAAAGCAGTAACAACGAACCTAGGCACATAAAATACTGCTTTTTAAGATGCATGTTACACGTTCTTTGCAGTAGGCACATTAACCCTCTGTGCTACATTAGTTAGTTAAAAGCTGCCACTGAACAAAACTCTCCTCGCTCTCCAGCAGGTACATTAATCACTGGCATTCTCTTGACACTTTTATTGTATCTGGAAAGCTGCTAATTATACAAGAAACGTTTCTGTGCTTTTAAAACTGTTGCCTACGGACCCCCTGGGAATGTGTCACGGACCCCTGGGGGTCCGCGGACCACAGTTTGGGAAACACTGCGCTAGAGGCATTTAATTTACAGTCTCTGGTTATATGTAGTATCATTTAATAGGGACTTATAAGAAAATTAAATGTGCCATTTAGGCATAGGCCAAATTTACCATGTTTTCAAGGGAGAGCACAAACACTTGAACACTGGTTAGCAGGGAAAAAGTGCACAGATTCTAATAGTCAACAAAAACGAGCTTCGCAATAGAAGGCAGAGGCAGGGGAGCAGGGCCTCCTTTCCTTTGTAGCCTCCTGTTGGCGGCCGAGTGGTGCCATATGCCCCCCTGTTAATCCCTGTGCCTCAGGTGCCTGCCACGGGGTGCAGGAATTAATGCATAAAACAAGCAAGGGGGTAGTTCCTCAGAGAAGAAATAAATTACAATGGCATCGATAGACTGGCCGTGTGGGATCCCTGTGGTCCAATCGAAGTGCCCTCACACACCTGGTAGGGTGTCATGCTTCATCACTGGGCACACCTCATTAGGCCGGCACTACAATGCCTGATGGTCCTGTGGGCTCTTTAGCGGAGATCTTTTTGATCATGATATGCTGTTTGATGAGGGCATGAAAGGGGGATGAGGATAGGGTGGTGGGTGAAGTGATACATTAAAAACAATCATGCTATCTATGGGTATGATATACCTTAATAGTTGACATGTGAAAGGAATATTTTAATAATGGGGTCAACATGGTTCATGCCTAAACTGCCTGCCTGCCTGCCTTACTGGTGGGCAAAATGGCAATTCATCAGGACCTAAGTGGTACCTACCCATGTAGTATGGCAATGGGGCACCTTATTAGGTGTTGGGTACCCACTCAAAAAATAAAAATAAAACTGCACCTGCATTGGTTCAGTTGGAATGATTCCCCCTGTAAGAGAGAAAAAAAGAAAGAGAAAAGGGAAATGGTGGCCATGAGGGAACTGCCGTCAGACCATGGTGTAAACTGACACAGTTCAGTTCATAGCGAATCAAATGTCGCACTTACATGGCAAGAATTTCGTTTTATATTATAAAACACAAAAGCTATTTTGGCTTCACACACTTTACCTGTGACAATTTGTGTGCTAGAAACATATGTGAGTAGCTTTCACAGTTGAAAATGTTAGGTGAAACAAGGGTAAGGCACATCAAGGAGTGTAAAAAGGATTTTAGGACTTACCCCTGTATCAGGGAAGATAGACCCCTTAGGTCAGGTAGAGGTCAGTGACTTAGCTGCTAAGGAGAAAAGTGATCTTTGCGGGGATGTTTTCCAAGACCTACCCTCCACTACCATCCTGTAGGTGCAGAATGAGAGGGATAGTCTGGTTTATATCACCCAGGATGCCGTAGAATCCTGGTAAGCTATAATCAATTAGTGTGGCCAAAGGACCTCCTTGCTGTCGGAGAAGCAGGATCTTGTCCACTGGAGAGGAATAAAACTGAAGACGGACAATGGCCCAGCAGGCCGAGTGCATGTGAGAAATGCATTAGCTCACACAATATTAACTAATTTGGGAGCGTTGACCGGGTGGGAGGTCGTCCTGGCGACAGGGTGCCATACCAGTCATTCGTGGGGCCTCCGTGTTGGGCTTTGCGGTCCGCTCTGTGGGTGTGTGATGATGTTGTGTATCTGCTGGGTTCTGCCTGGTTCCCAAAGTGGTGGTGGCTATCTTAGAGTGGTGAGTTGCCTGGTACGAATATGTGAGGTTGAAGAGGGCAATCTCACCCCAATTGTATCTAAGTTGGTAATATTACTCAATATCTGTGTATGTCCCACAGGTACAAGTAAATTAATGTTTCTAGTTGTGAGCGTATAATGTTAGTGGTGTACTATAGCCAAGGTACCATGATGTATGTACATATTAACATGGCTGTGGACAATATGTTCACCGTCTTTTGTGATGATGCCCTCACCCTGATTTTTGTCATAGGGCATATAGGATTAACACCACCTCACATGTCCCGCATGGGAGCATGTACTACGGCTGGTTTACATTTGTTAGTTGTTGGAATGCGACCGCACCATGTGCAGTCACATCATAATGAGGTGGGAGGGACCACCGACCGGAGGTCGTCGGTTCCATTTCTGAGACAGTGATGGGTAGACGTAAGTACGCCCAACATCATAATAGGTCCGGAAGTGTCTACCATGGTCATCCAGAGCTCAGCCTAAAAAAGAACAGGTTTTAGGCATACTATTGAGTCTATATTATGCACGCCGAGTTCAAGTCTTATTGCTGCCATTGGAGTGCCAAGGCCAAGATGTAACATTGACTTTAAACTGAGGTTTTTAATCTTTTGAAAATCTGTGGCCTGCTTGAAACTCAAAACATTAGCACCAGAGGGAGCAGGGTAAACAGTTTTCATCTTGAAAATTTCAATACAAGGAACTTCAGTGTTTTTCATGCAATCCTTTTCTACAATATTTAACCATGGCAGTGGTATTTTAATGAAGAAGCTTCCAAGCAATTTGTAATTTCCTAAAGGTGAGCCATGAAAGAGTGCTAGTGATTACATTATAAACAGTCCATAAAGGTTTAAAACAAGGTGGACTTTTAATCTCAATGTTTGGTCGACTGAGCCTACTCCATTTCTGAAGCTCTGTCTGTTTCTCGAGCAAGTCCTGAATATGATAAAGCAACAAGCTTCCACACATTTTGCCTGACCCCTCAAGTAAGAATATAGGAAGATAATTTCCAAGGTCTGCACAGGAGCCTTTTTTAAATATTGGAACTATAATTGCCACCCTCCAAGACTCAAATATTGCTCTGTTATCCAATGTAACTTTATAAACTAATTTGAGGATAGGGACCCATAGAGCGATGTTGTTGTGGAACACATCAGTGGAGACAGTATCTCGATCTGAACCTTTTATGGTTTTCTGGGAACAGTTTGCCTCTCTTACTTCCTCTATTGTATATTTGTCACTTGACTCCAACTCCTGAAGATACGATTTTTCAAGATGATCATTAGGCTGAAGGAGTGCCAATGCCATTCTGTGGCCTCCACTACCTGATCTTATTTAGTCAGTAGACTGCTGAGTATCCATTTAACTATTTCCCGGATTTTCTTCGCATCTTTTTCAAATAGAGCTTTTGTGTTGCAGCTGCTTCTTCCTATACTCATACTTAACTAGGGCTTTAGAGTGTTCCACAATCATCTCCCTATCAGAAAACATAGGTCTCGATCTATGGAATACTGAAAATATTTTTTTCTTCTTGTAGCATTCTTGGTCATACTGTTAACCTGTTCCTACTATTCTAGTAGGACTGTGTATTTAAAACAACAAACCTTCATAATACAGAGACTTAGGGGCTGATTGTGATGTCGGTCGGAAAGCCTCTGACCACAAGTCGTCGACGGTTTCAATAATTACAATCTAGGCGGTCAGAATTGAAACTGGCTGGTCATTCTGGCTGGCTTCCAAGGGGCTCAAGAAGCCAGTCGGGCAGTCGGAGACCAGCCCGTAATCTCAATAGGATGGCGATTCTGCTGTCGGGATTACAATGTTGGTTTCCAACAGCCTTTCCGTGCCAGCCTTTCCGACATGAAAAGACTGTTGGAAAGCAACTTTGGGGGCCCCTAGCAGGGCCCCTTGCTCCCGCAGCCAATGGTTGTGGGCCTGGGGGGGGGCACCGATGGTGCCCCCCTTTAAATCTCAAGGTGCCTGCCACAGGGTGCAGGGATTTACACAAACTCACATTTCTCTATGGGAGCTTGTGCTACAAACGGTTTGCAGCCATAGCGCAAGCTCCCATAAACAAATGTGAGCATGCAACCACACAATGTGTGGTTGCATGGTAATCATGCGGTCCGGATATCGTAATGAGGCCCTGAGTCTTCTCGTATAATCAATAAATGTTGGTCTGAGAGTCATGTTCTAGGTTACTGACAACATCTATAACTCTGTAAGCTTAGGGATTTAGATGCCGTCCCGTGAGCTAGCGAAATAGACCAACATTTACTAATTATATAAGAAGACTCATTCTTTGTATTATGAACTTTTGTTGTTCTAAATACACAGTCCTACAAGATTCGTAGGAACCATATAACACCACTCAAAGTTTCTTTTTGAAGCTTTGTAACTAATTGACATTGTTTGGAGTTGGGAGTTCTAGATATCAGTCTCAAAGTATCCTCAGAGATGTTAATTGCCTCCTCCTTCAGGGTTTCTGTTTTATTGATCACTTGTATATATTTATTTTGGAAAGTCTTTACCGTGAAACATTTAAGGTATATTGATTATCTGGCAACCATCTCATGGATCTCAAGCTTGGCCCGAATACATTATAATTGCCTTTGGCAATACAATCTACCTTTAAACCAATGCGTATGGAAGTTATCTGGTGTTGTAGAAAAACATTTATTTGAAGACTACTACAAAGAAATAGCAAAGCACACTGATCTTGTCCATGTTTAAAATTCCACATTTAATAAAATATTAAGTTCCATCTGCCAAAAGAGAATAGCAGACAAGACTCTGATTATTTATAGAACCCATGCCATCAACCCTCTGTCCAATATTATGTTGTAATCTAATAAATCAGCTATAGATTGTGGAGCACTGTGCCTAGTGCGTTCCACATTCTCTTGTAGCTGACTGTTCTATGCTCTGGCAGTTAACAGCTGACCAGCCAGAGGGAGAGCCACATATTTCCACTCGGAAGAATCCTTCAAATAAATCAATCTACCTTTCTCCATCAAGTCTCCAGTTTACTTACTTCGTTTTGGCGACGATCTGGCTGTTGTCTCCGCAGTGGAAGTGGCTAAGACCCAGCGTGAGAATTCGTTTCATCGCAACTCTCAATCCGAAGTCCAGCGCTAATAGGAAGGACTGTCTCCTAATTCGAAGTGCAGCGCTAATACGAAGAACTGTTCAACAAGGAGCTCAGCAGGCCGTGAGTACTGCTGTTTTTGAGTAAATCAGTGTTTTATTGAAATCGGACATTAGTCAGTTGGAATTGGTTGCGAGGCACGAGCGAGTGCTGTGGAGAGCGCGAGCAATCTTGAATGACGTAGAGGTGATCTTGCGCTTGCGCACTGGTAGCACTACCTACGCCCAATCATCCGTCAAAACAAAGCGCAAACCACGCTCATCACGCAGCAACAACAAGGCCGATTTCCTTTCGATAACATGTACAAACTACGTGACGGCCATTTTGTTTCCTTGAAAATCGGCTCCTGTCAGAAAATTTATCGTTCGGAATCAAAAGACAGTCTTTAGATTGAAAGGCTTCAAGTTAAGAAGATTCTGAGAGGTATTTTTTTTTTTTTTACATTTCTCGACTATATTGCACCAACTACTAGTATAATATTGGAAATTTTCATATTATTTTGTCATTGTTGACCGGTGTCCATAGCGACCATTTAACTGTCCTTATAAACACATGGCAAGTCAAAGCACTATAGTTACCCCACCTATATTCTTAGCTTCTCCTGGACCTCTTGCAATAGAGTGGGAGGATTGGTTACCTATGTTTGAGAACTACATTGATGCAATAGATGGATCAAAATTTAGTGCTGATAGAAAAAAAGCTTTGTTATTAAACAACCTTGGAAAAGAAGGACAACGCATTTTTAAATATTTACCGGTTGCAACTCTACCCAATGGCAATGCCATCGAGAATGTGTTTGAAGAAACGAAAAAACGTTTAGAAATAAGATTTGCAAGAGAGATTAATATAGTGATGAATCGTCATTAATTCTACACTCATAAACAAGGAGAGAATCAATCAATAGACGAGTTTGTGTCCAAACTGAGAGAATTATCCTTGAAATGTAAATTCGATGCCATGACAGATGAAATGGTACGCGATCAACTAATCGTACAGTGCAAGTGTAGGAAGACACAAGAAAGACTTTGGGCAGCCAAAAACCCAACCTTGAAGGATGCCATTGAAATAGCGAAAGTTCTGGAACACTCACAATTTTGTATGCGTGAGATGAACAAGAAAGAAGAAGTTCTTCATAGCAATGCTTCTTCAATACAGAGTGCAGAGTCAGAAGTTGCAGCTATATCGAAACCTGGAAAGTACTTTCAAAGAACGAATTTTCAGAGGGGAAGACAACAGTTTAGGTCATGTTACAGATGTGGAGGTCCTCCTAATCCTGACTACTATAAATGTCCAGCCATAGACAAAAATTGTTTGAAATGTGGACGAAAAGGTCATTTTTCCAACATGTGCAGGAAATCTTTCAAACAAAGGGTTGCGACTATTGATAGTAATAGTGATACTACTCTTGCTGATATTGAAGACGCATTTGTACCAGCAGATAAAATCTTGTGTGTTGATGACCCCAGAGATCAAGTTGGTAGGAAAAATCGACCCAAAGCAGAGTTTAGAGTCAATGGTGTTAATGTAGACTTGCTGGTTGACTGTGGTTCAATGTACACTATCATTCCAAAATGTATATTTGCATCCTAAAGACTTCAATCCTGGAGGATACCAGGGGGAAACCATTGATCTTATTGGCTTTATGGAGTCTACTATTGAGTTTAAAGGTAGAACAATTGATGGTAAAGTATATGTGGCAAGAGATGGACCACCCATTTTAGGATGGGTGCATCAATTTGATTTGTATATCATTATAAATCCTAGAGCTCCTACACAAGTATTGGTAGTAGAAGACCCTTCATTAGAAGATATTTTGGAAGAAGCCAAAGATGTATTCAGGGAAGACTTAGGTTGTTTCAAAGGGTATGTGCATAAAATAATGTTAAAACCCAATGCTATTCCTGTACAGCATAAGGCACGCAGAACACCTTTGATAGCTAGAGAAGCGGTAAAAAAATGCTCCAGGACATGCTCGATTCTGGTGTAATTGAGCCGGTTGAGAGTTCTTCATGGGTTTCGCCAGTGGTTATCACTGAGAAATCCGATGGCAAATTTAGGTTCTGCATTGACCTCAGATCTCTCAACCAGAATGTAATAGTAGATACATACCCTCTTCCCAATATAAACGAATTAGTTTTAGCATTAAGTGGTGGCAAGTTCTTTTCAAAATTGGATCTTAAAAACGCTTACCACCAGATAAAATTGCATGACGACTCCAAACCGTTAACAGCGTTTATTACCACGGAGGGTATTTACCAATGTGTTAGAATGCCTTCCGGGTTATGCTCTGCTGCCAGTATATTCCAAAGAATGATGAATGTTTTGTTCAAAGGAATTAAGAACATCATTTTCTTTCAGGACGATATATTGATATTTGGAGATACAGTAGATCAACACAATCATACTCTTCGTGAAGCGTTGTTTAAAATCAGAGAATCAGGTCTCACACTTAGACGCGAAAAGTGTAAGTTTCTGGTAGACAAAGTGGACTATTTAGGATATGAAATCTCAGAGCAAGGAGTTAAGCCCAAACAGAATCTTTTGGATGCTATTCGATTGGCCCCTGTTCCTTTAGACAAAGATACATTGCGGTCCTTTCTGGGGTTAATCGAATATTACTCCAAGTTTATTAAGGATTTTTCCACTAAAACAGCTGACTTAAGATCTCTGTTGAAGAAGGGTGTTAGTTTTTCTTGGGAGAAGACTCAACAAGCCTGTTTTGAAAACATAAAAAGAGATATTTGTTGTGCAGAGGTTCGTACACCATTTAACACGAGATTACGATCTATTCTTACTGTAGATGCAAGTGCTACCGGTCTTGGAGCAGTGTTAGCCCAAATTCACAATGGTAAAGAAAGAACTGTAGCATTTGCATCGAGAACATTAACTCCTTCAGAGAGCAACTATTCCGTCATAGAACGTGAAACCCTAGCTGCTGCCTGGGCTTGTGAATATTTTAGGACTTATCTATGGGGAACAAAATTTACACTTAAAACTGACCATAAACCCCTTATAAGAGTACTGCTACCAGGGGGAGACACAAAGTGCTCAGCTAGATTAGCTAGGTTAGCCTCCCGTCTCCATGAATTTTGCTACGATATTGAGCATATCCAAGGTTGGAGAAATATACAGGCTGATTGCCTCTCAAGATTGTCGCTGGATTTGGAATTGTTTGATAAAGATGCTGTACTAAACAAAGAGAATGAGGGGGCAGTCGCATTTATTCAAGATGCTTTGAACTTGTGTGAACCTCAAGCTTTAGATAGAGATGCGTGGATTAATGCTATGCTTGCTGACAATGCCATGTTGGAACTTAAAGATTTGATAAGGAAAGGGTGTAAAAGAGAGAGTACTGTTTCCATCACAAATAGACCTTTTGTGAAAATTCTAGATGAGTTGTCAATTTGTGAGGATATGGTAATCATGAGAGGAAACACATTCATTCCTCCAGTTTCTGTCAGACAGAATTTGATCACATTAGCTCACGAAGGACACTTGGGACAGACTCGCACAAAACAGAGGCTGAGAACAAATTGGTGGTGGCCAGGCATGGATTCTGATGTGAATCTTTATATTAAAAATTGTCAAATTTGCAAGGTGAGTGATAAACGTTTAAAAGTTGGTTTACAAACATCTTCTGGTCATATATCTGATCCAGGCATACCCTGGCACACTGTGTGCATGGATTTCATAGGTCCGATGAATAGCCTGAAAGAAAACTTACGCTTTGGTATTGTGTTAGTAGATGTTCACACGAAATGGTTAGTAGTTAAGTTTTCTAAGGATATAACAACTTCAACCACTATTAATGTCTTAAAAGAGATTTGGAGAGACAAAGGTTTACCTTCTGTACTTTTAACTGACAACGGTACGCAATTAACATCTCTAGAAATGAAAGCATTCCTGTCCTCGTGTGGTATCAGGCACAGCCGTACTTCCCTATACAATCCACAAGGGAACGGAATTGTTGAGAGGGCTAATCGTCTTATTGAAGGCATCATTCAAATGGCCGTTTCTAGTAGTAAGAATGTAGATTCCATGGTGTCAGACATGGTTTGGGCGTATCGCTCCAGTATACACAGTGTTGCCAACAAAACACCTTTTGAGATGATGCGTGGAAGGCTTCCCAACACGAAATTAGTTCCCACATGGTTAAAAGAATTGGTAGGCAAGGATATGTTTCCTACTAATTTGACTCGAGTTCCCACACATGACAAAGTGATTTGCAGAGAGAACTCAACCAGAATAATTTGTCCTGGGGATTGGGTAAAGGTACGCTCTGGAAGACCTGGTGTTTCGTTTAAAAAGTTTTTGGGTCCATTTAAAGTAAAACTCACCTTACCTTATTGTGTAGTTTTGGAAAGTGGTGAAAGATGGAATTACAGGCGGGTGGCTCTATACCAGAAAGGTAATGTATATTCAGAGAGTCTTAGTAGTTCTAAAGTACCAGTGAAGAACAGGAGAAGCAACAATTGTAGTGACAATACGTTTTTGTCCATGTCTGATGGTGACTTTGTTTACAATTCTGAGCCTCATTCTTCTCAAAGTGTGTTACAAGGTGGAGGTGATGCTCCCACTTCTGCTTCTGCTTCCACTTCTGCTTCTGCTTCTGCTTCTACTTCTGCTTCTACTTCTGCTTCTGTAGATTCCAATATTGTGGGTCAACCCAACCGTGAGGTAAGATTGTATAGAAATCGCTATCCTCCTGGTTATTTGAAAGATTTCATATGTAAATAAGTGAACATGCTTATCTGTAGTCAATCTCATGTTCAATGAAATGTTATTGAATTGTATCTTTTACTTTGTTTGAGCTTTATCTTATTATTTTGACTTTTATGCCTTTGTTTTATTAAAGAGAGAGGATATGTTGTAATCTAATAAGTCAGCTATAGATTGTGGAGCACTGTGCCTAGTGCGTTCCACATTCTCTTGTAGCTGACTGTTCTATGCTCTGGCAGTTAACAGCTGACCAGCCAGAGGGAGAGCCACATATTTCCACTCGGAAGAATCATTCACTTTCTCCATCAAGTCTCCAGTTTACTTACTTCATATTACTAAAGCAAAAGTCGACATTAGCAGTTTTTGTTGATCATTAATGCATTGCTTCCTGGCATATAAGTACATGTGTTGTTTGCAATAATGTGTCAGTTTTTTTGAAACGGGCAACAACCTCCACTGTCAGTGAGAAGTGTATGTGGGCAGTACAGGGGGTTCAGTGTGTAAAACAGTAGCTTTGAAACGATAAAACATAGCTATTGACTATTGGGACGGACAATAGCGTGATTAAAAACACTGGGTTGCAACCTTCCAGTAACAAACCTTAAAAATTATTGGAACTCTGACTACATGCCTCACAAAATACAAGCATTGATAGGTGGCATTGTCATTGTCACCCACAGTGGCTGAGAGTTTTACCCACAGAGTTCTACAAGAGTCTTCAAGTGGTGATCTTCTATGTCTTCTATATTTGTCCTTCTGTATTTGTACCTCATGACATGTAATTACTTTTGCTCCTCTCTCTTTCTTCCATGTGTGAAGTATTAGAGGACTTTTCTATGGGCGTCTGCAGGAGAGGTCGAGATTGTCCCGCTGCAGAAGTATCTATTGAAAAACTATTCTAGGAGTCCAATTGTCTTTTTAAAGTGTCCAGTCCCTAGAATTTCTTAGTCCATTGTTTAATAATTACATTTTTAATTCAATTTGAAATAACACACGACTCACCTGTGGGTTCAAGTTTCAAGTTAAATTTTATTTATATTAGCGTAGTTACTTATAGCCTTTGCTACAAAATGTATCAATTAAAAAAAATGTAATTGTACATTATATTATAAGTAAAAATTAAAAAGAGTTTTGTTTCACCTTAATTTTCATTGCAGTTTATAATGAGCGGTTCATTTGCTGAATGACCGTACCGTAATTATAGGGTTTTCTTCCCCATCTGCCTCAGAAACTTCACCAGGCGGCAGTTCAGCTGCGGGTCCTCTGGTGCATCTCGGTGCGGCCTACAAGTACAAGCAAGCACAAAGCCGAGAAAAATCACTTAAAATAAGTACGCTTTCAGCAGTTTACTGAATTGACATTAATTCGTACAAAGTCAAACGTGAAGAGGTAAGTTGTTCCAGTAAAGTGGAGCCAGGTAAGAAAATGCTCTGCCTCCACATTCAGACAGATGGATATGGGGTACACTCAACAAGGCTTTATCATGAGATCTTAGGATTCTGACAGGTAAGTAGCATTTGAGTTTCTGCTGGAGGTATCTAGGACCTTTGCCCCTTAAAGCATTAAAGGTAAGGCAGCAGATTTTAAAAATGCTTCATTGCCTTACCGGAAGCCAATGTAGGGCTTTCAGCAAAGGGTCCGAAGGCGCTCCTGACGGAAGGTTGAGAACAAGCCTGTCTGCATTGTTTTGTACCACTTGTAATTAAGCCATAAGCATCTTGTTTGCTGCAGCCAATAGTGTTGCCATAGTCCAGCCAACTAACTGCAAGGGCCTGGACTAAGGTTCTTTTAGCATATATCAGAAGATAGGGAAAGACTTTCGTAGTAGCCGCATAGTGTGAAAGCGCAGACCAGTGATAGCCAGGACCTGCTCTCTCATGGATAGAGCTTGGTCAATTTTTACAACAAGATTTTTCAGACTGTCTTGGAGTCGGAACTGCGCCCAATTGAGGGGGCCACGGTCTTATCGACATTTAGCTGGAAATAGTTGGCTGTCATCCAACTAGAGATGGCTAACATTACCTTTGCAAAACGATTGTCTGTTTTAGCCAAGTCTTTATCTAAAGTGTAAATCAGCAAAGTGCCTTCAATGTAGGATATTATTTCTAAGCCAAATGGCTCTACAAACTCAGCATATATTCATTTAATCTTTTTTACGATTTTTGAAAAAAATCAGAAAAGAAATATACTACATCACATGCATCAAACTGCTTAAAGCCAGTAACTATAGCATCATAAAAATTGTTTGCAAAATAAAGCTGGAGCTGTCCAGGCAGGTAGGTAACAGTGCAAAAAAGCTTATAGCTCAACAATCCAGGATTCACAAAAAACATTATCAAAAACGAAATGCATATAATGAATCCAACAATATTACAAGCAGCATGGCTAATTCTACAATTTTGAAAACAAAGGGTGTGCGGTCCAGGCAGGTAACAATGCAACACAGTCTATGGCTCAACAATCCGGGATCCACAAAGCACATTATCAAGAATAAAATACATACAGTATATCCAACAATAATACAATCTGGGTGGTCAATTCTATAAGGCAAGCTAGTGAGTGAAACCTACTCTTCAAAAAAAATCCTGTATAGGTTATCCTACGGCATAACATCTAAGCAGACATTGGAAACCTTCAAGCTCCGCAGTAAATATATAGATTAGAACCAGATATATTGTGCATTTGTAAGTGTGCACGACAGCTAGGAAGTTAGACCTGGCACCTGTAGAATCGCATAAAATCTGAAATACTGTGGGCAGTAACTGTGGCAAAGCTCACCCCTCCTTTTGAAGAACTGTAATCTTCATTCTCAGGGTTCTCACTAATACAAAAGAACTTGGCACAGAAGCTGAAATATGAAAAGACATCTTTATTAAACTTAATTAAGTGAGACTACGTCACACAGAAGCCTTTAGCAACTGAAAGAGGCAGTCCAAAGAGTACAAAACACAGAGGCCTTTTATATGCTTAGGGTTACAAACTCAGCATATATGAAAGGGGCAGTCCTAGCTTCTGCAAGCATGCAAAATACCTAATATGGACATACAAGATCTGCAAAATATTAGCCAATAGGAGAACATTCAAAAAAAGCATCATATAACCAGGATGTCCCCCTTACGTCTTGTTTCTGCCCAACCCACAAGTAAATTAAGTACAGCACCTATAGGTCAATCAGTAATGGCAGGACATGTCTGTATGAAGTTATGCCAGCTGGTGTCTGAGATTGATTTCAAAGCAAGGACAGAGGGGGGTTTTCAACACGTTGCAGTCCAAAGGGCAGAGACACTTCATGTATAGAGCAGCCTGTGTAAAGGCAACACAAATTGATGACAAATGTAAGATGGAGTCAAAATTAAAGAACCTCAGCCCCTCCTTTTGCCATTACACAGGCAAATCCTAAAATTATTTTGCAAACGTTTTCAGGGCTCCTAGTTATTTCAGCGACTATTGACAATGCCAGTAAAACAATAAGAATCAGTCTTCAAACACCCATTCTATGCAATCGCATGGGAAATACCCAGAGTCCGTCGAAGCCTCTCTGGCAGGCTTCTATTGTCCATCAAAGCTGCTGCTGTTGTTTTCTTCCTCATGGGCCTCTTCATTCAGGCCTTTCATGAAAATGGTGCTACTCAGTATCCGTTGGAGTGCCTTCCTGGCAAACACTCACCGCTCACTTGAAAGTCTCAATGTCTCAATGCAGTGCACCAATATATTTCCTGTGCTGCAGGCACTACAGATAATGTGCTTTTCGTTAGTCATGGGCACAGATCATCTCATGCAGACCCAAGTACTATTAATCGGGAAAGAACAACAGACTGTCACTCTCAGCAACACTTTCAGGCTCCAACACTCTCTATTCAGTGTCAGAGGACGCTCAAGCTGCTCTTTCATTTAATCATAGGTACCACAATATAGTGCCTTTTGCCAATCCTGGATCCTCCGGTGCACTGCACTTCCGTTGGAGCAAAGAAAAGGGGGGGTGTGGCCAAAACTCAGGCCAAGGGGCTCAAGGGACTGCACACTGTCAGAGGTTACCAGCACATGACAGGTGGAAAACTGAAGCCTCAATTCTTTAGCTCTTTTGCACTGAAACTCTGGTTCTGTGGCAAAACCAGCTCCTCCTTCTTTTCTGAGGTTCAACGCCTTCTGATGAAGCAAGCACAATACTTTGGAGATACCATTGATCGCACTCTGGCGATCGCTGTCTGGGTGCTGAGACTTTTCATCTGTTAACTCTCACTGATGGGATTGTGGGTGAGTTCCGCAGGTTATTATGACTAATCCCGCAGAACCTAGTGATGTAGGTAATGTGACACAGTTGTTAGTTTCCTTCAATTAAGTACAAAAACAGTTCATTGTATAACAAGGGGACTGCAAGCAGGTGGCCTGAAATCTTTAAAGGAGTGGCCATACGTCATGGGACATTTCTGGTCTAGAACACACTGTCATTCTCAAAGGCAATACAAAGACAAAGGCAGTAGGCAAAACAGTGCCTCTAGCCTCTTCAATTGGTTTCCATGTGAGTGCATATCCTCTACCATTTAAGGGTAGATAGCAACATGGGAATTCTATCTGAATGGATGTCCTCACATATGGTGGCATCATCTAATGGGGTAAACACATTTTTTTTCTCTCAATGATTACATATAGGTGTTCCTAAATTCCTTATCTACAACACCTCAAAAGAGAAATCGCATAATACATATTATCAAGGACATGTAGATACCTCCCTTTTAATAACTGTGCATCAGGTGCACTATACAATACACAGGCTAATGATCAAATGTGGAAACAAAAGATAAGAACTAAAGAGTCCTGGTATTTCCATGATTTAGAATACATCTAATCCACCAAAAATTAAAGCAGCAGAAAAAAGGAACTAAAACCCAAATTAGAATAGGCATTGAATTTGTCATATTCAAAAAAACGTAAGGTGTCTCCTATTGAGGTGGAAAACTTATCTTACTATAGTATTGAGTCAGTTAACCAGTCCATCACTACCCTGACAGTCCGACTGTAAAACATCAGAGTAGGCCTTAAGAAAATTCTTGAAAAAAAAGGGAATTATACATAATATGGGTGTCTCTGGTACATTACTGCAATCTGGAAGTGTGAACCTGAGCAATACACCAACTGGTGAAAGAATTTGGAAAAGGGAAATGGGGCTAGGTCACAGCTAAAATCCCCAATAGCTAGGCACGATGCGACATCGTTCAGGGGAGAACTAACAAAAGAAAAATCTATAGGAAGAACAAGGTATTACTTGGGTGATAGTCAAGTTTGTGACATAATACCAAGAGTATGGGTGATGCACAAAAGTAAAAATAGTTAGCTCTACCGCTGGCCGCTACACCATATACGGTAACCTCAGCTAATGTTCCAGTTCCTTCTTCAGGGAAAAATGAAGCCTTGTTTCCTTTATGGTACAAAGCCATACACTACTTAGGAAGCAGAACAAAACTGACTAATGTAATATAGAAATTAGGTCACCATGTACAAGAGTCACAAATCTATAATTTATCCTTACGTCCAATCAGGATACATAAATTTAGGGCTGTCTGTTCCTTAAGGGAATAGGACAGTATCGTGACTAACAGCAGGTTACACACTTTGATCCTGTATATCTCTTTTATTTTACTTCAATACTATATAGCCAAATTTGACATACACTGGTGAAGTGTTGTCTGTCTTGTTCACAGCACGAAAAATCATATCTGTGAAATTTAGTATCAGCGCAAATTCACCCAACTGTTGTGCAGCGATTACATCGTCATGTAGAACCCTTCACAACACAGGTGAACTTGTAATAGTATGTAAAGCAGCAACATTAAACAAAAACATGCATAAAATAAAAATAAAATAAAAACACACATATGCCAAGCCATCAGATATACGCGCCGTATATCAAGCACAAAAAGCATAGACAAAGTACAATAGCATATGTAAATAAACGGTAACACGCAACACCATTGCATGCACTTCATGCACTGTGAACCTGCAGCCCAAAACAGAATATTCAGGCCTGCTTAATTTGTCAGGCTTAAAATCCTCACCCTCCTTTTGACAGCAGATCACCAGTTAGTGGAGATTTGGCTGTCAAACACAACTTACTGTGTCGCTTCTGACACACAGGACCAGCAGAAACAATTCATAAAAGGATAAAACGCAAAAATATGTAAAACGCACGAACATTTTTTCTCAAAGAAGCCATAATGAAAAAACACATCTGTTTTTAACATACTGGTGACACTGCACATAACACACAAAATATCAACTGTTACCAACCATCTTTTGAAAACATGCTAAACCACCTTAATTTTTATTTTCAAAAATAAAAGTCTTTCACAGACTCTGCGTGTCCCGTGCGCCAACCACCTTTGAGGCCCTGCTTTTCCAAGCAATGATTTCTCCATCTGTTTACACTTACTCCTATCCTACCTCACTGACCTTAAGGTCAAAATCTGCCTTGCGGGCTCCTCAGCCCTCTCCCTCTACCTCACTCTAAGGCTGAAAAAGACAAAAAACCTTCCCAACTCTTTCTAACCTGCAATAACCAACCCTATTTAAAAACACATGATATATATATTACTCCTGTTAGGGGCTACAAATTATTTCTATACTTAGATTATAAAAACAGTTACTGTGAATAATTTGCAGAACATAATAACACACATACCAGTTTTTAGAACAAATGCTTGTTTGCAATGGTACTCATTTCATCAACCTTAAATGGATGAAGGTCTCAGTTATGTCCAGCAAAAGTTAAAACCTTCCACCCTGATATTAAACTCAAACCTCTGCACCAGGCACATTGGCTCACTGAGCCATTTAAAAGCAAACCCAAATGGGAACAACCTGCAAATGTGTATTATACCTAAATGTATGCATTTACTGAAGCCTAAAGCACTTTAAAGCTATTGTAAATGGCAAAAATGCCCAAATTTTACCCAAATTCGACTTTGATATTTGGGGCACTTAAAAATAAAGATCCTACAATTGCATTACTTAGTAATCATCTTCAGAATGTTCTTTACAAATTGCAGAGATTGGACATTAGACATATCTCATGCAAATCCTGAGAAAAATGATTTTTTCACGCCTGCTCCAAATGAAATTCTATATGCTAATGTCCTCATTATGCAGTATAACATAACTTAAATTAAATTATAATGCTAGGAGGTCACAGTATAAGTATTAAGCTTCATGAATAGTAAAAAACGAATTTTGTAGCACTTATTTTTATAACCCAATCATTATTGATAATTCCACATATTAAGGCTCTGTAATTCCTCGAATCTGACTTCATTTTTTTTTTTTTGCTCTGTGCCACGTAGGCCTGCAAAGATAGCCTGGCGAACAAGGTGGTACACACCCAGATTAAACTATAAGAAACTGACCTCTTCACACGAAACTGACCTCGCAAAGCCAATTACCCTGATTGATCTTTATCTGAGATTGCCAATCAATGCTCAAGACATCGTTAACTTTTTAGTTTCCTTGGACTTGCCCTATCTTGTTTCAGCATCTGTTACTGTTTTTTTCTTTTTAAATGTTTCTTCATTACATGGGTTAATTATTATTTAGCAACAGAGCCAAGAATTTACTTACAGAAATGCTTAAAGAGAGGAAAACCCTTAATTGAAATGTCTTCCTATAATACAAAATAATGAACCTTAGTTTTAGAACCTTTTTAAAACAACATTCTGAAATGCAAAGTTTCATCCGTGCAACTGAGGGCAAAGTCCTGGTTTGAGTAAATATTCCTGTCTATTTAGCTTGTCTCTCAAGGTTTATAACATTAGCACGGTGGCTGTCTATTTAAAACTAAAACTAAGACATTTCAAGTTTCAAAATGCGTGTGCAATACAGCAAGGTCCAATGTATTCAGATAATGTGTTTGCCTGTTAATATCTAATACAATATATCTAAGGAAAATGCTGTAAGTTTACTTATTTTTTGCAAAACACCCAATTTCGTTTTTGGGGGCTTTTTTTATTCCTAGTGAATGTGAATTTACATTTTAGTTTTTATTTGCTTAATAGACTGAAAACATCAAAAAGAAACACAAACACACATATGAGCTAATTTCAGACATAAACAGAAAAGGGGTCAAACACTCAGGACACACAATACGGCGCGCTTTAGCCATTTATTTCGTGAATAGCGCCATCGCTATTCACTTACAGAAATTGCACTAATGGGAAAACCACATAGACATTTAAACACACATTTAACCCACTAACCAATACTCAGAACAGAAACAAAGGACAGCCCACAGACTGTACTTAAACCAAACCATTTGTAAATACTAGTTGTAAGTCATATTTACAAGAAACGCTTCTCAATTGTGTTCCAAAAGACTGCAAAAACAGACTGCTACATATCCAAGAAACCAAAACACACTCAATTCACTAGCTTTGGCTGGCAGAACACCCAAAATCGCTCTGCATATCTTCATTCATAAAATTGCACAGAACAAAGGATCCTTGTATGTATTATGTCCATATTTTAATTCCCTGGGGATACAGAATCACCAAGGAAGAAATATGTTTGTATACCTACCTATTTAGGTATTCCTTCTAGGAGAGCCGGCTAATTAATTTCACATCACACTATGGTACCTTTCAAATAAAGCAACACATTCTTCTATGTGAGCTTTGAAACAGGCATGCCAAAAATATTGTAGAATATACAATATTATAATCAAAGTAGTGCTTAATGTACTTTTCGTACGCGCACCGTTCAACAAAACCAAATAGAGAAAAATCTCCTCATTACCTGTCTACACAAATTGCAATTTGCATATCAAATCCATACAAATCAAAAGTTGGCCAACACAAATTCCAAAGTTCCAAAGCTACAGTAAGCGAAACTACCTTACTCTTACCAATCAAAAGATTGTCCAATTTCTAACTGCCAAGTTCTAAATGACCTAACGATCCTTTTTTAGAATACTCACGCCAAAAAGGTTCTCAGTCAGGAGTGACATCATGTGGAGGATCAAAATCAGGAAGATCAGAAATATACTGGGCTGCAAAGAATATTCATGCACAGAGTACTTTCGTAGTAGAATCCTGTCATGTCCTCCTCAGTAGATTTCAGTCTCCTGACAAGATCACTCCTTCAAAAAGTCACTTCTCTGATGAAGCCCACGTTGGCCGCGCCATTTGAAGAACTGTAATCTTCATTCTCAGGGGTCTCACTAATACAAAAGAACTTGGCACAGAAGCTGAAATATGAAAAGACATCTTTATTAAACTTAATTAAGTGAGACTACGTCACACAGAAGCCTTTAGCAACTGAATGAGGCAGTCCAAAGAGTACAAAACACAGAGGCCTTTTATATGCTTAGGGTTACAAACTTAGTATAAAAGAAAGGGGCAGTCCTAGCTTCTGCAAGCATGCAAAATACCTAATATGGACATACAAGATCTGCAAAATATTCGCCAATAGGAGAGCATTAAAAAAAAGCATCATATAACCAGAACGTCCCCCTTACGTCGTGTTTCTGCCCAACCCACAAGTAAATTAATTACAGCACCTATAGGTCAATCAGTAATGGCAGGACATGTCTGTATGCAGTTAGGCCAGCTGGTGTCTGAGATTGATTTCAAAGCAAGGACAGAGGGGGGTTTCAGCCTTAATTGAAACCCATATTGATGGGGACACAGAATGTTATTTTGATTTACCCTAAGTCTTAAATGATTGAAAATGACACATCCCAGTATCACAGTACTGATGATTAGGGATAGGGCAATAATATTTGGGTGACATGCGATCCCCTTAATGGAAGATTTAAACTCTGGTTGAAAGAGCCCAAAAATGTAGGTTCCTGTTGCACAGTGAAATGTTGAATATATTCATGAGAAAGTACCACACACGCCAATATTACATTTGACGAGGTTCAGGTCCTGTCTAGGGGCTCTTCCACTCGGGCTTTGCCTGATGTCCTCTGCCACTTCCAAAAAGGTAACAGACAAAGTAGATGGGTTATTCAAAGTTTTATATAAATAGCTTGTCTTGGTCTCCCCTTTTACTATTTGATAGATGGCTCTGAAATGCCTAAACCATTGTGAGCCATGTACATTGCAGCTCAAAAGGGAGTTGGCTGGGGCATCCCTTTGCCTAATCCGAATGACATTTTCCCAAAAACGTTGCTTGTCTTGGAAAACACAGCATGTTCTAAGAATTCCCAAACCTTTTCCACAGTGCTTTCTTACTTGACTTGTAAATTGTTCGGGCTTCACAGACCTCAACAGTGTCTTTGGCAGAGTGAGCCTTCCTTAATCAGTGATTAGCGGCAGATTAATGCCTATCAAACCACTTTGGGCATTCCTGAACACGCTAATCAGGTTTCAACAAAAACTACTCTTGGATCTTCATAATGGGCTAAACACGCACCTCTGCCAGACAGTTCAAATATATGTCCAGATAGTTCTTCAAAAGTAAGCCAAGTGTAGTCTCTGGTTCTTTTAAATGTCGAACAAGCCATAAGACATCATTAGAATGCTGCAAAAGAGGGATAGACCTAGCAGGGATTTTTGCCCTGGGCACTGGAAAGTGCCTCTCCACAGGTCTCAAGTACAGCACCTTGTGAGAAGCAAGATGAACAATTTCTTGTTGGTACTATATGGTCAATTACCAAAGTGCAGCCAGGCACTCTGAAGGAGGGCAAGGTGAATTCCTCCCTTCTGAACATTTGAACAATGTCAACAAGGTCAAGAGCAATTAATGCTGACCTAGCTCCCTCCCTCCCTCTGTTGTTTGGAGTACGCATAAGTAATTCACAACCTTCCGTCCCCTGCTCTTTAGAGTTGCACAATAATGTTGCATCAAAATCCCCACAGAGAATATAATTAGGTTGGGACAATGAGTTTAAAAAGAAAACATATTATTAAAATGGATACAGTCAGAATTTGAAAAATCATTATTATAAAAATTGTTTGAAAAAAAATAAAAGGAACTCTTATTGTTCTTGATGAGAAGGGCTGGAAGGGCATCACTTCCCATGTTTAATACCGACACATCAACATGAAGGACCAATTAAACCCATACAGAGAGGCCGCCCTTTGCCCTACCATAAAATGAAGGAATGGCAAGACAGGAATAACAAGAAAACCCTACACAAGAAGTGAGGGTTGTGCCCCACGTTTCTTGTAGAAGAATGAAATCCTATTTATCAATTAAACGTATAGAAGCCGGGTTAATAATCTTATCCCAAAGGCCAGCAATGTTCCAACTCAGAAGAGATGAGGGATGATGGGTAACTCACGTACTGGGAAGGGTGGGGAACAGAGATCCCACTCCATTTAAAGGATCATGAATGAATTAGAAACACTTGTTACCAACCAAATCATAAAAATGGAAAGGGGCGACCACTCGGTCCCCCCGAACGTATGGTGGAGTACCCCGATCCCCCCGGGAAACCGTTTTGGGCGGGAGGCGTGGCTTGGCTGGTATGCCCGTAGTGGCGTAGCCGGGGCGCGCCTTTTCCCGCCCAAGAAGGGTTGTCCTAGACACCTACACCGTTCGAACCGCCCCGTAGGCGTGTTGGGGAAGGCCACGCCCTCCCGAAGAAGGATAAAAGGAGCATATTGCCAAGGAAGCATCCTCTTGTTCCTGTGCTTGGAAGCTGCACCTCCTCATTGCTCGTGAGCCCGAGACGGAACAAGGAGCCAATTTTGAGAACTTGTAATTTTTTGTGTTTCTCTTTCAGTGAGTCCGAAGCTTTGGATCCAGGACCTCGTTTGAATCCCGCGATACGATGCCTGGCAAGAGGGTCGGAAAGAAAGTTGGGACTGAACAACTGCTTCGCACGCTGGTGAAAGATATGGCGGACATGAAGAAGCAAATGGCGGCAATGAATGGTAGACCGAAGAAGACCATCGGGCCAGCATTGCCGGGAATAGTCCCTGCCGGGAGAGGTAAAAGGGTCAGGAGTAGGGCGGCAGGTGGGGAGACCCCGGTTCTTGAGTCACCACCGGCGAGCCCGGTCGGTCCAGTGGGGGCCCCAGTTCCGATCCCGAACGCGGGACAGCCGATCCCTGTGGTAGTTACGCCCGTGAGTGAGGGGGATATGCCTCCCGAACTGGCCGCTCAGTTGGCGGCATGGTTGGGCAAAAACAACGAGAGTGCTCCGGCACCAAGAGACACGGCGGCAGAGGCCAGGTTGATAATGAAGCAGTTGCGGCAATCGAGATATGCTGCGAAGGCACCTTGTCCTCTTGTTTCCCCGCAGGTTCCCTCGGATAAACCGGCACCGGTCGTTGGAACAACAGCTGCAGCAGATACGGCTCATGGTTCTGGTAAGCAGCCGTTGACGATAGCAGGGGAAGGATCGTTACCCGCTAGGAGGGAAAAAATTGTTCAGCATATCCCGATGGATGTGAAAGAGAGGATTTGGGCCGATAAATATGTGAACATGTTTTCGTTGTTAACCGATCACTATGAGATAGAACACGTTAAAAATCAGAAGGAGTTGTTGCATCCGAGTGTATGGCGTGCAAAAATGGTGGGTTTCAGGGTGGAGGAAACAATCGCTAATTGGGCCAGGGCGTTCGGTATGTTTACTGCAATCATGGGGGAACGTAGGCCTGAAGTATTATCAGAATTGGCCTGTTATCAGACACGTATTATGGAATTCTTTGAAGCATATGAAGGTAATCAATGGATGGGTTATGATAACAAATTTCGTAAGGCCAAGGAGCACGACTCATCCCTGACATGGGATTGTTTCGACTCCATTTCCTGGCAGAAGCAAGTTATGCCGAACACGGCGAGGTCGTCTTCTTTGGGCGGGAATGGCGCAGAGCCTCCCCGCCATTACTTGGCGGCGCCCTTTCGGGCAGGCGCCAATGGGGATCAGCACAACAAGAATAATGGGAACTCAGGTAAAAAAGGGGTGTGTTGGAGCTTTAACAGAGGCAAGTGCACTAGGCCACAAGGAACATGCAAGTTCAGGCATGAATGTGCAGGGTGTGGACAGTCCTCACACCCCGAGAGTTCGTGCAGAGCAAAGAATGGTGAGACGGGAGGTAGAGGGGGGGCCAAACAGGTCTAACATCGCCCGAGGGGCACAGTTACCTACTCCTGTTGACATCATGGCATTGATCCCTTGGCTGAACCGATACCCAGACCATGTCTCCGCTGGGGTGTTGCAAGACGGTTTCTCATATGGTTTCCGCATCCCGGCGGGGGGTTTACGGGGGGGAGCACAGTGTAAGAATCAACTATCTGTGCGACGAAACACGACGGTGGTGCAGGCAAAAATTGCAAAAGAGGTGACCCGAGGTCGGGTTGCGGGGCCGTATGTCCACCCGCCTGTTGTTAATTTTGTATGTTCACCGTTGGGAGTAGTCCCCAAAAAGGACCCAGGTGAGTTTCGGTTGATCCATAATTTGTCTGCTCCCAGGGGTCTTTCGGTAAACGATGCGATTGACCCGGGACTGTGTTCGGTGCGGTACGCATCCTTTGATGAGGCCGTCGCCATGTTGAATCGCCTAGGGCCCGGAGCGCTGATGGCTAAATCAGATATTGAGTCAGCGTTCCGGTTGCTCCCGGTACACCCACAGGATCAGCGCCTCTTAGGTTTTGTGTTCCAAGGACGTTATTACATGGATAAATGAAGTTCAGTACCTTTTTGCAATGGGCGTTCACTAGAGCCATGGGCCTCACACAGGTAATGCACTACCTTGATGATTTTCTGTTTCTGGGGGCAGCCGGGGGCACAGAATGTGAACAGGCTTTGATGGAATTCTGTAATCTCATGAAAAGTTTTGGTGTGTCATTGGCACCGGGCAAGACAGTGGGGCCATCTACGTCTCTCGAGTTTCTTGGAATTGAGCTGGATTCAGTAGAGGGGTGCTTCCGTCTGCCCAGGGAGAAGGTAATGAAGTTTAAGGCCGCACTAGAAGTATGCATTGGCGAGAGAAAAGTAACTCTCCATCAGCTGCAACAGGTTGTGGGTCAGCTTAACTTTGCCCTCAGAGTAATACCGATGGCCCGCCCCTTTTCCCGCTCTATCGCACAAGCCATGGTGGGTCTCAAGGAAGGACACCACCGCACAAGACTGTCAGCCGAGGTTCGCCAGGACATGCGCATATGGTTGGCATTTCTGGTGGATTTCAACGGTCGTGTCGTGTGGAACAAGCCAGCAGTTTCCTCCGAGGAGCTGGGGTTGTGGACTGACTCGGCAGGGAGTGTGGGTTTTGGCGCCATATTTGGTGAGAAATGGTCGGCACAAACATGGCCGGCGTGGTGGCACAATAGTGGGCTCACAGGTAACATCGGGTTCCTCGAGCTGTTCCCCATTCTGGTGGCCTTGAAAACATGGCCAGAGGGGTTGCATGATCGTGCTGTGGTGTTATGGTCTGATAATATGACTGTTGCTGAATGTATCAATAATCAGGCAGCACGTTGCAAATGGATTTTGAGATTGCTGAAAGAAATTGTCCTGCTATGTATGAGATTAAATGTCCACTTTAGGGCAAGACACGTGCCGGGGGTACTGAACCAGGCAGCTGATGCACTCTCTCGTTCCCATATGCAGGCCTTCAGGGGTTTTCTGCCCTCAGCGGACTTGGTGGCGGCACCATTTCCCGAAGCTCTCTGGTCTCTCGGTGCCCCGGATTACAAAACCTCGTGGGAGAGAGTTTAGCACCCAGGACAAGGAAGGCATATGAAGGAGCGTTCCGTTCATATTGGTCATTTTTGGGTTCAACGGGGGGGGGAGCATTGGGGACAGGAGGAGTCTGTTCTGCAATTTCTGGTAGCACTACATCAGGCAGGCCGATCACTGGCAACAGCCAACAGGCACAGGGCCGCCATTGCCTTCATGGCACAGGCGCATGGCATCCAGGACCCCACATCGTCCTTTCTCGTGAAAAGAGTGTTGCGTGGGTGGCAACGCCTTGAGGGTCGGAGAGTGGATGGAAGGCACCCGATAGATCTGGCTAGGTTGTCCCTGTTAATGTCCGTACTCCCTGCGACTTGTTCATCTCAATCAGAGACGGTGCTGTTCCGGGCCGCTTTTGCATTAGCATTCCATGGGGCTATGCGGGTGAGCGAGCTGGTAGCAAGGAATAAGTGGGATACGGGGGGAGGTCTGTGTCGAGACCACATTCAGATCAAGGGTGACACAATGGTGGTCACAATAGCCAGTTCCAAGACCGATCAGGAAGCCATCGGGGACAGTGTGGTAGTCCAGCGGATCCCGGAGTCTCCCATGTGCCCGGTAAAATGCGTGGAGGAGTATTTAGCGCAGAGGGCGGCATCATGGGGGGGGAGTTTGTTGAGACACACCGATGCCACCCCACTGACGAGGTTTCAGTTTCAGCGGGTGTTAACAATGGCAATCGCGTCAGCGGGCTTGGACCCGAGCGATTTTGGGACCCATTCCTTCCGGATAGGGGCTGCTACGGAGGCTACAGCCAGGGGTCTGAGTGTTGAAAAAGTGAAACAATTGGGGCGTTGGTCCTCGAATTGCTATAAGAGGTATGTGCGGTTGCACATGTTGTGAAGCCTATGTCATGCACTCACGCTTCTTGTTTTCTGTTTGATTTTCAGTTGCACGAGCAGGCCTTGCGGGGCGGTCAGTGCTGTTGACCCGACACCTGGGGACCAGCGGTCAAAGTTCACCGGCTGAAGAAAGAGTGGTGTGGGTCGTTGGCCACTCATACGTGAGGCGCGCCGCGGATGTATTCAAAGCAGGTGACATGATTCACGTTGCGGGGGAATACGGGTACAGGGTGACCTTCCACGGAAGGGGCGGGCTCTGTATTGACCAGTTTCAAGGTTTTATGGAGGGTTTGTTAGGGCGGACAAGGTCACCGCCGTCTGTAATCATAGTACATCTTGGGGGCAATGATTTGGTGACCATTGGTCGACGAGTACTTCTTGAGTTAATCTTGGCCTCGGTAAGCTGGTTGGCAAGGAGGGTTCCGGGGTGCACGATCGCATGGTCACACATGATTCCTCGGAAGGTGTGGCGGGGGGCCCTCTCTGTGTCAGCTTTGAATCACTCGGTAAAGAAGGTTAATAGCAAATTAGGTAGATTGTTTCGCACAGGAAAGTTGCATTGTGTACCACATGGATGTATCCGGGGGGACCATATGTATCTGGAGGATGGGGTCCATTTGTCCCGGGAAGGAAATGTCTTACTCATAGGGGACTTCCTAGCTTGGTTAAAAAGTTTGAGTAGCCATGACCTATAGTAGGAGTTTTTGGGGGGTCCGGATAGCCGGTCAACTATCTGGCCTGTGGCGGTAAGGTCATGATCGGTGAGCAGTAATTGGAAGATCCCTAGAGGTGGGGCGCCACCCATTATGGATGGGAGCGCCCGGGGTGAGGCGGCCATTGGCCCCTCACACGGGGAGGCGGTACCCTCTAAGGATGGGGACGCCGAAAGGGAAGGCGGTCATCGGCCCCTCCCTGGGGAGGAGGGGCTACGGGCCCCTCCTGGGAATTTCCCGGGGCCAGGACATCCGCGACGGCGGATGTGGTAAGCAGTGTGGGGTGGGAGGGGGGTCTACGCTACCTTCTAGACACCTCACACGAGTCCTCGGACGACCACCAAGATGGCGCCGAGTAAATATGGGGCCCCCGTTAAGACAAGGGAAATTGGAAGTTGGCACAGAGGTACAGTCCTCTGTGCACCCGCCCCTCACAAGTGAGGGGGGAGTTATGGTATTAGGGATCTGACACCGGTTACGACCTTGCCGTTGGCCCGTAATGCTAGGATGTACAATTTGATTTTGAGAAAATGCATCGTAATGTGTAAATGAAATTGTACATGATATGAAACTGTTAATTTAATGTTTTAATTTTTTGTTTCATATTTTAATAAATACGGCCGGTGAGGGTAACTCCCTCACCGCCTTCCAAAAGCTCAAGAACCGTTTCCGTCTTCCCATTCTTGGGATTTGTGTTGGGAGGGGGTGACGGGTATCCCGCCCATATGGAAAGGGGCGACCACTCGGTCCCCCCGAACGTATGGTGGAGTACCCCGATCCCCCCGGGAAACCGTTTTGGGCGGGAGGCGTGGCTTGGCTGGTATGCCCGTAGTGGCGTAGCCGGGGCGCGCCTTTTCCCGCCCAAGAAGGGTTGTCCTAGACACCTACACCGTTCGAACCGCCCCGTAGGCGTGTTGGGGAAGGCCACGCCCTCCCGAAGAAGGATAAAAGGAGCATATTGCCAAGGAAGCATCCTCTTGTTCCTGTGCTTGGAAGCTGCACCTCCTCGTTGCTCGTGAGCCCGAGACGGAACAAGGAGCCAATTTTGACCCACCCACCAGCCCCTGATGACAGCGATTTGTATTGCAATAAAGTCAATTGACATGGATATTATCTCTTCTCAGGTTGTTTCGGAAAAGTTGGGATGGTCGTGATATGACAATAAAATGGTTGCTCTTTTCTGGCGAGGTATCACAGCTAAATGTAAAAACTGTTAGGGCATAGTTGGAGGTTTATGTTTTTAAAATGCCCAGTATAACTGTTATTGTCTTTTAGTTTAAAAACTGTCGTATTTATTTTCTGGTCGGGCGGTAAGGTCATGATCGGTGAGCAGTAATTGGAAGATCCCTAGAGGTGGGGCGCCACCCATTATGGATGGGAGCGCCCGGGGTGAGGCGGCCATTGGCCCCTCACACGGGGAGGCGGTACCCTCTAAGGATGGGGACGCCGAAAGGGAAGGCGGTCATCGGCCCCTCCCTGGGGAGGAGGGGCTACGGGCCCCTCCTGGGAATTTCCCGGGGCCAGGACATCCGCGACGGCGGATGTGGTAAGCAGTGTGGGGTGGGAGGGGGGTCTACGCTACCTTCTAGACACCTCACACGAGTCCTCGGACGACCACCAAGATGGCGCCGAGTAAATATGGGGCCCCCGTTAAGACAAGGGAAATTGGAAGTTGGCACAGAGGTACAGTCCTCTGTGCACCCGCCCCTCACAAGTGAGGGGGGAGTTATGGTATTAGGGATCTGACACCGGTTACGACCTTGCCGTTGGCCCGTAATGCTAGGATGTACAATTTGATTTTGAGAAAATGCATCGTAATGTGTAAATGAAATTGTACATGATATGAAACTGTTAATTTAATGTTTTAATTTTTTGTTTCATATTTTAATAAATACGGCCGGTGAGGGTAACTCCCTCACCGCCTTCCAAAAGCTCAAGAACCGTTTCCGTCTTCCCATTCTTGGGATTTGTGTTGGGAGGGGGTGACGGGTATCCCGCCCATATGGCTTGATATAAAAGAGACACAAATGGTTTGCACAAAAGAAATGACAAACCGGAAGATGGTAAAAGAGAGCGCATGACAGTACGTTATTATTGTTATTTTCTCTCTTTTCTCTCTTTTCTCTCTTTTTTCCACAGTAAATGTGTTTTTGTTTTCCCGCATTCGGGAGAAGCCTCTACATGTAACAGGAGAGGGTTCGGATTTGCAAAGACCGACTCAGTTTCAAAGGGCCCAGTAGACCGAATAGCGGTGGGGCTCTGGACAGAAATAAAAGGCGACTGTCCTGAAGAATACCGTGGTGACCAGCTTTGGCACATTTTGTACGGTTGAAACATGTCGACATAAGCAGTACCAGGAGGGAGGTCTTGAGAGATCTTTGGGCCTCGAACAAGACAGTTCCCATCCTTATTTGAGTTTTAATCCTGATAGGGGTACCAGGTAATGTCCAATAAAATACTTATTTCAGTTGGCACCCTTAATCAGTTTTAACATTTCCTATTAGCTGCACTTTAGTCGCACTATTATTTCTGACACTTGGTGATTGGTACACATCACATCACACTTTATGTTACATGTTATCTGATATTTATGGTTTGTTTGTTGAGTGACATTCATTGTTTTGTTTCCCCCTCCCCTAATGCTCCGCCCTGGATGTGGTTACACCAGGGTGTATTGCAAGCAGGCCCAATGATGGTAGAATGTCACATACTTCGGTATGTGAGTGAGGGCAACTTTTTCCAATAATTGGATTCCCCTATGTCTACGTTTCATTGTGGTTGTTCGTTTTATGTGTACTCTACCACCCCCCTTGTGTGTTCATATGATGGGTAACCACATCTTGTAAACTGTAACCCTTTATCCAAGCGTATTTACCAACTTAATTGTCAGTGTTAGGAAGCACCCCTTGGTGCCATCAGGAAGTCATTACGCATAAGAAGAACTAGTTAGAGCTTCATAGTGATTTTCTGCAGGTATAGAACCTTGTCCACTGTACAAATTAAAGAAGTATTGAGGGCCAACCAGTTGCAAGACTTGGGGAATGAGGGGTGTATCTACCAAGCTTCTTGAGCTGCTGCCTTTGGGCACAATAGACAGGTTGTTGCGGGTCAGCAGCTGAGAAGGACTGAATTACTAGTGGTTCATTACGATGTCGGTCAGTGAGCCCCCGACCGCTCGTCAGAGGCTCGCTATGATATCCATGATAACTTAACAAGCTTGATTGTGAGCAGGAAGCAGAAAACTATTTGTCTCGCCCATGTCATTTAGTTTCAATCTCTCAGTCTGATCCTATTGGCTCTTGGAACTCCAAGTGGGGATTAAAAGTTAGGTTTATGAGTTGTGGGATGCAGTGACTAAGGAACGCTGTCATATTGTCCTTCTCCACCTTTTCAGAAAACCCCAAGAAATGGACATTTTCGCTTCATCCCATCTCCTCAATAGCTAACAAGTAGCCCCACCGGGCATCAGCCAAATAGCTAAGTCTACACAAGACAGCATTTAAAAAATCATAGAAGACAGGATGAATGGAGCGTAGAGGCGTAGGGTGAGGGGGAAGGAGGGAGGTATGACAGAGAGATGAAGGAAGGTCTGTCCAAGGACCAGCTGGGTAGGTGACGGCCAAAGGGAAAGTCCACAACCCATCACCTCTTTAGTTATCCAGTAGCTCCACCGGGCATCAGTCAGAGAGCTAGGTCTCCACTGAACAACATTAAGAGGGGAACAGCGTTTACAGCGCAACTTTTACCACGCAGTACCTTTACCACGCAACTTTTACAACGCAAGCATTACAACTACTTGCGCTGGGGGGCGCTGTAGGATAGGGAATAATTTAATTTACTATCCAACTCCTTCCCTACTATCCACGGGGACTGGAGTTGGATTAGTAAATTAAACTATTCACTATCCAGCGCCCCCCAACGCAAGTCGTTGAAACAACTTGCGTTGTAAAACTTGCGTGGTAAAGGCATGCGTTGTAAAAGCATGCGTAGTAATGACATACATCGACATTAAGGATCTTAGAAGGCAGGGTGAATGGAGCAAGAGGGGAAAGGGGTAGGGGGTAGGGTGATAGGGAAGGAGGGAGGTACGACAGAGAGGCAAAAGAAGGACTGTCCTAGGACCGGCTGGGTAGGGGACAGCCGAGGGGGAAGACCACAACCCATCTCCTCTTTAGCTATCCAGTAGCTGCACCAGGCATCACCAGAAGGCTAGGTCTCCACTGTCAGTGGAAAGATCTGCGAGGTCTAAGTCCTGAGGGGCAATCATGATGGGGGGTAGGCATAAGTTTGGGTCGTAGTTTGGTTTATGTCCCAGAATAGTAGCAAAGCATGGTAGGGACTACTTTGGTCAGTTGAGGGCATTCTGACTTTGGTGTTACATTCAGCTGGTCCCAATGTTATCTTTTGCTCGAAGGGGGGTGTTTGTAGAGCAGTGGGGCAGCTAGAGGTCAGGGTTAGTGACCACTCGCCTCCCGAGGAGGACGAGAGTATAGCAGTATTGTAACAACAAGGGTGAGAAACGGCCGACATTTTGGGATCAGGCGGGGTGCCTCCTATATCCCTCTTACTCTTCACTTAGTGATAACATCAAAAATGAGGACAGGTCTTGAGGCGCTGTTGGTTGAAAGGAATGTGGGTGGCAGGGTATCAGCGGGATATTTAAATGCTCGTGATCACAGCCGTGAGAGCTTCTTGTCCAGCTTAAGATCAGAAGCTATCTTGGTGCTGGCTGACTTAGTGCTGCAGGTCCTTGGAGTTCAATTAACCAACTTTAACTCAGGCATGCATGCCTTAGGGCGATGTGGATAGTTGATAGTGAAGGTTTGCTTAGTGGCGATCCTCCACTCAGCACTGCCTTGCGATAATGGTGGAATTCGGTGAACGCAGCCATTAAGGGGTCAGGCAGCCCGGCCCCTGTCTTTCACAGCCTCCATTTTTAGGTCAGGCGGCCCGGGTAAGGCACGCTGCATTGATTAGCGCACCTCAGAGGCAAAGAACCTTTACCCCCAGAGCTTGCGGTGGCTACATCTCAGGACTCCCAGTTCTCAGTGGGGTCGCCGGCGTCACGGCCCGCCACCCCTCTCACCGTCTCAATCGTCTGGGTAAAAGAAGGCGGGTGCAGGCTTCACAGTTGTGGTGCAGTCTCTCCGAACAGGCTGTCCCCTCTCGTAGCCCTCCTCTTGTCGGCCCGTTCCCTGACACTGTCGCCTCACTGTAAGTTGGGATCAGATCTTGTTGCGGCTTTCAGGGCTCCTTCCAAGTGCATTAGTGGAGCCGTAGCTGTAACAAACTCTGCCATTAAGGGAGCTTCGGCTGCTCCACCTCGCTTCAATCAGGCTGTTAGGCTCGTCGGCGATGCCTCTCCGGACCCCGAAGAGAGAGGTAATGCGGGTGGATAGGGTTGGGGGTGAGATGGCAGGGTAACACAAAGATTTTCACTAGAAGTGATCCTGACCCTCAGGAGCTCATCGAGAGCCCTCCTGTTTCGAAGCCATCTTGGGCTTTCTTTGTTATGTTATGTTAGTGGCATTTTTAAAGCGCAATCAGTTACCTGAAGGAGTCCTTGTCCTATATGTGGGTATTTGCAGTCAGTATCTGTAACAGCAATTGTGGGTGAGGAACCTACTGAGCTTCAGTCTTACTTTTTGTAGCTCCCAAGTGCTTTACCCTACATTCCCTTTATTGTCAATGTTGTTTTATATATAAGTGTATTGCATATCCATCCTAGGTGTAGTGATTCTGAATGCTGAACTGCAACATGAATGCCTGACTGAGCCCTTTTGTTCCTTCATGCAGGCTTCCCCTTTGGATCCCTTTTCTCCTCTGACTTCCTGGGGGATCCTGGGCAGTGCTGTTATTGTCTACCCAGTTGCCAGTCTTTGGCCAAGTCCCTGACTGTGTCCCAGACAGTCCCGGACAGTCCCTGACATTGACTACCTATATTTAAAAAGGTAAGTGCAAATATATCGGAAAACAAATATCGTTTTCAATAAAGTAGTTGCATTGAACATCAGTTTTGAAATATATACAAATAAAAGTATTAAAAATAAAATGTATTAAATACTAATGCTAATTTAATAAAAATGAATTATATTTAATATATATTTTACTAATATAACAAACATATTTTCAAAAAGTTAAAAACATTTATATATATAACACCACCAAAGTTCCGGTCAAAAACCAGTCATGTTCACGGGTGAGTCGGCGTAGGGCTCCCGGTCACCCAATACATCCAAAAAGGTGCTCCATTCATCAGAATAAACGTCACCAACACTCTGGAAGTTGCTGTGCACAAAAGATTTAATTTGGCAGGAAAACAACGCGTTTCGCTTTGCAGCTTGATCACGTTTACAATGTGGATACCAAACAATTGTCCTTTTACTCTTTCTAGTAACATAGAAAACGGACAAACACCCAAAGTGTATAATAATAAGCACTAATGTGGCGGACATATTTAAGGAGCAAATAAACACGATTTTACAGGCATATATATATATATATATCCTTAATACATTCCCTTATCATTCTTGAAAGATCCGACACTGTTGTCTGAATGTTGCAACTGAAATTAAATTCATTAGATTCAAATTTCGGTGTGCATGCTATATAGCAATAACGGGTGTTTTACAATAGATTACATTAGTGAATCATTGCCGATTTGTGCATTCATATATTGTATTGCAGAACTACCACCATAAGTAAATTCATGTCAATGTTATCGTGTTCATGTCAGCACAATAAAGTTATTTTGTTCAAATGAACACAACGACAGTGTCTGTCAATCACGCTGTGATGTTTGGCCCCAATAGGCGGGATAATCTAGAAAACGCCATGACCAAGTGGGGGGATGTTAAAGATTTGCGTAGTCACTCTATAATGTCTTCATCAGAATACATGATGGTGGTGAGAAATTCACGCCCCAGTGGGGACAAGTGGCTTCTTATATAATACAATTAATAATAATAGCATTTGGCAACAATATCGTTACAGAGATAATCGTCTATATCATTTGGATTGCAACATGATTTTCAAAAATTATAATCTTCCACAGAATGTAATATACTCCTTGTTTTCAGTCACACCATTTCATCATGTACCTATATAAAAAAATAAAAAAATATGATTTAAAACAAGACCTTTGAAGGTCCTACTGCAGACAGCAATCATAATTACATTTGTACATTTCATCATCATTCAGCAAGGTGTACAGCTAGTTCCTCGCGCAAATTCAGTCCATTTGGGGTCATACTTTCGAAGTCGATGATGTATCGCGACTCTAATTTGCGTAGAGCTAGTTTTTTATTCCCTCCACGTGCACCTAAGATCACCTTATCTATGACCACCATCCTCAACTGATTCTCATTTTGAAAATGGTAGTCAGCGAAATGGCGAGCCACCGGATATTGTGGATTGTGATTTTTGATTGCTCTTAAGTGTTGTAGGACCCTTTCTTTGGCTTTCAATATTGTACTGCCCACATACCACCTATCACAAGGACAGATGAGTACGTAGACGCAGTACATCGTATTACATGAAAGAGATTTGTTAATCGTCAATACTCTTCCCGAAGTTGGAACTGTAAGCTCTTTGCAATTCACACTGTTGCGACAGGCTTTGCACGACTTGCAGCATTTGAAACCAGGATTGTCCTTAGATTTAATTTTGCTCACAACCATATTTTTACTCAAATCATCCTTAAGTGATCTGCATTTACGGAAGGTGATTTGTGGGTTGGGATTCAAATAGGGTTTCAAGTGTTGGTCAGTTAAGAGAACATGCCAGTGCTTCTTAAAGATCTTTCTAATGTCATGGACCTGTCCAGAGTACTTAGTAATGAATCTTACTTTATTGTCATCTTCTTTGATTTTGTTAGGGTTAAGTAATTCATTTCTAATAGTCGCATCTGCCCTTTTGCAAGCTTGGATGATAGTTTTATTTTTGTACCCCCGTTCTCTGAACCGGTTACACATCAGTTTTTTCTCCAATTCATATGCCATTTCTGTGCTACAGTTTCTTTTGGCCTGTAGAAGTTCCCCATAGGGTATACTATCTACGAGGCTTTGAGGGTGGGCACTTCTGGCGTTCAGCAAGCTGTTGCCCGCCGTAGCTTTGCGAAATAGGCTGGTGGTCATAGTCCCTCCTTGGATCTCAACTTGAATATCAAGAAATTCAATAGTGCTTTTGTGGATGTTTTCTGTAAATGGGAGATTCAGTGTATTCTTATTCAGTACATTTACAAATTCTCTGGCTGACTCAATGCTTCCGTTCCAAATCATAAAAATGTCATCGATGTACCTAAGCCACAGGACAATTTCGGTGTTGAATTCTGCTAGTTGACTGGACACCTGCTCCTCCCACCAGCCCATAAAAAGGTTGGCATAACTGGGGGCGAAGCAGGTGCCCATAGCTGTGCCCTGTGACTGTCGGTACATCTTGTCATCAAAAATAAAAAAATTATTGGTCAGACAAAATTCGATGAGTTTGATTAACATTTTAGAGTGGCCTGAATATGAAATAGATCTAGATTTCAGGAAGTGCTCTATTGCTGCAAGTCCCAGATCATGCCTGATACATGTGTACAGACTACTTACATCCAAAGTTACCAAAGTAAAAGAGGGTTCCCAGTGTATGCCCTCAATGATTTTTAAAAAAATGGGTGGTATCTTTTAAGTAAGCAGGAAGAGCAATGACAAATGGCCGTAGATAGTGATCGATGAATTGGGACGTGTTCTCCAACAGTGAACCTATTGAAGACACAATAGGTCTTCCCGGGGGATCAGTAGCATGTTTATGGAGTTTAGGGAGGAGGTACGGAATGGGAATTTTTGGGTGCTCACACCATAAGAATTTGTATTCCTCCCACTCCAGTAGTCCTCTGTCTCTAAAGTCCTGAAGTAAGTCATCAAAGGTATTCTTGACTGTTCTTATATCAGATAGGGTACATGGTTGGTAACATGTCATGTCTCCTAATTGCCATAGGCCTTCTGCTAGATATTTGGTTTTGTCAAGAACCACAACATTTCCCCCTTTATCTGCATCACGCATCACTATTTGATTATCTCCCTTTAAGTTGTCAATGGCCTGTTTTTGTTCAAAAGAGAGATTTTTCATGTCATTAGGCACTCGTTTGGTTCTTAATTTCTTGTTGTCACTAAGCACACACCTTTCAAAAACCTCTACTGCTTCACATACAATATGAGGAAGGAACCTAGATTTAGATCTGAAATGACTCCCAGGATTAGCATTAATATCGATATCCATATCAGACACCAGTTCTTCTGGTACCATAGTCCCTGAGGAAATCACCTCTAAAAGCTCCACATCATTCAAGTCCAAATCACTCACATATGTGTTGCTATTGCCAGATGTTGGTCTAGTGGGATGTGTTTCAAACCATTTTTTTCGTTTAAGTTTCCTTGAGAAATAAAACAAGTCAATCCTGGTTTGTGCATAATTCAAGTTAGTTGATGGGCAAAATGACAGTCCTAATGATAACACATCATTTTCATGCGCAGTTAATACTTTTTGCGAAAGGTTGATTACCGTCATATTTTTGCCTTGCTGCCCCTCGTCAGTACTCCCATGGGCGACTTTTCTGCGTTTTTGTCGAACTTTGGCTTGTTTGTTCCTCTGGGTCTTCCGCGAATTCCTCTGCCTCTTCCCCGTTGGCTCCCTTGGTCCTGTTGTGAGTCTGTCCGTCCTTGATTCAGGACTTGAAACTGTAATAAAAATTTTTTCTTTTTCTTTAATTGATCTTCTGAGATTCTCTGATTCAACCCAACCGGGGAGATATCTGGAAGACTTCCATCAGACACATCACTTTCTACAACTTCTGTGTGAGCTGGTGTGGCAGGATTGCTGGTTTTCACCGGATTGGATTTATCAAACAAATGGTCATATTTGCGGTGAAATGTTAAGGTGCGACCGGATTGATAGTCTTTATAGTCTCGCAAGAATTTTCGCTGCTTCTTCATAGTAATTTCTTCCTCAAGTTTCATCATTTTGATTTCCAGCTGTTTTAAATGATCATCAAGTGCCTCCTTCGACATCAGGGTACTTATCTCACATAGCACTTGGTCAATTTCTTCCAGTAGTTTGCTTCTATCTTTTAGAGCATACTTAACTAGTATGCGCATCATAGTGGTGGAACAAGAAGAAGAATTGTTGGACCACTCCTCCAGCATGTCAGGATCCGGGTCCTCAAAGGTGGGGATGGTGAAAATCCTTAAGCCGCGGGGCACTCTGCCAACCTAGATGTATCGTTGGAGGGACTCCGCCTCCCACCATTTGGAAAGCTCTTTCTTCTGCAGCTTCTCTAATTTGGCCAGCAAGGTTTGTAGTCGTACTTCATTGTTTATGTTGCTCGAAGCTTGGGTACTCGGATTAGATAGGCTGCCCCCCTGCATAAAAAATAGTTTGTCTGCAGTGGCCTTACGTTTAGCATCCAACGCTGCCATAGTCAAGTGCTTTGTAATACTGTCAACAACTTCCACCGATATTTGAGGACGTCTCCTCCTTTTAAAATCGGCTCCCCAACCCTCAGCAGATACGGACCCCGTGCTCTGAGGTGTCGCCCTATCCAGCATACTCACACGAGTTGCCACGCACAGCTGCGGTGCTCCTCGGATTTCCGTCGGTCGGGACATCAACGACAGTGCACTACGAGATCCACAATTCTTTGCGCCTTGCCGCCTTCTCTCCGCTTCAGGAAATATACCGAATAAATCCAGAGACAATGTAGCGGGTTCGCTTGTCAACTCGCTGTTCAAGGCTGGCCGGCTCCACTGCAATCGGGGAACGGACTGGTATCATAATTTTACAACACCACCAAAGTTCCGGTCAAAAACCAGTCACGTTCACGGGTGGGTCGGCGTAGGGCTCCCGGTCACCCAATACATCCAAAAAGGTGCTCCATTCATCAGAATAAACGTCACCAACACTCTGGAAGTTGCTGTGCACAAAAGATTTAATTTGGCAGGAAAACAACGCGTTTCGCTTTGCAGCTTGATCACGTTTACAATGTGGATACCAAACAATTGTCCTTTTACTCTTTCCAGTAACATAGAAAATGGACAAACACCCAAAGTGTATTATAATAAGCACCAATATGGCGGACATATTTAAGGAGCAAATAAACACGATTTTACAGGCATATATATATATATATATCCCTAATACATTTCCTTATCATTCTTGAAAGATCCGACACTGTTGTCTGAATGTTGCAACTGAAATTAAATTCATTAGATTCAAATTTCGGTGTGCATGCTATATAGCAATAACGGGTGTTTTACAATAGATTACATTAGTGAATCATTGCCGATTTGTGCATTCATATATTGTATTGCAGAACTACCACCATAAGTAAATTCACGTCATTGTTATCGTGTTCATGTCAGCGCAATAAAGTTATTTTGTTCAAATGAACACAACGACAGTGTCTGTCAATCACACTGTGATGTTTGGCCCCAATAGGCGGGATAATCTAGAAAACGTCATGCCCAAGTGGGCGGATGTTAAAGATTTGCGTAGTCACTCTATAATGTCTTCATCAGAATACATGATGGTGGTGAGAAATTCACGCCCCAGTGGGCACAAGTGGCTTCTTATATAATACAATTAATAATAATAGCATTTGGCAACAATATCGTTACAGAGATAATCGTCTATATCATTTGGATTGCAACATGATTTTCAAAAATTATAATCTTCAACAGAATGTAATATACTCCTTGTTTTCAGTCACACCATTTCATCAGGTACCTATATAAAAAAATTAAAAAATATGATTTAAAACAAGACCTTTGTAGGTCCTACTGCAGACAGCAATCATAATTACATTTGTACATTTGATCATCATTCAGCAAGGTGTACAGCTAGTTCCTCGTGCAAATTCAGTCCTTTTGGGGGCATACTTTCGAAGTCGATGATGTATCGTGACTCTAATTTGCGTAGAGCTAGTTTTTTAATCCCTCCATGTGCACCGTGAGAAAGGGCGTGTGCTCGAAACGCGTCGGTGTGACCGACTGATTGTGGGAGTTTGCTGAATAAACAAGTTATCCACGATTCCTGAGTGTGGCGCTTTATTTTTTGCGCAAAAAAGATTACCGGACCTGTGGTTGGTCCCTCGCACGCACCCGCTGTTGAGCGCTCTAGTTTAATCACCATTGCTTTAATATATATATATATCTACACCAAAACCATAGAGGGCCAAATTACAATATCTGTTGAAAAGCCTCCGACCGCTGGTCGGAGGCTTTCTGACCGACATTGTAGGTTTAAAGTCCGATCACCGTATTACAATAGCAGCGGTCTGAGTTTAAACTAACTGGGAAATCCAACTCGGTTCAGATGGGTTCAAGGAGCACGTCAGCCAGTTGGAAAGGCCTCAAAATCCCTTAAGGTCAGCGTTTCTGCCATCAGGATTATGATGGCACTTTCCGACAGCAGTTTCATGTTGGCCTTTCCGACATGGAACTGCTGTTGGAAAGTGTCTTTGGGGTCGCCTAGCAGGGCACCCCTCCCCACTGACCCTCCGCATGGGGCCCTGAGGGGCACATATGGTGCTCCTTCATATCCCTGAACCGTGAGGCAGGCTCCGTGAGGGGCCTGCCACATGGTGAATGGATGTTTAAAAACTTCAGTTTTTCAATGGGAGCTTGTGTTGCGGGCGGTTTCGGCCCGCCACACACGCTCCTATTGGAAAATGGATGTTTGCAACTACACCATGTGCGGTCACATCCTAATTGCTGTGTCAGAACCGCTGACCTGAGGTCGGTCAGTTCCCAATCCGCAGCGGTGGCAGTCAGAGGCAACTCCGACCAACATCGTAATCAGGGCAGAAACATTTTCAAATCTAACCACTTTAATTAAAATAGGTAAAAATCATACTTTTTTACAATTTTAGAAAAAAAAAACATTAAAAATGATAACTATTTTTCTTCTAAATGACAAAAAACATAATCATATAAATGAAAGCAATATAAAATAAATTATTCGAAATTTAAATTAATGCATACAAATTTCCCACTACAATGAAAACAAAAATAAACAAGTTCTTATATTAATATTATATCAAATGTACTACTCCCCCTCATACAACACAACAGTAATAAAATTGTTACTCTCACTACAATAAATACAAAATTTGTTAAAATATATTATATTGCAGAGTACTAAACTTTACTATTCCCACTACAATTAATTCAACACTAGTACAAATTGTAGATTGCAGAGAAATAAAATGTAATATTCTCACTCCAATAACCGCAACAGTAGGGAAAGTGTTGGATTGAGGAAGGGTAAAATGTACTATTCCCACCCCATTCAGTGCAACAATAGGGAAAGTGTTGGATTGCGGCAGGGTACAATGTAATATTCCAACTCCAATTAGTGCAACAGTAAGGTTAGTGTTGAATTACGGAGAGGTAACATTGACTAATCTCACTAAAGTCAGTGCAACAATAGGGAAAGTGTTGGATTGTGGAGTGGCAAAATTTACTATTCTCACTCCAGTCAGTGAAACAGTAAGGAAAGTGTTGGATTGCGGAAGGAAAATAATTATATTCCCACTGCAGTCAGTACTACATTAGAAACAAACAAATCCTCTACAAAGTAATGAAATATTTTCAAAAACAAAATAACAAAATAAAATATAAATATTTTAAGAAAACCAAATGTATTTCATATGAAATCTTTTTTTTTTAAATAGATATCATCATTTTAAATACAGATCATAAACTATTAAATCATTAATAAAAACTTAAATCCCAAAATAATTGTCGTATTAAAATAATTATTCATTTAAAAATTATTTATTAACAGAACAATTTAAAACAAATGTTATTTTACTTACCTCCCGTCATATACCCCTACAAAACGTACAACCAACACCTAAGAATTTACTTTAAAAAGCGAATTATTTACACTATTATCATACATATTTACCAACAAACTACTTATCAATAATTACAAATTATTATTATTTAAATTAATTTATTTTACTTTACATAATATACCCCCAGAAAAAATACCACACACTCCTAAAATGTATTAAAACAGTCATTACACAATTTTACATAATTAATTCTAAATTAAATAATCTTTATTAAAAATACATAAATAATAAATATTTAAATTTTCGTCCCACCTTGTACCCCTATGAACCCCACAACCCACGCCTAAAATTAAAACAATTTACTTACACAATTAACATAATTAATTGTCAATTAAATTATCACTATGAATTAACATTGAATTAAAAAATAATTAAAATAATAATTACCTCCCAATCTGTGCTCCTATAAACCCCACCGCCCACATATAAAATGTAAATAAAATTTTTTTTACACTATTAACATAATTAATTAACAATTACATAATTTATAGTAATTAACAATTAATGAATAATATATGTTCTCCTGGGAACATCTAGTCAGCATGGTAGGCCCCAATCTCTCTAGATTAAAATTCTTACAAATTTCAAGCTGGGCACAGGCACAAAAAACAGGGCCACCTCGTCGCCAACAACCACCTCTAGGAGGAAGCAGCCAACTGGAATCTTCACTACTCGATAGGCCACCAGCACCCAAGGAGGTCTCCCACATTTATAATCTAATCTTAGAGGAGATCGACGGAGAATTTCATCTTCCAGAGCAGCTCTGGGGCTCCTTATTCCCCACAATTAACTTGCACGAACTTTGGTTAACCTCCTGCAATGTTCTTTGGGATATCGTTAAACCTGCCTGGCTTCGTAGAAACCACCTTTTTACCCTTCACAGGGCCTATTATTCGCCTCAGAGGTTGTCTAAATTTTCACCTGACATACCAGTGGCCTGTCCCCGTTGTGGCCAAGTGGCAGCCTCGGATGCGCACATGTTTTACGATTGCCCACGTTTAACACCTTATTGGCAATCAATAGGCACCAGATTAACATCCTCAACAGGTTCCACCGTGAGTTTAGATCTCCGCCTGGTAATTTTTGGAGTAGTGAACACAAAACGTAATGCTAATAACAATCTTTTGTTCTACTCAATGCTGGCGGCGCGACGAGAGATTTGCAGGCGCTGGAAGAGGCTTCTCCCCCGACCTTCTACGACTGGTGTTCCTCCATGCTACAAATATCTAAAATGGATCTTTCCAGGGCTGGAAAACCGGATAAAAGAGCTTTTTGGTCAAAACTTGATTGGTCCCAATAACTCGAGCTGGGTTTTTTTTTTTTTTTTTTTTTTACCCCAGTTCCTATGATTATGAAGCCATGACGCACTCTCCTCGCTATATCACTGTTATCCTTGTTTTCGGGACGAACCAGTGGTAACGGCAATAGTGGAATCTGGTTAATGGCATTCACCTGTCGATGGGTGCTCAGGGGCCAGAGATGTGGGTGAGAAAATGACATAGCTGTAGGGTCTTGTCGGATTCGCATTTCGATCGCACCCCAACCAGTCCTGCACTGAGACAGCATGTCTACTTTCCACATCTCTCTTTTTTCCCTGTCCACGTTTCTGACGGGTCGCCATGGTTGAGATGAAGAACAAAAAAAAAAAAAAAGAATAATTAATTAAAGTTAAATTACTTCCCACCCTAAACCCCTATAAATCCCACTACCCACACATGACATTTAAATTATAAAAATTAATTACACCATTAACACACTGAATTAATAATTAAATAATTATTATTAAATAAAAAGTAATCATTAATGTATTATCATTAAATTACTTCCCACCCTCTACCCTTATAAACCCATAACCTGCTATGGTACTAAAAATAAAAAAAATACTCAAATAAAATGTAATAACTACTAAAAATGTTACAAGTACACTAAAAACATAAACAATAATTATACAAAAAAATAACAACATATACATTTTAAATATATACCAAATTACATAACAATAATTAATAATTGATAATATGAACAGCTATATTATTCTAATTGATATTATTAACCTCGATATTTTAAAATTCGATATTACTTACCTTAGAACCGATATTCTTGACAACGATATTTCCATGTTACAATAGTTTTGACTCCATATTTGTGCAAGTCGATGTTCACAGCTTGATATTTTGTCTCATCACCTAAATTAACTTATGGCATTGTGGCAGCTGGGTAGTTTCAGGGTATATGACCATCATTTTACCTATACTAAACAACAGGAGAGATAGGGTTATAGGACACTCCTCTACCCCAATTCAGAATATGGAAAACAACAAAGGAGTGGCTAAAATTGATACAACAAACACAGAGAAATTCGTGTTTGTGCCATAAAAATGAATATAAAATACTCACAAAGAAGTGGGGTGTATACCATAGTGAAAAAAACAAATAGTTTTTTAAGAAAACCCTCACTCACCCACCTAGTGGGTGACATGCTTCATCATCGGGTTCCACCGGGCGGGCCGAATGCCAACCCAGTGTGCTGCAACACCTGCGTTTGCAATGGAGCTGGTCTGGTGATGTGTCAAGGGGGTGAATTTAGTGACAAAAAGTGCTGATTAAAAAAGGGCGAACTTAAGCCAAAAAAGTTTAATCAAGGCCAAGTAAGCTCTTATTAAAACCAGTGGTGGACAATCAAATATGGCTTTTAATTTGAGCCAAAGATATCCAATTAGTGATCATAGGGTCGACATGTTTCTGCTCGTCAATTGCCAACTCGGCTGAGCTTTCTTCAGGACCAATAGAGTGAAAGGGACGGCATTCGGCGGTGTATACGCGCTAAGGTATACCCAAACCACAGTGCACTTGTGTGAAAAAATTGTAAAGAAACTCACAATTTTTTGTTCCGGACTCCCCTGGTATTTCCAGGGGTCCTTACGTGAAAGCACTTTCGGCCTCACTTCATGACGCGGTGAGCGGGGACATCTTCACGCCGGAGAAAGTTCACTCCTGGCGACTCCCCGTTTTGGACCTACATAGATCGCTTGCACTGCCCGAATAGTGCAAGTCGATGTTTACAGCTTGATATTTTGTCTCATCACCTAAATTAACTTATGGCATTGTGGCAGCTGGGTAGTTTCAGGGTATATGACCATCATTTTACCTATGGCAGTCTCTGAGAAGAGAAATTTTCGGGATGGTTTTGCATAAGACATATGGCAGGGTACGTTGTTGTCGTTATTGGCTGGTGTAAAGGGACAAAAAGTAATTTGGCAGAAATGGTGGTCTCCCAGTGTGTGTGTTTGTGTGTTTCGATTTATATAGCGCACTAATCACCCAGGGGTCTCAAGGCGCTTGCTTAGGGAACCCGTCCTGGTATTCCCCTGTGAGATACCCCGGCAAGGTATTCACAAGGTGAAAGCCAGGCATCCCGCCGCGAGGGGCCGTAGTGGAGATTAAGCAAGCTATTGCCCAGAGTCGCAGAGTGTGACCCCGTGAGTCGAGTAGGCACCAGAGCGAGAATTGTCGAGTCTGTGGAATTTTTGTGCCCGAGACCCGCCGAGGCGGGGAATCGAACCCTGGTCCACGGCTGATCTCAGCTTCCGCGTCTGCCGCCTCTAACCACTGAGCCACGCTGAGGGTGTTCAGTAAATCACAGCATCCACCACGTGGGGCCCATAATTTGGTGGTATTACCTGGAGCTAGTTGTAGCAATTTGAGGAAAAGAAATCTGTTAAGCAGTAAATCTAGCAGGGGATGTAGTCAATATGTAGGCATAGTAGGAGAAAATGAAAACTGTCTTTCGAATTCCAAATAGCATTGACCTGTTGCTAAGTCAACTGTGTTTTCCAGGTTGAGAAAGAATATTAAACAGTGCCCATGTGATCCTGCATTAATCAATGCAGTCCCACTGCTTACTCCTCAAGGAAAGACTGCTCCACCTTAGAAGAATATGTTGATCAAAAGGGTCCTAATAGCTAATACTGCACCATTTATGGTAGGGCTCCAGCCCGGCAGTCGCCGTTCACTCCAGGTATACATTTCTTCTGTGTCGGGATGACTTTGAAGGAGCTGGCAGGAATGTAGGCTCATCTGGACCAGCTTAGGTGCTTTCCCTCATGTGGCGTCTCAGGTCCCATTCCTCCTGCAATGTCTGACTCTATAACAATCACTCAGCAACATCTTGGGAAGCAAGTGGCCGCGTGGTGCCTACTTTGATCCTATTGTGTCAGGGTCATGGTGCCGATCATATTCTTGGACACCCCCATGTATCACTCTTTCATGGGTCACAATCCTGTAATCCGCTATGGAAGGATGGGCATCGTCAAAGCCTCAAAGAGACACCGCTATGCATCTTGCCGTCAAGGCTGGTCCTGCATGCAGTTTCAATGAGAGCATCAAGTTACACTAGTAGTCTACAGGCAGCATCACACGAATGTTTATGCACAGAGCTGTCTGGCTTAGTCAATCACCCTTGACGGCCCATACAATGTAAAAGGCATTGCCCCTGAATTTGCACAAGCTAGCAGATTCTACCAAATTCCAGCCGTGTATCTACCACAAGTAGCCTTCTAAGAGTTTTCAATTTACAACATGCTCTGCACACCTGTAGATGCAATCGGTGCAAATGCAGCTACAACCTGTACTCAAAGAGAACAGTCATGGCTAAGCTGCTCTTCTGACGCCTGATGCTCTCTCTCCATGTGTGGCTACGCTGTGTGCTCATTCACATAGGAAAGTGTGAGGTGAGACCGCACTGGCACTACTGGAGGAGTGTGTGTTTTATGCAAGTAGCTTGCTGTGCCCTAACGGTCGGTTCACACTTGAACACACATATACTGTGGACAGGGATCTGTGCGAGATGTTAAAACAGCAAAGATGCCGGAGTTGTTACTTCCTCGGAGGGCTACCAGTAATGCTAATTAATTGCTCTGTCTGCACTGCTCACAATGGACTCCTTGTAGGCTCTTGTCGCTGTGATTTTCCTGATCGTGAAACTGGCCCTTTCCCCTGGATGCCCCTCCTCTGTGGCTTCTGAATTCAACAGGTGCTTTCTCCTCATTCTTTGTAGCTAATTATAGTTTTGCTCTTTTTCTTTTAAAGCTCCTAACACCTCTGGAACACTTTGTCCTATTCCCCAGTTGCTAACCTATTTTGATTCTGTTAAGTTGTTAAAACATAACCTCGTATTATCTGCAGTTTTCTGGGCGGGATGCAATCTTCGTATTACATTAATTTCTGACATTTTCATATATTTTTATAAAAAATATCATGTCATTATTGCAGATAAAATCTAGGCAGAAATATTTGCAAAAATTAGAATTAAAGTTATGCTGAGGTTTAAGGTAGAAGTAACGGTTGGAATAACTGATGTTATGATTCTAGAGATTAGATGGAGTGTAATGAGTAATGCTAAATCGAATTGGCGGTGAAGGCGTTTTATTTTTAATTATAGAGATTATGTCAAAGTAATGGCAGGTTGAAGTGGTGACATGAAAGTAACACTACGTAGAAATAAGCGTGGTTGAAGCAACGACACCTACCTTCGTGTTTATTGTGTTTGTGCAAATTTTAGTGTACCACTTTGGCAACAGCGGTAAAGCAATAATATACAAAAAAAAAATATAAAGGAAATAATGTCTGTCAGCCAATGACAGCTCTGCACTCCTCACGTCTAAAAGAGATCAGATGGTCTCTGTCTCCTTCGCCCCTCTCCCCAGCCTCCCCCATCCCCGAGTCTCACTGTATGGCCAGGGACAACCGGAAGCCCCCCCCCCCCTGTGTTCCCCAGCATTATGAAAAATTGAAATGAGAGGGATTTCTTTGGAGGCGGGGGTCGTACAACCCCTGGGCTGTATTTATTAAAACACAAAATAAAATGAAAAGTGAAATAAACAATATTTACATAATTACGCAGAAAACGTTTCGTGACATTTGATTACAATTGATTCGTACATATATCAGATGGCTAACCTTAACATAATTCTAGCACAAGGTATTTCCTATCCGAATCTAACATCTGCACTATAATCATACAGTAATTACTTTTCTGCGTATCCTGTTTGGGCCTACGGCAAGGTCACTGACTGGTGTCAGATCCTTATCACTTAACCACACCCTCCAGTTGGAGTGCGCATGCGCAGAGGGCCCATTTACCCTGAGGGTACTTCCCCCCCGGTTCCTGCGTAAGCTCTATTAACCACGCTCTCCCGGCTGAGTGCGCATGCGCAGAGGGCCCGTTTATCGCCGTGAGGGTACTTCCCCCCTGGTTACCCCCGTACGGTCTATTAACTCCATTAAAGGGGGCCCTTGCATCTCTGCGCCGTTTACTGGCGTCATTGTGCATGTGCGGAGTGGCCAACCAGCCTAGAGAAAGCAGGACTCCCCCTCCCCCGCACCCATCTAGCCACCAGGCTGTAACTGCCCCTGGAGGTCTAGGAGAGACCACTTGTCCCTCCACTTGGGCGACCCCATTCAAGAATGGCGCTGCCCTCTAAGGACCTTAAATTTACTGCTCAACAATCATGTCCTTACCGCCACAGGCCGGCGCAATTGACCGACTATCTGCCCCCCCCCCTACACTGAAAGGTCATGCCCCGTCCTTAAATTGACTAGCCAAGCCCTTATATTTACTCGTTCGACTATGAGGCCCCCCCAAAAACTGACTGAAATGTCGTGCCCTATTCCTGTACACAACTAACTAGGCCAAAAGATTCTCTGCGAGGATTTCCTTCCCTGATTTGGACAAATAGGCGCCTTCTTTTTAAGAAGCACGACTCCCCTCAGCTGCACCCCTGGGCTATAGTCTGTAGGTGTGAAGCACTAGATCTCCTCACCAGTTTGTTACTAGTTATGTTTTGGGTGGCTCAATGCCCTCACAGACTCGCTTTTCTTTGGAATCTCTGGAGTCTCTGCGCCAGGTTGTACCTCGGGCCCAGACATGTCGACCCACCTTTCTACCCTGGCGTACCCAGTCATTCCCTCACCCCCCTCCCAGTGTGGGATAGAGATGCTAGGGCTGTCTGACTCAGGGAAAGTGGACATACCGTCTTGAGGCCACTAAATGGGCTCAATTGTTGGCATCACGCTGTGCCCGATAGACACGTCGCCCCAGACCCCGACACTCATTGCTGGTGCAATTGGAATGCTACCCAGTGGACCACGGGCCCCAAGATCTTCCATAAGCATATCATAAAATCTGTAAACCACCTACACCTGACCACTATGCTCAGGGAAATGCTCTGTGTATGCCTACCCCTACTACGGAATATCGCAACCACGCGACGTCCGTTTACGATGGCACCTGTGAGCACAGGCACCATAACGGCCGAAGACTGTTCCCCGTCAAGGGGTGTTTAGATTTTGCATACGCCCATTACCCCTGAGTTTGGTCAAGCTGGGAAGGCATATACCTGTGAAGCAGCGTACTGCTAAATTACTACAACTGGCACAACAAATGTTTGACACACCTATACACAACCAATATATAGTGCTGGCACCTCTTGAGCCCTTGACTGATCGCCCATCACACTTGATGCAGTCGCTTGCCACTCACGTTCTGGATCTACTGGTCCCCCTTGGCTGTTCACCTCTTGCAGTTGTTGTGGTGTGGAGCACTTCCCAGGTATCAGCCATGGATCCAGTCATACATAAATGAAAATCAAACACAAATGATTAGTGTTTTTGGCTCTTAGACAAAAGAAACAGTTCACATGCCAGCCCTACCTCGTGAGACTGACACAACCCAGACATCTAATGTGCCGGCCAACGGATGCATCAACACTGCGGGATACTACACCTGTATCATTTGCCAAATTGTATGTGCCCAATGGTTCACAGGTACTGTCTGACAACATAGACACCCAAATGCCCCAATTTGCACATGCCCCCTGGGGAATAGGTACAATGCGACACAACACAGCAGTAGGATGCTTAGTCGTAGAGGCCCAAGGACGTCAGTAGTGTGTGACCCCCTGCAGACTTCTCACTATATAAGTGTTGAGGCACAGGTTGCAGCAAAACCGCGTGACAAACCACATGCATATAATGTTTCTGTGTACAAGCAAAAAGGGGGGTGGAACGTTACCATGTGATGCCACACTGCCATTCACTGCACAGGAGCCAACACCTGAGTGCAGCGGTACTGTGCGGCACAATACATTAATGTGCATACGTGTATGCGCACAAGGGTGTATAGATACCGTGTGACAGCCACCGGCATACTACGCATACGGGTAGAAGCAGACTGATGTTATAGCACTGCGTGAAATATCACACTTCTGAAACACCCGTACCTAGAATTGGTGCCTAGAGGCTTTCGACACAGACCCCTAATCCATATGTGCAACTGCACATGCATGCGGAGGTACTCTTGAAGGTGTGTCAACAAGGTCTAGGATGTACTGCTTTGACATCACGCGTTTTTAAAATGTACTTGAGTGACCTCACCGAGGCCAGTGCCTCCCGAGACTGACCTCAAACCTTGTAATCAATTGCTGTAACATGCTAAGTGTAACTCCCCCAGTAGGTATTAAGACAAATATATGGTTTGTGTTTCTTGTGCATCGGTCCAAACTCAATTTAACCGTGAATGGTCCTTGCCCTAACATTTTATTGTGAGAGGCTAGCACAGCATCAGTTGCATTACATAAAGACCATTGAAATGCGACATTAAATGAGAGTGTCTAGCATTGCACTAGTTGCATTACCATCCGACTATCAACTGAGAGCGCTTAGCATAGCTTCAGTTGTATTACCTGGGGAACATTGGAATTAGGTTTACTGTGGGGGTGCCCAGCATAGCCCCATACATGGGTGCTTGTTGAGTGCAATGATGCTTGGGTTATCTGGTTAAAATGATAACTGTGTTTACTAGAGTCACTGGTGCATGTGCCCAAACATCTCGATATTTGTGGGCCCTGCTCCAGAGCCCACAAACACGAAGTCCTGGAGCCCTTCAAATATGCATTCAATTGTTTACACCGTTCTCCCAGCCTAGTGCACAAACACAGGCACTTTGATGCCATGTACCCCTAACAGAGCAGTCGGACAATGTTTGCAAGTGGCCATTGCTTAGCTTTTTGGAGTCCCGTGTAGCATACCTTCTCCTACTAAAAATTAACGACTGAATGGCTCAGTGACTTGTGGGATTGTTGCTAACGAATTAGAAGTCATCCCAGTGTTCAATCTTCTGTCGGTGTATTTATCCCCTATATTGTTTGAGGTGCTTAAAAGTTCCCTTTGAAGCAATAGTCAGCCATGCCCACCATACCCAAGGGTAATTGTACAATATAGCTGCAGAAGCCTTAACACATAGGCACCCCTTATGAGTAACCCAGTATAAATGTACATGTACTACAGTGCCATGAGAAAACGCCCCAATGAGCTATGAACTAATAAACTCATTGCATTCTTACTACCTGCAACAGGGGTATCAAACATTATATCACCATAAGCTATCAGGGCGTGTTCACCTACATTGTAACAGCAGCTGAGCAACCCGGGAAGCACATCATAGCTGATACCTTTTCTGTTGGCGACACTGATCCCGCACTGGCCCGTCCCTCGGCCTCTTCCATCTTCCGGTAGTCAAGAACCAGTGACGTAGGTCTTTTAACGACAGGGCTGCACACACCGCGTTGAACCCAGTTGCTTGCAACCTAGAACAAAGCAAGAAAACAGATCGGGTGATGCCTCCGGTGAGGCTGAGGAGCAGCTGTGCCTCCCATGATCCAGGAAACGTTTGGCTTGCTAAGGGTAAACGTACCATGCTCGGCCCTTGATTCCCAGATGAGCCCAAAACACGGTGTTAAAACAATGGGTAGAACATTGTCCAATAGCGATTTCCATGTTTCTTACTAAATGCCCTTTGAAAGTCATCAGTGCTTTTTAGGAAACGTAATCTGCCCAGCCCCTGACTCCCACAACTGTCTAGCTGTGGTGCTAACACAAATGGGGAATACACCGCCCCAATATGGCCGCTCAGATGTTCTACATCCACACTGTAAATGATACCCCTGCGTTTTATACTTGCCCTCAAGAGCGGGCTGCTCGCGCTACCGTAATAGAAGACATCACACTTGATCACTCGGGCGCAGTAGTACATAGCAAACAACTGCAGGAAATTGCGATACCCAAACCTGCCTCAATGTTCACTTAAACCTTGTAAAGGCTGGCCCCCACGCTTTATCCAAATGTACCCTCACATTTTTTGTCAAGTAAATACTATTGCATACATCTATAATTGAAGGAACCGCTACAATGAAACACCTGGAATCGAATACTCAAACTTTGGGGTAAGAGTCTAAGGCCTTAAGTATTAGTCCACAGTGACTCTGCAAACAGACCAGCAGGCGCCTGTTAAAGGACGCGCTCTCTGTTCTGTGCCGCAACAGCTGATCCCTTTGTTGTTGAATGCGATGCAACCTCGCGGCATGCGCCACTTAATAAATGCGCTATTTTCCCAACAGGTGCCTTGATGCATTTGCGACCACTTAGACAAAGTACCATTGTTGGTGCATTTCACAATGTTGGGTTACGCAGGCTGGAACTAGACACCCTCTCCTTCTTTGCTGCACGCGCAGCTGCTACAGATGCCCCTTTCAGAGAGAAAATTGACCTCTATGTTCTTGGTGCTACCCACAGAAGGAACAGGACCTCATCTCACATCACCCGAGATATGCACCCAGGGCCTACGTCCACATCCTGAAGCAGAACTGAGTTATTTACCCAAATTTATCATGCAACTTGCAGCCCACTATGCCATCGCATCAAGGATGCCCCACAGCCTGTCCTTATAAAAAAGCAGCATTGCACAACGTGGGCCGCCGCTCAACTAATGTCCCCCTGTATGGCTCCCACTTTCACACCAAGCGATTGAGCACTGTCCCAATCCCTAGAAAAAACGCCACCGCGAAAATACTACTTTTTTGGCAACTGTAAACAATTTGCCTGCGCTGGCATACCAAGCCCTAAACGCCCATCACGACACCAAGAGCTCCTCTTCGGCAGCCTCAACCACGCCCACAAAGCGCATGTCCCGCTGCACCTCGGTGCCACCCGCGCTTCCTCCACCATCTCCCTGCCCCCCTGTTCTCTGCCCACACGCAAGGAGAATAGACGATGAGCACGTATGAGCGCTCTGCAGTATTCTGGGTCCTGGGCATGTCCCGGGCTCCCGAACATGGGCACCGCAGTGTTCCTGGGTCCTCGGCCGCTGCTGCGCGCTCATCATGTGTTTCTCAGTCTAGGAGGCGCGTGGGGATTAGTGTGATTTTTAATCGGGGAGTAGCCAGAGATTAAAACTCCCCCCCTTGACCTATACCTAGGTTCATAAGGGTACTTAACAGCGAAACACATGAGACAGTGTACCCGTCCCGCAGTGTTCCTGGGTCCTGGGCCTCTTCCGCGCGCTCATCATGCATTTCTCCCTCTAGGAGGCACGTGGGGATTAGTGTGATTTTTAATCGGGGATGCTTCTCCACAGCTCTACACGCGCGTTGACAACGTCAACAACCAGGCTCCCCCATGTCAAAAGGAGCAGTCACAACACTCACCCTTCAGGTGCAGCGCAGGGCAGGAACCCAGCGCTGACGACGTCCTCAGCAACGCTGGGCCAAAAAAACTCCGATGTCCCCTGGCCAGCCCTCCTGGTGACCGCAGCACAACCCTCGGGAGCAGGTCACACGTGGCGCCCCGGAATTCCTTGCGCTCTTCGTTTAGAGACAGGCGCCGCTGATCTAAGGCTGCTCACGATCCCACGGAGCAACCTGCACAATAAAGCAAGAAGGGGTTGCCCGGTTCCCAATGCCGCCGCTCCACGGTCTAACGACCAATCTGCAAAAACAAAATCAAACTTAAAGTTACAGCCTCGTAGTGAGGCTGTTGAAAAAGAATGACAGCCTCCTAGAGGCTGGAGGGGGCAGGCCCTGGGGCGTAGGGTCGAAGAGGGAGGCTCCCCAGCCTTTTCAACCCTTGCTGGCCTTGCCGGTTCTAACCAGCCTGGCCTTTGCTCCCTAGTGACCCGGAAGTGATTCAATCACTTCCGGGCCACCGACGAGCCCAGGTTCCAATCCGCAATGAGGCGCGCCAGCCGTGTCATTGTGACGCAGCAGGGGCACGCCCCACCACAGAGAGCGGTTGGGGGCCAGGGTGCCCGCCATACATGCGGCGGGGCCTATGCCGGCCCCGCCTTTCTCTTTGCCTCTGTATGGTTTTCAACTAGGATTGTGCAAAGCTGCAAAACTGTAAACCTCGCTATACGAGCCAAAGTTTTTATTTACAAAGGAAAAGGACAAAACAATGAGCGTTTCACTGCTGGGCAGGACGTTCCTTCTTCCAGACAGGGCTGCAGCATGTTCGTCTGCAACTCAGTGTTATTGTCTTTGCTGCAGCACTTCCCTGTCATTGCCCGTTGCCCGTAGGTGCAATGTGGGGCTCCGAGCTGCAGGGACAGGAGATGAGGCAGTTGCCAAGGGGTGCTCTGTGTTTCCTTGATACCACTCAATGCTAGTGCAATCCTCAGGGGTGAAAACGGGTAAGCACAGCTCCCTCCTGCCAGATGACCACCATTTATGACCAGGGCCGTCTTTTGCACTGGTGGCGCCCTGTGCGACAATGTTTGTTGGCGCCCCCCCCAATGGCCACCGCTGCCACAGATTCCCTCACTACCACCCTTTTTACAGTGCCCCTCAAGTCTCCATAACCAGTCTCTCAGATTCATTTTGTTTTATAGCGCCACTCATACTAGTTTGAGGTATCAGAGCACTTTACATTATACACACATTTAACAGAGAGAATCACCCGTTTAAATCAGTGTATGGGAAATATAACATAAGACAGAGGCTTACAAGATGTATGAGTCACATGCCATAAATACTGGTAGGCAGTATAGTTTAAGTATCCTTGGTCTGGAAAAGCACAAATTCCGAATTTAAAACATAACACTAATTGTTAGGGTTTCTCCTTAATAATAATTATTATTTCTACCCAAATGAACTCTTTTTGCAAAATTAGGTTAAGGAAAGACCTGGCAAAAAAACATGTAGGTCTAATATACACATTGCAGTATGCATACAGCTCTTTGATGACAGTTAATAGCTCATTGTTCTATATTAGGATTTTAAGTTATAACTTTCACTAGACAAAACTCCGTCTCTCTCCAGGAAGAATGTTAATCACTGGAGTTATCTTGACATTTTTATTGATGTTTGAAAATAGCTGGAGGCCAGGAACACTGCAGCAGGTGGTTTTCAAGCCATAATATATTTGCAAACAGGGCACCCCATCCCAAGTCAGCCTGGTGCGGTGGCACCGATGGCACCGCCCTAGAGCCACCCTGTTTATGACCGGACATCTTGCTGGACAGAGCAGGTCAAGCAAAGCAAGACTGAACCTCCTTTGCAAAGTGAGAAGAACCCTGACCTTTGCAGGTGTAGTGTTCCTCTACTCTGAACATCCTAAGTTTTGGTCCTGAGGGTCCTTTGCACGGAAATACCACTTCAACTTAAACTTCATAGTGAAAAGCAACTTTGTCTGCAAATGGGTCAAGTGAGCGTTTTTGCCAGCAAACAAAGGTCATTAAAAGATAGGACTGTTTTATCCTATGTGTCCCTTATAGTATGTGTTATCCCCAATCTGCCTCCATGACAAGTATCCCCAGTTTCTTATTATCTTTGTCCCTCCTCATAAAAGTATGGTGATTGATGTAGGGCAAGGTGCATTGATATGTGCCAATATCACCCAGACGTTCCTTACAAGACAGTTAATCCACTGAGTACAATTACATTTGTTAATAGTAAAAACTGCAATTTAAGTTTAGGAATAAGAAAAAACTCGGCCTAATGCACCACATACAATTAAAGGGCCTCATTACGATGATGGGTGGAAACTTTCTGCCCGACTCCTTGTGGGACTCGCGGTCAGCGGTTCCGCACGACCGATTACGATGCCTCCGCACACCATTCAGAGGGACTCCCACTGACTTCTATGGGAGCCTGTGTTCCGAGCAGCATCATAGGCTCCTATTGAGAAAATGGTTTCGGCAGAAAATCTTACACCCTGTCGCGCGCATCCCATGGTGCCTGCAACACAGTGCATGGTTTGAAAGGGGTGTCCCAAATGGCGATGCAGCTCAAGCAATGTAATTCGTTTAATCTATTTATTTATTTACTTAACTCTTTTCAGCCGCATGCGGGAGTTTACTACCCCCATCCTGCTCCTCCCCGGCCCAGCAGCACTCCCTTGTGGAGCCGCCACCAACAGTGTCAGTCGGAAATCCTCCGACCGTTGTTGAAACGCTTCTGACAAGCGGTCGGATACTTTCAGACCGACATCGTAATAGGTCCCTTAATCTTTAATAGAACTTGCCCATATTAATGTGCACTTTGCAAGTTTTAGTAGTGCACACTGGAATACTTGTAGAAATAATTGTATATTCAATGCAGGAATCATTGCTGTTCAATAATAATCATTGAAACAGAGAATCCAAGTTGATCATAAATGTTTAATGTCTATAAGTAAAGCTCAAAACCCTTTACATTCTGGATATAAAATGACCATGCAACCTAAAATCCACCTGAACCGCGGGTCAAAGACAAATGGAGGGCATAATATTACCATAACCTTTAAATAAGCATTGGCGAGGACAATCTATCTGGCCCAGGCAAGTTAATATGCTAGTTATTTTGTATTTTCTTTATTGCAAGCACATGCCACTAAAATAAATAGAAGAAAATAATATGCCAGAGCCCAAACAAACCGGCCATATGCTTACAATATAAAAAGAGTTAATTCTAACACACAAGTATGAGCTGACTAAACATGAAAAAACAAGACGATGACCTGAAATTAATAGAATTCCCCAAAAATAGTTGACACACCAACACTTGCACTCAAGGACACTTTTTGTGCAGATATGCATGTGATCAGGCAAAGTTTTTTCAGAGTGCACAAAAGCCAAGGTATGAAGTGGTCTGACCCACTGCCCATGATAAAAGATGTGGTGAGTGAAAGAACAAGCATTTGCAATGCAATCAGTCTCGCCTTTGGGGCTTACATGTATTTAGCTATGCAGCACATTAGACTGGGTGCTGAAACACCTACTGTTCTTTAACATGAAGGGAAGTAAGCACCAAACTGCGTGACATGCCAGGTATGGGATCACATGGAGAAAAATACTGCCTTTCAACGGGAATTGGTATAGTCCAAGCTCTGTTTTTAATATAAAATCAGGGCCTTTGGGGGCCATATCACTGAAAATACAAGATTTGAAGAAAATATTGTCTACAGGTGCTTGCGGAAGACAATTTCTATGGACTGGAATCTAGAGAATGCTAAAGTGATTCTGGTATTTACTGATCTCTGCTGGTCGTTTTCTATCAAGAAAGTTAAATAGAGGCAGTTGACAGAAAAATTAAAAAAAGAAAGACACTCAGCAAAAAGCAATTCTGGTACTTTACTGACCTCTGCTGGTCGTTTTTTATCAAGACAGTTAAATAGAGGCAGTTGAACAGAAAAAAGTCCCCAAGCGGAAGCAGACAAGTCTTAGGGCTGATCTCCAGAGCCCACAAAGTACACATATAAGTACATCTAAAGTATATACAAAAGGTCTCGAATGCTCGACCTGGAAATTTGAATACAGCTAAACAGAGCAAGAGAGTGCCCAACGCCCCTCTAGGTATGTGCATATAATTGTGAATGTTTTGTTACATAAATTAACACTGAAACTATCTCTAGGCCACACCTAAAAAGATAAAGTAGTTTCACAATTTAGAAAAGTAATTCTTGCTAAATTCATATTTCTTCCCTCCTCTACGTCCTGGACATACAGCAGACCCTTGCATTTATCTCTTTGCATAGGCATTTAGAATGAATATCCTTCTATGAGATATAAAAACTGATACAATGAACACAATCCTATTAAAAGTTGCGGTGTGTTTTGTATGTTTATGATTTTATTGTACCATGAACATTTGATACACTATTAGATTCCATATTTCTTTTGGGAAGTGTACTGATTTATATTTTGCATTGTGTCGTGGTGGTTATGTAACGCATTTGATTGGTAGATATACCAGAACTGTAGAATAAATGAAATATACTGACGAAATAAACCAGTTGTATGCTGCAGAACAACGAGGGGCTGGTGGAAGACCTCAATTTTTTCCTACTTTCTTCCCACACAAAATGTGCCTTTTACCATGCCACTTATCAGTGGGCCAAAAAACACATCTCCGAACGACATGCAATTACCTTGCAGGAAAACTCCATTAAAGTGCATGGCGATCTTGACATAGAAATCCATTTAATCCATCAACTAACGGAAACGTCTAAATCGTTTCAATTGCTGTTTAAAAAGCTCAGTGAATTTGTACCTTACCACATCCAGCAGGTGATGTTGGTTCTGCAAACTACTGCAGACGATGGGATGAATTATTGTTAATTTTAATATTTTATTTTAATGCAGGGATGCGTATTTCCCTTTTTCCTTCGTGGAGGTAATATTTTAGTTAATATACACTGCCTATTAAACCTCATTACAGTAACTTGATACTATGTGTTCTGTCATCAGTCTGCTTTGAGACATTGTGTACCTATCTTCCTTATTTTTACAGTGCTCAATTAAGCGTTGACCATGAGCTGAAACTTATCACTGGCTGATTTTTGCTAATGCAACTAATTTATTTTTCTGGGCATACGCACATTATGCTCTACAGATCCCCTTTGAATGACACAAGGCCCATTCGTGCATAGCTATCTTCGATTGGCTGATTGCATCCTATTGGGTGTAAACCAGCATTATGTACAATCAAATTAATTGCTAATGATAACAGAATGTGTTTGCACCTTCATCGATACAATATATTGCGAAAAGTAAAGGCCTAATTTTCAAAATGATCCAAAAATGTAATTTAAATGGAAAAAAGGTATGCAGATTCTTTTTTAGAATGTACAATATTTGCATATGTGGATGTGGGTGGAGGTCGTGGCAAGGTTGCCAAATGTGAGGACAGCATTGTGATACGGCTGCTGATCATATTTGGTGATGTAACACAACTCTCTTCGGGTTTCCCCATACTGAATGTGCTGTTCCTACACTGAGACTCACCAAATTAGCCACTCATTACCATTGGGGGTCCTGGTTGAGAGGGAGCATCTGGCTGAGGAGCACATAATTGTTACCTGGCGCAGTATGGGTTCGCTGTTATGCACACGAGACAGTGTAGTTACCCCAATGTTTAATATAAGTTGTGTTCAAGTATCTGCATGGTGTGTTTGTGCTACACCCATTGGTTGACAGCCTCCATCTATCAGTTACCAATGGAGTGCTGAAGCTGTACTCTATGCCCGCTATAGAGTCTACTGGACAGTCTGAGAATGTCCATGTGGCTAATGCCAGGCATAGTAGCGGCTAGATTGAGGCTAGGTTAATGTCCTCTAGCAGACAGGGTTATTTACTCGACAGATGAATGTATATTTGCCTTTGGAGGTGTAATGGGTGGCACAACTGGTTTTAAGTCAGTTAAAAAAGGGAATTTTTCATAAAGTTACTTTTACATTACTATTATCAAAAAATGTATTTTAGTATTTAATCAGATTTTGAAAACAAGGTTGAAAATAACATTGAATACTGTTTCTATAATTTTCCTAAGCAAAAATATGAAATATATATTTGAATTACACTTATGCCTGTTTTTAGTAAATCTTTACTAAAACTCCATAGTGTGCATAGCTTTGAGACCTTCAGTCACTGTGATAGCACTTATTTCAAATATGTAGTGTGCCATCTTTTATATTTAAGGTTCACTGTATTGTGGGGTTACAAGTGGTGACATATTATTACATAAAAGTGGTTTCCTTACATGGCAAAAGCATGTTTCCCTTTCTTGTACCACTGCAGGGCTTCCAAATTGCAGCCTAGCCAAAGCACAGTGGAGTATCTGGCAGCCATATATTTTTGTAATCTATGTGGGAGGTGCAAATACACCATATAGAAAAGGGCACCCCCTAGAGATGCTTTACAGGGCAAGGAGCATGGAGAAAAAAGACAAAGAGAACAAGAAAAACTGCCACACAACTTGCATTGTTTTTATATAGGCTTCCCAGAGATCTATAGGCTGACCATCACTATGTTGCTCTGGCCCTAAAATGGTACTGGTATAATTAGTTTCACCCAACCTTCTGAAGGCTATGGTAGATGCCACAGAAATCACACCAGTGACGTGGAAGACAGTTAAATGTCATATTTGGCTTGCAGTATGTATTTGCATCTCCAAAGAAAACAAGAAAAACTCCCACACGACCTGTATTGCATCTATATTGGCTTGCTAGAGCTCTATGGGCTGACCATCACTACATTTATTAAGATGTGAGTCACATAGACATACTAATATTGATCTTTTTATTAGGGTTTTAAGACTTATTTATATTTTTTCAATTGCAATTTTTTTATCATTTGATTATACAAAGTTGAAAGCATATTTATGAGACCACAGATTAATCATGAATACAAGTATGCAATTCATCCACATTGTGGTACATCAAAGGTTTGTCCTATTAAAATAAATCTGATTGAAAGCTATACATGTGTATTGAAACATATACCGACCATAACATAAGGTTTGCCCCCTATAGCCTACCACACATACCAATTCTTTCCTCATGCGCAACAACATACAATCACACTCTCATCTAATACATGACCTACCCAACCACGATTACATACACAGGTGGTAATAACAGATAAACCACTTCAAAGAATATCCATTATTGTGTTGTAGGTTTGGATTTTAAAACAACAAGGTCAAGGCATGTTTCGGTGGGATTTCAAATTTGCATCAACCTTCATCAGGACCACCCATTTATTTGATTTGAGGTAAGTGGTAGGAGATATCTGTGAATAAGTAAACATAACATTTCAAAGGGTCCGTCTAAGAGTAAAAATGTATTTTACAGAAAAAACTTTCTATAGGCCTCTTAGGTTTATCCTATACAGTTTAGAACAACCACCAGTAAGAAAAATATCAGTGGGACAGCAGGTAAGTGAACACACTATCCACATTATTACAGGCTTGAAAGACTTCCACGAGTGCTCTACCTTATATCCCTATGTTTCGAAAAGTGTATCACACAAAGTGCGACCATAACTTCATTGAAACGTGAAAACATAAACCCAAAGTTGCCAGCTGTTCGTGCCACCTGCTACCATTAGATTCCCTGCACTTAGCTTTAGAATGCCTCTAATGGCTCACAAATATTCACAGAGGCTGAATACGTCCAGCCTGTGGCAAATTCGTTCAGTCTGTGGCAAACGTTTTCGAGCAGATGTCCAGAACTAAATGCTAGTTAAAAACTGAAAAACACAACGGAGACTACGAGATCTCAAAGAATAGTTGCTAAGTACACAGCTGTAAACTGTAAAATTATTTTATGAAGAGTATCTTAAGTGAGTCTTTCCAACGGCATTCGCATGGTCAAAGGATTGTAGCCTCATACTATATGCACAGGCAATAGCCTTGTTTGCTGAATAGGGCTGTGTTGATTTAGGAGCCTAGGTAAATAAAAAAACAATATCACCAAACCTCTGTCCAATTATTTGATTTGGTTTCCTTCTAAGATGCCCCTGTGGGCAAACTCCATGTCTATGCGCTGGTGATTGCGTGTCTAAATACGTATACATCTGAATAGTTATGTGCACGCTAAAGAACCACGCGGTCTGTCTTCAGAGAAGAAAGGGGGGCGGCAATATTGATGAATCGATAAAAGAATGAGCAGCTAGTATATAAGGTAAGCCTGTCAGAATGAACTGCTAGAATGGCAAAACAAGATATAACTAAACTCTGGGGCTTATCACGATGTCGGTCTAAATTTGCTCCGACCAACACTGTCTCAGTTTCAGGACCAACCGACCTCTGGTTGGTGGTTCTGACAGCCTGATTACATTGCGATAGAATACTGTTTTGTCGGATACTCACATTTCTCTATGGAAGCTTCGGTTACGGCCGTAAACCGCCCGTTATATCAATAAATCAGGCATTGTAAAGGGTGCTACTCACCCGTTAGGGTCTCAAGGCGGTGGTGGAGGGAGGGATGTGCTGCTCCGTTCAGCCGAAGAGCCAGGTCTTGAACGGTCTTCGTGAAGGTGTCCAGAGAGGGAGGGTCTCCTATGCTCCCATATTGAAATGGGGGGGGTGTAAAACCTGCACCCTATGGCAAGCACCCCATGATGCCTGCTGCAGGGTTTCACAGGGTGGCACACTAGGTACTTCGTCAGCCATCAACCGTAGGTGGCAGAGGCACGGGGGCCCTGCTAGGAGCCCCCAAAGTTGCTTTCCAACAGCTTTTCTGTGTCGGAAAGGCCAGCACGGAAAGGCTGTGTGAAACCGACATCATAATCCCGACGGTGGAAATGCCGTTCATAGGGGATTAGGGCATGGATCCGACTGGCAGGAAGACTCAGAGAGACAGTCGGAACCCTGTTGGAAGGACTGGCCAGTTTACGCTCCGACTGCCAATGTCATAATTCTCAACCAATAAATAAAAGCTTTATTTGGTTACATACAAATAACCATAAAAGAACACAATCAAAAGACATATTACAAATTACAGGGCAAATGTCAATTTTTACACCAATTAAAACCATTCTTCATACACAGTAAAAATGTAATTGTCATAATTGTCACATCACAATAGAATTCTTATATCTAAAAACATTTTTTTAAAAGGCAGAAACAGGCTACAGCAAATATTGTATCTAATTGTTGGGGAACCACTAAAGCTGGGCGACACAACCTCATTCCAAGTGTTATCAAAACCGGAACAATCCACCTTTTTCTCTGCACAGAGTAGAATTTACAGAAAAATAAAACATGAGTGGTGGACTGGTCAGAAATATCGTCACTGGGGCATTTATATAGCTGTTTTGACCAGTCATTAATCTGCGCAGAGTCCCAATGCGGAAACGCATCAATAAAAATGTGTCATAGTCATTAGTTACAAGCCATAGGTATGGCTGGATGTTAAAAGTTGTTAATGTAAAGTTGTGTGCTTGTACCGTAACCTTACTCAATTCAGCATTCATTCTTTGTTCACTCAGCTAGTGCAAACAATCGTTCCTAATATCCTTCCTCGAGTCCCTTGCCATGGTGGGCGGATCATCATAAAATTTTTGATGGCCTATATTATATAAAAACAATTTGACATAAGACAGCCATCTAATATTGGCCACTCCATCTAGGCCTATACAGTCTAATAAGATCCCTCGATTAAACTGTGTTTCCTCTGTTGTCCATATCCTATGCCACAACAGAACTGGCTGAGTTTTTAATATATCTTCCAAATATGGCAAACCTAGTTCTGTGTGGCATATAAAGGAGGAAGTGCCATTAGGGACCATTAATAAAAATCCAAAAACGTGTTTTCAGCTACCTGAAGGGAGCTTACATCTGCATGTCCCCAAACTCCTGCACCATATGAAGCTACAGTAAAGTTTTTTGCCTTATAAATATTCAATAGTTCCACCGTGGGGTGTCTGCCGAATTTCCTACTAAAGTTTACGAGAGCAGATAGAGTTTTAATGTACAGTAGTCTCCTAGTTTTTACAGCCTCCACCCATGACCCAGTGCGGTCAAATAAAAACCCTAGATAGGAAAATATCTTAGTGTTTTCGATGCTTTCCCTTCAATAAAAATTGATCTGGTCTTAATACATCCAGCTCCGCAATTCATAATAAATGTTTTAGTTGAATTAATAGTAAGTCCCCGTTCTGTCATAAAAGTCGTAAAGCTGGATACAGCTCTTTGGAGTCCTAGTGGTGTGAGAGCCATTAGGACCACATTGTCAGCATATAACAATGCGGGAATAGGGCGTTTACCAGCCACAGGGAGGTCGTTACATTCCTTAACTAAAATCCTTTCAAGGTCATTTATGTATAAGTTGAAGAGGAACGGGGCGAGTACGCAGTCTTGCCGCACACCACTTCTTACATTAAGATGACGCGTACATTCCCCCTCCCCACCTCAAATATCATAATTCAGCGGTCAGGCTGCAAACTGACTCTGTTTGTCGGAAACACTCCAGACGTAGTCAAAAAGTTTCAGATTAGCGGTTGGAGGCTTTCCAACCGACATCGTAATCAGCCTCTCTGTGTCTCAAGAAGAGAAGGGGTTCATACTATGACAAATCTTGTATATATGTGTATGTATAAATAATTAAATATATATAGAACTGAATCTGCAGCAAAAAACGGGCAAACACATCTATTTTGCTCACACAGATGGAAAGATCCTGCCCCTACACATAGTGACTCATGAGTGCTCCTACTGCTACAGAAGCCCTCCCCATTAGATAAACGCACATTCTAACTTCTCTACATACCTGTCTACATGTCGTACCATGTCTGTGTCTGGCTGCGTCTTGAGGCGGACGTATCTCGTATCTCGCAGGGAAGTGAAATGGCGATTACACAGTCTCTTCCCCTTAATGAACCTATCGCTGTGAGCATGTGGCTATAGTTCTCACGATAATTCACCTCTCTGCTTGGGAGGTCGGGCGTAGTAAAAAGTAACGTGGGCGCCGGCTTGAGGTAAACCGGTTCCGATGAAAGCCATACACAGCGGGTCGATCAAAAAGAGTAAAATGACGGGCACTTACCCAGAGTGGTATATGTTTGTATCTGAGTCCCCAGCCTATTTTTAGACATATGGGGAAGAAAGCACACCTCCCTGTCCCCTTCATTCTTCCATTATGGAAAGTATCACAGAAAGCGTATTATCATGTCACCAGTTATCATGATATCAAATCTGGTGTGGCAATGTGATCTATAATATGTGTTATCTAGATCTTATTCAGTCATAGCTGGATTTTAACAATCATTATTACTAAGACTCTCATTTATCATAGTATTTAATGCTCACAATAGTGAGACACGGCGATAGTCCCCTTGGTGGGTTCAAAGGGGCCTTCCTTGGCGACGTATTAAGTATAGGCTTGAGTGACCTGTTGCCAAAAGTATGTTAGGTCGGACTAATATCCTGTTGTGAGGTCACCAATCTAATTGAGGTTCACTCCTAGATTTATGAGCTCCCCATAAGGCCCACATTATTTCTTCATTTAGAGTGTATTTTACTGTGTTTAAGGAAAAGATCCAATATGTTTCTCTTTCCCTGTGTGTCTCCAGGATAGAACGCCCTTATTTGGATCTCACCTTCTCCAAGATAAGCCATTTAAGATCATTTTATGTATCTTCCTTATCATGGCAATGCTGAACCATCGGAGCCTGGAATTTATTTGTCCTGATTGCTGAATTATGCTCACAGATCCAGATTCTGAACTCTCAGTCTGTTCCTCCAGTATATCCTAGGCCGCATGGGCATACGATGAGGTACACTATACTCTTGCTCTTACAGTTAGTCATATATTTTAAAGTGCCAGTGCCATCTCTATATTCCCATAGCTCAGCAGTCAGGGCTGATTCACATGCATGGCATGTACCGCACCTGTCATTACCTTTGATCGAGGATAGATCCACAATAGATCTTTGTGAAAGGTCCTTCTCTGGTTTTTCCCAAGTGTGGACCAATTTATCTTTTAGATTGGCATTCCTTCTATAAGTGAACATGGTTTTTTGTAGTTTTTTATCTTCTTCATTGGTATTTAAAATATTTCAATTTTTATCAAAAATCTTCTTGATTTTGAAATTGAGATTGGAATGATGACTAACACACACCAATGTTTCTTTTTTCCTCCTGTTCTGTTCCTGTATAATGGAATCACTGTTACAGTATTTTGCTCTTTTAAATGCTTGCCTAACAAGAAGCCTCAGGTATCCTCTCTCTAAGATTCTCCTTTTAAGTTGTTTAACATTCATCTCATACTCTTGCATGTTAGAGCAATTCTGCCTAATTCTTAGAAATTCCCCAAAGGGGATGGAATTTTTCTAGAAATTAGGGTGGAAGCTATTATGTTGTAATATCGTGTTCTCTGCTGTCGGTTTTCTATAAAAACGTATAACACATCTTTTGTACCAGAGAAGCGGATAGCTAGAAATTCCATTTTTTCCTTACTTTGTTTGGTTTTGAATTTTACATTCTTATCACTAAGTTTGAGCCATGAGATAAAATCTTGTAAGGCTGTCGCTTCTCCTTCCCACACAAAAAAGATATCATCAATGAAACAATACCAATGCTTCACATTTTCAAAACATGGTGCAATCTCATTGAAAATGTGTTCGCATTCATACTCCTCCATATAGATATTCGCTACACTGCCGGCGCATGATGCTCCCACGCTGGTATCCTTGATTTGTTGGTAAGCATTACCATTGAATTAAAAATAATTGTTCTAAAGCACTATTTCTAAACATTCCAGAATAAAAACTAATACTTCCTGCTCCAAGTTGAAAGGCATATTCTCAATTTTAACTATTATATCACCAGTGTCTCTGATGTATGACTGATAGTTGCTTGTGACAGGACACATGTATGTGTCCACATTCTTGGATAGAGGTTCAGTACTGCCTTCAATGGAAAGAATCGGGCACAAAGGGGGTCTCCGACATACTCATGAGTTTTAGGCACTTCACATAGTGCTGGAGTGACAGGATTCGACTTGTTCAAAAGCTCATATTCTTTTTTGCAAATATGTCCCCATCCAGCAGGGCTTTTTTAATGATTTTAGCAATCTGAGTTTCAAGTCTAACAAGGAATCCTAAGTTGACTTGGTTATAATGTTCGGGACTGCTAGCATGGTTTGTATCTTAGCTGTATACTCATTACAACTATCCCCCCACCCTTGTCACATGTTTTAATGTTAAGATCTGTGTTTCCATGCAGTTTTTTGGGGGCAATCATGTAATCTCTCGTTAAATTAGGTGTGACAGGTATTTTAAAGCTAAGTGCAGGGAATCTGATGGTAGCAGGTGTCACCAACAGCTGGCAACTTTGGGTGTATTTATGTTTTCAGGTTTCTATGATTTTATGCTTGCACTTTGTGTGATATACTTTTCGGAATAAAAGGATATAAGATAGAGCACTCATAGAAGGCTTTCAAGCCTGTAATAATGTGGGTAGTGTGTTCACTTACCTGCTGTCCCACTGGTATTTGTCTTACTGGTGGTTGTTCTAAACTGTATAGGATAAACCTAAGAGGCCCTATAGAAAGTTTTTTTTGTATAATAAATGTTTATCTGTGGTATCAAAAATATGCTTTTTACTTTGTATAGTCAAATGATAAAGAAATATAAATTGGAAAAATGTAAATAAGTCTTGAAAATCTAATAAAAAGATCAATATTAGTATGTCTATGTTTGTGACTCACATCTTAATAAATGTAGTGATGGTCAGCCAATAGAGCTCTAGCAAGCCAATATAGATAATGGTCGTGTGGCAGTTTTTCTTGTTCCATTTGAAGGTGCAAATACATACTGCACGCCAAATATGACATTTAACTTCCACGTCCCTGGTGTGATTTCTGTGCCATCTACCATAGCCTTCCAGGAAGGTTGGGTGAAACTAATTATACCAATACCATGTAAGGGCCAGAGCATGCACACTGTGTCACTGCATAGCAGTGTCATGTTAATTTATCGATTTGCCAGCATAAATTCAGATACAGAAGAAGGTGAAAAATCAGGGATGACCCTGAAGCAAAGACAGATTTCCTCTACATTCCAACAATAGATAGGGCCACACTCGCTCTCTCACTCAGTACAGTCAAGGATATTTCAAGATGTAGGTTATAGGTCAGAGATTTATAATGTAGCCTGCTTTGCAGATGAATATAGTCCTCCTGAAAATAGTCAAACTCAATCAGACTGGCTTCATTAAGTGCTGACTCTTCTCAGACAATGTGCATAGGCTTTGCGGGCTAACAGTAGCTGCATCAGCCTTGTCTTGGCACACATAATCCTTTTTCAAGACACCAACCAATAAGACATAAGTTGAAGTGCACTGAGATTTTATCATTGACAAACTAAAGGAATTTAGCTTCGACAGCACTTCGGTCTGTGAATTAACACATTGTCCTCCGACCCTAATGTATCGGTGCAGAAAACAGGTAAGCTACAACCACATTCTAGATCTACATGCCACCCACAAGTTGCCCTTTCAACTGGTCTCAGGCCTGCCATTGCAGTGTCTGCAGGGCAGTTTTAAACCGACATGTTGATCTGGCAAGTGCACTTGCCAGACCCTAACGTTACATTTTCATACATGTAAGGCACCTGTTAGGTTGGCCCAAGGTACCGCTATGGGTAGGGTTCAGTGTATGTGAAAGGTAGAATATGTACTCGTGTGTTTTACATGTCCTGATATTGAAATATTGCCAATTTTGTTTTTCACTATTGCAAGACCTGTCTCTCATACAGGTTATCATTCAAGCTGTTTTGTAACGTTTTACAAGTGTACATTCAAATTCAGAAGAGATGGAGAGTTTAGGCTCCCTGAGCTCATCATTTATTTTGTGAAGTTGGATTTTAAATTGTGTGTTTGAAAATGCCACTTTTAGAGAGTGGGAACGTTCTTGTTTAACCATTCTGTGACTCTGTCTGCCTGTGGAATCGATGTCTGATTTAGACTGGCAGGAACCTGTTTGTGCATTCACTCCAGATAGTCACACAAAGGTAGCTGGTATGTGCCCTGCATATCCTGATGAGCCAGTACCAGGATGATGGTGGGAGTTGTCACTGACACCTGAATAGACCTGTGCTGTCTGCTTACAATGCTCTCTCCACACCTCTGGAGTGTGTCTGGAGCTGAGGCTGGGCAAGGCAAGAACTTATGAACAACAAAGACTTTCTTTGAAGTTTACCAACTTCAAAGGTCAAAGTATTGGGCCTAAAACCCGAGGTTTTTAGAACGCATCTAGATCAAGAGGACTCTGCCAAGAAGAAGAGCTGAAGAGCTGTCAGGAGGAGTACTACTCTATGCTGTGTGTTGGTTTGCTGGGCTGGTCTGCATGTGCTGCTTTTGCCTGTGGGCAGTGGAAAAGACAGGGCTCTTACTTTGCTGTGTCCTGCTTGAGAAGATTCTGGAAGGGCTTGATGTAGAGATGCCTCTGGTTGAAAAGTCTCAGGGACACAAAGACTTCACCTGAGGCATCATTAAACTCCACTGCTGGGAGTTCTGACCTGCCTTTTGGTGCTAATTCCAGTTGTGGGCCCATGGAGGTTGTTCCTACTGCAAAAATAATAGAAGAGCTGAAAATTCACGCATCGCCCTTCCAGTGCCTGTTTTTGCGATGCAGCATCGCCATGCGGGAGAAATTTTCACGCACCGTTGCTGTGCGGCTGAAGAAATCTACACAGGATCTGTCAGTGGGTGAAGAAACTGCCACAGCTAGAGTTCAGCGTACAAGTCACCAAAGTTGAAAACCACTGCATTGACTCCGAGACAGACCCTGCTGTGAGGCTGAAAGAATTGATGCATCGTTGGATCTCGGCTGAAGAAATCTACGAATCACATGTTGTCCGCCGCCGCATCAACCTCCAGGATGGCCGGATTTCCAGGTATCGCGCCTGTGCAGCAAGCTTTTCTGACCCATCACTCGCAGACTAGAACAGACTTGGAAACGATGCCTCGCTTCCCCTTACAGTAGGATTCGATGCAACACTTCTTCTGAGTGCAGCAGAACTGACGCATCACCTCCCCAAGGACTCGGGACAAACGCATCGCTGTGTATTCCGATGCTTCCCATCTCTACCGTCGTTTTGCCTTGTGAATTTTGACGCATCTGAAGGCACTTTGTGTTAAACCACGACATCCATAGTTTCCTATATAAAGAAGTGCTAACAAGTTTTAAAACTCATATTTTAAGTAGTGTATGTTGGATTTTTTCATCTTGGTATTTTTTCTTTAGATACATATACTTTATTTTTCTGAACTGGTGTGGTGTCTATTTGTAGTGTTTTCACTGTGTTACTGTGTGTGTTATGTTCAATTACTTTACACATTGCCTCTGGAAAATCCTGACTCTGACTAGAAAGAAGGGTCCCTACTTGGAAAGGGGGCATACCACTGCCAACTAGAGAATTCCCATTTCTAACAGCCTTATTATGTGCTATGATTATGAATGACTAAAAATGGAAACCTGACCTGGCATTCTTATGAGAGATATTAGAATTAGATCATAAGTGCACGATATTAATTTGCATGACAAGTTTGTTATTGCCAACAACGTCACAGTGAACAACTTTACAGTTTTGTTTTTAACGTAATATCTTTGATAGTGAGTGGTCTGCAAAGTTAATGAAAAAAGATTTTCCAAATAGGCGGCTGCAGGGATGTTCCTGTAACATTGCAGGGCTGTGCATGGCTTTAAGTATGCTGCCCTACAGCTGCAGGCTTGCTGCATCTTTCTCCTTCCCTGGTACCGGAAATCCCAGGTCAGAGGTTTTGGGTGCATCTTATTGAGATAAGGTTATTGTGTTACAATAAATCAATCAATCAGGGGTTTATAAAGCACTGATACTCACCTGTGAGGCTCTCAAGGCACTGGGAAGGGGGAGCTGCTGATCTGTCTGGGCGCTGGGTTTCAGTCGAAGAGCCAGGTCTTGAGATCCTTCCTGAATTGGGTCAGGGACAGGGCTTGCCTGAGGTGGAGGGGCAGGGAGTTCCAGGTCTTGGCAGCGAGGTGGGAGAAGGATCCTTCTCCAGCTCTAGTCTTGTGGATCTGTCGGATGGTTGACCAGGGTCAGATGGGCAGAGCTGAGGTGCCTTGTGGGTACATGGTTCAGATTTGCTGGTCCTGCATCATGGAGGCCTTTGTAGGCATGTGTGAGAAGCTTGAAAGTGATTCCTTTGTTGACTGGGAGCCAGTGGAGTTCTCAAAGGTGTTCAATGATGTGGCTGTGTCAGGAGATGTTGAGGACCAGTCTGGAAGCAGCATTTTGAAAGTTCGGTAGTTTCTTGAGGGGTTTCTTGGTGACACCTGCATAGAGTACTTTGCCATAGTCGAGTCTGATGCTGATGAGTGAGTGGGTCAACGTCTTTCTTGATTCAGTGGGGATCCATCTGAATGTCTTTTGAAGCAGGCAGAGCATGTGGAACCACGATGAGGATACGCCGTTGATCTGGTGGTACATTGGGAGTGAGGAGTCCAGTATTATGCTGAGCTTTCGTTCTTGGTCCATGGAGATGGGGAGGCTCCCCATGTGAGGGCCACCAGGAGTCATCCCAAGCTGAGGAGGTGGGTCCCAAGATGAATACTTCGTCTTATCTGAGTTGAGTTTAAGACAACTGTCTTTCATCCAGGTGGCAACGACCTTTATCCCATCGGGGGAGTTTACTCTGGCTGCTGTGGGTTTGTTGGTGAGAGAGAGGATCAGCTGGGTGTCATCCGCAAAGTAGAAGATGTTGAGTTTGTGGTTCCTCATGATGGCTGCGAGGGGGCCATGTAGACATTGAAGAGGGTGGGGCTCATGGAGGAGCCCTGGGGCACTCCGCAGTTAATCTCTGTGGTTTCTGAGAGGAACGGAGGTATTCTGACTCACTATGTTCGACCATTGAGAAAGAAGTGGATCCAGTCCAGGGCCTTGTCACAGATGCAGGTGTGTGGCATCTCAGGATTAGGGTGCGGTGGGAGATGGTATTGAAGGCAGCCTAGAGGTCCAGAAAGATGAGGGCTGCGGTTTTGCCTCGGTCAAGGAGGGAGCAGATGTCGTCGGTGGTGGCAAGGAGTGCGGTCTCGGTGATGTGGTTATTTCAGAATTCGGATTGGGAGATGTCCAGGACATGGTTTGCTTTAAAGAATTTGGAGAGTTGGACGTTGATGACCTTCTCGATAACCTTGGTTGGGAAGGGGAGCTGGGTCTGAAGTTCTTGAGGTCTGGCGGGTTGGCAGCTGACTTATTCAGCAGGGGGTCGATCTCCGTATCTTTCCAGTTGTTGGGGAAGGTGGTAATCTCAATGTGATGAAGCTCAGTGGCAATGGAGGTGGCTGCTCTATGGAAGATGCGGTGTGGGCAAGGATCCAAAGAGACTTCGCAGTGGATGCTTTCCATGGTCTTGAGCGTGTCATCTGTGGTGAGTGGGGTTGAGTTGAGCAGGATCTGTGGTGGTGCGGCATGGTTGGCTGCGGTGGTGTTGAGCATGGTGGGAGGGTCTTGTGTGTTGAAACTGTCATAGATCCGCTTGATCTTGTGGTGGAAGTAGGTGCCGAGTTTGTTGCAGAGGTCTTGGGAGGATGGGACGACTGTGGTCTCACTGTTGAGCCTGGCAAACTCCTTGACAATGGGGAAGCATCTGGACTTGTGGGGGGCAGAGTGAACCAGTTTGCTTTCTTGAAGTGTTGCTTGCCGAGTGTCTTCTTGAGGGATGCCAGAGTGTTGCGCAGTTGGAGATCCATCGGTGGAGGTTGTGTGCTGAGGTGTTACTGTCTGTTGATGTTGGCAAAATGGTAGTGCTGAGAAAGGTAATGAGGTGTTCTTTGGTGACCTTGATCTGGCTACGATGGGGGCGGTGAGTGCAGAGGTGAAGGTGAAGTGCACGAAGTGGTGGTCAGTCCAGAGGAGTTGAGTGGTGTGGCTGTAGGTGATGTTTTCGCTAGTGGAGAAGATGGGGTCGAGCTTAGATTCTGCTGTGTGAGTCAGATAGGTGACTAGCTGCTCTAGTCCAATGTTTGCTTGGTTCTCCAGATGGGATGCAGTGTTCTGGTCACCGGAGCTGTCAAGGTGACAGTTGAGGCCGCCGAGTAAGATCTAATCAGTGGATGCGAGAGCCTGAGGTGCGATGAAGTTGACGATGGCATCGGTAAAGGGCGTGTGGGGGCCGGGAGGCCTGTAGCTGAGGGTGCTACAGAGGGTGGTGTTGGGGCTAGTTGGATCTGGAAGTGGAGGTGTTCCATGGTTGTCGTTGGTTCGTCCGAGTGGGTGGTCAGGCAGAGGGTGATGTGGACAATGGCGATGCCTCCTTCTGGTCGGTGGGTGCAGTCCTTGCGGGTGATATTGTAGCCATCAGGGATGGCAGTGGCGATGTCCTGAGATAGGGCTGGGGTTACTCCTCCACACTATCCCCTCACCCCTATCGCTTAGATGAATTATGTTGAGGCCTCTGTGCCTCTCCTACACTCCATCCAAAGCATAAAAAGCTCTCCCATCTCCTCGCCAGCTCCAGCGCATCATAGCAGACTGTTTACATAACCTTCCAGGGAGAGACTGTGCGGTCACAGTGATTTCATTCAGCAGGAAATAAAACTCTGTAAAGGGGTCTGAAGGTGCCAGAGGCTGTCACCATGCTCTGACAGTGGACTCTCAGGAGTTGTAAGTCTCCTGAGCAGTCTCTAAACACTAGGATGGTACAGTAGATGCTGAGGCTTATGTACGCATGTGCGACCTACTACTTCCTGGTTAGAGGGAGCTGTGCCTCACCAGGGAAGGAACTCTGCAGTTCATCAGGGAGCTGCTCTCCTAGAAGCTCGATGGGCAGAACAGGAGGTAAGAGGGACAATTTATGGAACCATAGTGGGGCTATGATGTTGCTGATTTGTGCCCTTATAAGGCCTTTTTCTCTGAATCAAGACAGTTGGCTAGTACTGTGTGCTGCTTGATGATTGCTGGCTTCATGGTTTTGTTGCACTTTTTTGTGATAATGGAGGGAAAAAGAAGCAAAAAGCTGAAACTTTCTCCTTCTGCTTCTTCTAGAGGAGAGGATGAAGTTGAATCTTTGCTACATGGGTAAAGACATTCAAGATCTTGTTCACCAGGTGGACCAGATATTCTGACGGCCGGGCAGGTCCTGAATATGATTGATGAGACAATGGCACAAGCCATAGCTGCTATACCTCATAAGGCCAAGAAAGCAATTAAAAGCAAGGATAAGGATGTGGTCTTAAAACATTTTTGGGAACAGTAAATCCGATGTTGAGGGCTGCTTCCTATGCAGCACTGACTTGTCAGTCCTTAGTGAAGGATATCGAGTTTCTTGCAGAGGCTATGGAAGAGAGTGCAGATGTTCCCGACATATTGGTGCAGATGGAGCAATAATTAAAATATTTGACCGATGTTTCCTTTGACATCATTACAGCTGCATCAATAGCATCTGACTCACTGATTGTAGCTGGTTGGTGATTTCAACCAATTAATGGCGCTGCTCCATGAACAAGGAATCTGTGTTCAGGCGTATCTGGATGATTGCCTGATGTTGTCCACTTCAGCACAATGGCTGACAGAACATGTAAACAAAGTCCTGCTGATGTTGACAGATTAAGGATTCCATTCTCCTTCCATGGCACGTCAAGCCTTGTGAATGTAAAGAGCACAAACTCTGAAAAGCTAGTCTTTGTGTCATTCTTATGTGTTTAATTTGTTACAAGTTTGTGGAATATGGCAGTCTAGTCGTGGCAGGCCAGCTCACCGGGCACTCCAGCAGGGAGCCAGTCCCTGGTGGCGGTTCCTCCTGGAGCCCAGCAGCAGCAGCAGGCCCCCTCAAGACAGGAACAGCACAACACAATCTTTTCATGGGGTCATAGTCCCTACATTTATAGGACATTTTCCTTTGTGTCACAGCACCGGGCTTGGGAGACCAGATGCAAGTGGTTTTGGAGCACTCTGGGGCATATTATCAAGGGATTTATCTCCGCTTTTTTGGCTTTAAAAGCCAAGAAAGCGGAGATAAAATTATCTCCCTATCAGCAACAGGGTGCTAACAAGCAAATTCGCATGTTAGCACCCTTTTGCTCTACGCTTCCCCTTGCATCTCTAATGAGATGCAAAGGGGGCGTTCCAGAGAAAAATAATAGGAGAAATGTTGTTAAGCGACATTTCTCCTATTATCAAGGATTTCACTAACACTGTTAGTGATAAAAAAAGCAGTGCTAACCGCGGTTAGCACTGCTTTTTTTACACCTGGTATTTTCCTGACTTAGCCATGATATCCTATGGAAGGTGGATATCATGGCTAAGTTTGTGAGCCCCTATCATCAAGCTAACGCCAAACTTCGAGAGATTATCGTTGGTTTTCCAGCGATAATCTCTCATTTGGCAGTTAGCGCGAGGATTTTTATCACTTCTGAGATAAACCTTGCTAATAGCAAGTTATCTCTGCGATAATTTCCGGCGATGCTTAGCGTTAAAAAATTTGTTGCTAAGCATTGTTAGCGATAAATATCGCTCATCGTTGGTAATATGCCCCTCTGTTTGCCAGGTTCCTCTTCCCTATTGTTAGGTGGGGGCTTGTCATCAGACACATCACAATGGGGCGGAGCCAGCATTCACTAGGGCAGGAACACTCCTATTCAGGGGCCAGGGACTTCTCCTCCCACTACTCAAAATGTAGATGTCCCACTCATCCTGCCCCTCCTGGAGCCACCCACACCTCACCAGCCCCTGTCACTCAAAAGCCAGACATGCAATTCACATCAGGCAGGCAGCCCTATAGCACACAGAAATGCCAACTTCTAAAAGTGGCATTTCTAACATAACCACAATAAATCTGCGCACATCATTGCGCAGCATTTATTAATACCATTTCACACATACCAGACTTGACCCCACTGCGCCTCTCATATCAGGATTTACCACTGACACACATTCATCAGGGAATCCCCCCACACATTCCTATGGGAGGGCAGGCCAATCTCACTACATGTAACACAGAGCGCACGCACTTTACACTGGACAGCAGTGGAAAAGTGCCTAGAGGCCTAAAACCACCAACTCTACCCAGGGTAAAGTCTAGGAGACAGGCAAAAAGTTTAGGGGTGAACCCGCCAAAAGAGCCAAGTCGAACACTCCGCCTCTCCCAGATGACCCGGCCACATGTTCATTGGCGCTCTACTATATGATAATATGATTAACATAAACCCTCCAGCCGAGGGAGCAGCCAGGGGAATAGCTGTCCATCGAGCCGCAGGTGCACTGACGCTACAGCCTAGAAGTCTGAGGGGTCCACTGAATGGCTACAGCTGCCACAAGGGCAGCAGGTGCAGTGGCATCGGAGCCCAGAGCCATAAGGACCATTGAACCATAAAAAGATGATGTATTTTACTTCCACAAAAGCAGTAAAAAAGGGCTATTTTCCTTGCTTGCTCGAGAAGTCCCAAGGCATGCAAGCGATGCTGCTGGTCCTCTGCACGCCTATTACATCTGTTTTACACTACCAGAAAGAGGGTGAGGGCTCTTGCACCTTGATTGCATTAGGGCCCAGGGCACCCTACGTCACTGGTAACAAGAGTGAAGCCAAACCTGGCGACTGTGCAGTGTCTCTCCGCGGCCGTTCTCCTTGGACGAGCACCAACCTCCCTAATGTGTTTTATAAATTATTCCGTTGCAGTCAATATGGCGCGGTATTATCCTTCACTGCCTGAAACTGCCTTCGGTGTGTATCTTTCAGCATTATTGAGGGCGCTCGATAAAGCCTGCCCGGCGCCCCGTGCTGGCGCGCGCGCGCGCAGGGGCGGATGAACCTATCATTAAACAGCGCGCGCTGCCAGACACGGAGCCCTTTCTTTCATACTCAAATTCAAGGCCTATCGCCGCAATTGTCGCAGATTCACAACATACTTAAATTTTATGGGCTGAGGAGGAGCTAATGTTTCCGCGCTAACGTTTTCAGCCGGTAAATAAGATTGTGTATCTGTAGAGAACGGTGCCTGTAGTTATCAATCGTCCCTCATTAGAAATTCATGGGCATCGATTTTGGCATTAATGCAAGTGCTTAGTTCAAAGCGGCTTTGTTTTATGTGATCTTGCTAGCCTGCACGGGTAAAGGAGGAGCTTTCGGGTGTCTGACTGCGATTTAATGCCGAGGCCCTTCTGTGAGGAGCACTTCAGAGTATGGATTAATTGATGACGACTTTTTTTTATAACTTATTTATAAATAAATGTCCACTTGTGTAAAAGAAAAACAACATGAAAATAAACCAATAAAAATAAGTCATGTATATCATGTTATTATGACAAAAGAACTCCACAGCAGTTTGTAGATAATATTCGAGCACACATATTTAATTTTTATTATGTAATTTTTTTACAAAGCAATTTCGTAAATGTATCTACGACAATTACTTATTTACATATGTCATAGGAAACATTACACTTATTTAGATGGTAAGCCGGGCCATTACACCGCTTCTCACCAATCGCTGAAAGCTCCATTCTCAATCATTTATGTAAATCTTACCCCATTAGTTTATACCAAGCTTTGGCATAAATGCACACATCTCCAGGGTTGTTACTCATGCGAAGCTGTGACAGTCACAGCTTACACCATTCGCCAGCGCAACTACTTGCATAGGGGGCGCAAGTCGAGGATACAGGTGGGTACACAGTGTCCACCCACTATTTTCACAGGGCGGATGCCGTCCACCATGTCAAGAAGTTGGGCCCCACAGAATATGCTGATATTGTCCCAGTGATATGTTCTGCAGCGCTTGCACGTTGTCGGGTTTCAGTGGTTTATTTGTGAAAAAAAGAAGTGCTGTGGCTCTCGTCAGGAGGCAGCATGCACCAGCCCAATTCGCCTGTTAGCGCCGTCTTAAACAGAACCAACTACTAACCATGAAAGTGGGGAGAGGATGTGGTATAATGGCCAGAGCTGCCGACCTAGGAGCTGGGGAAGCATGTTCGAGTTTCAGCCCTGGCTCAACAACCTGTTATTCGGGACAAATCATGTAATCTCCCCGTGCCTACCATAAATGAATGTGTCCTTACCTGGTGCTCATGAAAAGTGCTGGTTTTGGTTAGTAAGTGCAGGTGCTGAGCGCCGGAAACCACCAGCTCAAATTAAGCACTGTCTAGTTTCCAATCTCAGTTCATAAAAAAAGAGGGGGACTTAGAGCTAGTAAAGGTCCAGCACCCATGCTCTGTCTAATCATAGTCATACATGATTCAGGGGCTGTTTGCTATAGACATAGAAAAAGCTGTGGAAATAAATGTAGGAACCCTACATAAAGAGGGAGATCCTAAGGATCAGAAGTTCGAGGCATCACACAAGCAAATTTGTGTCATGCTTCTATATTGGACTTGCTCCCTGTCGTGCCGGTGATGCAATCGCTGATAGACCCTGCAAGGGGGGGGCACTTTATCAGAGATCTTCTAGTTTTGCCAAAATGATGAGTGAGGGAATAGTGAGTGTAGGGTGGTGCATTGAATTAAGTGCTGCGAAAATTAAAACTGCCTAATGAATAGCTATCCAATTTTAATAAAGTGGCCCCCTGGGCTGGCATTAAAATGAAAGAGAGTGTACTGGCAAATTGGATTTAAGGACCATGACAATCTCACTGTGACTGTTTTAGGGTAGACATGTTTCACGCCTCTATGGCCCAGGGTGGATCCCCAGCATTTCTTCAGGACCAAGGAGAATCCATACTCTGCACCTAGATGGGATATGTGGCAAAAATTAGGTATTTCAAAGTAACTAATGTCTGCTACACCTACCTTGTATGCAGAAAAGGGGATGAATGGTTCAACCCTGATTCAGTATTGCCCCTTAGGTCAAGGCAGTCTGACGCACGTGGCTGCGGATAAAAATGGTCCCACGTGTAGTAGCGCACGCAACCTACTCTTCTTAGTCTCCCTGAAAGTCTAGAAGCTCTATCTTCTGATCTTTAGGATCCCCCTTCAGTAAGATTCTAACCTATATTTCTGCTGCTTTTTCTTTTATCACTATAGGAACAGCCCCCGATTCATGTATGACTATGGTTACTAATCTCAGCAGCAACGTGCAGGCAGCGAGGGGGGCTTTTTTATTTTCACCTCCAGCTGTGCCAAAAATAAAGGCTGAAGTTAAAGGGCCATCAGGCCTCCTTTTAGGTATCCTGATTGGACACAACCTATATCCTCACACTTAAATGCAAATGGAAGGGATGGGAACAAAAGCAAACAGATTGTTATCGCTTCACAGGTACTTAAGAGAGGCTTGCTTCTGACTTTGTTTAGTCCCTGTATATAAGTGCATGCACTGTAAGAATGTCAGAGGTGTTGGTCTGTCCCGTTATATACACAAATAACAATTTAATTAGCACTATTGTATTTCTTTTACGGCACTACTCATCCCAATGCAAGGTGTCAGAGCGCTTTACATAACATACACATTACACATTGACAATAAATCATGAAAGTGTGTAAATCAATGTACAGAGTGTATTCCATGAGACTGTGAGCATTACAAGGTGTAGGAGTCACATGTACATTCTAGCTCACTGTGATATATTAGATGGATTACAATTTATGAACTGCAAGTAACAAAAAGATTTCTGTGTTAAAAGCATAAACCTCTTACCTATCTAGATGGGATAGGCGCAATTATGCATGGGTAAATGCTTGACAACAGCACATTTTCGCAAGCTATGTTTTCTGTTCCTTGAAAACATTTTTTGTTATGGATTCTGGAATCTGCTCTCCCTACTCTCATGCTGGAAGCAGATTTACTAAATAATTTGATGTCAGAAAATCCCCAATCGTTTCTAGGATTGATTTATGATCAGCAAAAGAGCATAAACATCACAAACCTATACGGTTTGGATGTTCACCCACCTTAAAAGTTATTCCTGCGGTGCCCTGCCCACTCCCTCCCTGGTAGAAAATGTACTTCGTTGTGACACTAGGCCACAGTGGTGTCAAATAAAGTCAAATTTATTGTTTAAAATTATTAAAAATTATTACAACATACATTTGAAATCATCGCTAAAAATTAATAATGTGCTTAATTGTTCACAAGGTAAATGAATAGTCCGTACCATTAATAAAATCTCAAATAATTCATTTTGGTTGTACACTTCTTACTTGGCTAAACTTTTCAAGTATACACTTCCTATACACTGTGTTTTCATGGGTCCACTTGTTGTAGGAGAGATTGTACTTTCCTCATGTATTTGACCCCCCTGCAAGCCAACATAGGAGATGATCCATCTAGCCATCGAATTACAGCTTGCCTGCATGTTCGAATGTTCAGTTTATTAAAAGTGTTCTTTAAAAGCCGTCTCCTTAGGTCTATTAGAGCTGGGCAAGCACATAGCAGTTGTCAAATAGAATGTAAGTACGTCGATTTACAAATTTGTGAATCGCATTTGTAAATCATGCCATTTGAGCACCTAAGTGAAATTAAGGTGCACAAATAAGTATGTGAATTGAGCAAAGAGGATATATCTGGGGCCACTGGGGTTATGTGGGAGCGAAGGGGTAAAACCTGCAGCAGGTTGACACAATTATGTGACAAGACAAGGAAAAGTATGTGGTACAATGTGGCACGTTTTGTAATAGTGTTACTTCCTTATTTTCTCATCATAGCACTTTTTAACATTGTCTGGACATAGGTTGCATCTCATTAGTACCAGTTTAACACCCACATTTAGAAATAAGCAACAGAAGGGTGACCAGTCAACCTTTGCAAAGGGCCTTCCACTGTGGAGCAACACATATTGTTGAGTTTTAGCAACTTATGAACCGTTTGAGCTAGAAACAATTATTTTATTGTTAAAATCTGCAGAATATGCAGAAGATGATTGGTTATGTCCCTATTTATACAAAAAACTCCACAGACGCACAATCGCATCATTTTAGTGTACCTGAATGTATCATTTAAATGTCATTGATCCTTGACTCCAGTTTACATTGTCATGGTCTGCAAATAGAAACATGTGTGTTCTATATCATGGAATCTCCATTTTCTTCGTCTACTTAAGTATTTTGGGCCTCTTTCTACAAGAAGAGAATGGACACAACATTACAGAGCACAGTGCTGCATTAGGAAGCTCAGTGCTGTATTAGAAAGAGTGTCTGGTTGCCTCTTTAATACCTTCAGTTGAAAAAAATGGATACAAAAATACAATATTCTTTTGAGACTTCCCAGCAAAGTTATTGGCCGGACACAAATGCACTTCTGATCGCTTAGGGTTCACAGGGCATTATTTACAAAAGACTGCTACCAGTTGGATGTGTTTTAGAAAAAAATGCACTTGGTATTATATCACGCACCCTACTAATACAAGTCTAATTCAGATTTGTACAATACAATTGAAGAGGCAGACCAGACAGATAACTGCATTTGTGGAAGTAAAATGAGGTGAGTAAAATGACATGAGCCAGGAACAGGCATTTTAACTGAGTGAAAAGTCCATGAAGGAATCGAAGCCCACAGAGCAATCAAAATATGACTATTGCCTGGATTTTCTCTTATTAAATAATTAATACGCTGCAAATGTAGATTTAATAGTAGGTTCCTAGCAAACGTTAGTAAAACAGGCTATGAATTCAATTGTGATAAACACAACAAGTTGTGTAGCATGTCAAAACATTCTTCCTAACACATGCTGTTGCTGTAGTAGGAAAAGCATTTGCTTCAGTACAGGCTTCAGTAATATACAGAAAGACATGCAAGGGGCGATTTGCGCCGTCTTGTGTGGCGTTGTAAAGAAATGTAATGCAATGCAGCTGGTTGTGCTGCGTTATGTTACATTTCAACTTGGGAAATGTTCCATGGGTTGAGCATGGGCGTTCACGTGCATCCACCCATGGATTTTGGTGCATTCCCTGATTACTAAAGCTAGTAAACTTGGGAATGCGTCTAAATGCTACTCCTTCCCCAGTGAGGGGTAACAAGGATACATATCTTTATTCCTCCTCATTAATTCATCTTTCCTCGTGTGCTTCATTCTCAAAAAAGCACCATAGGATTGTTTTTTGCAGGAAGATGTGCCTTCCTGCACAAAATAACCTGCCCATCACGTCAGTTACTATGGTTCTAGGGCGCCTGCATTGGCACTCGCCAGCACACAGTGCATCAGCACAAGGAGAGTGCAGACATGCTCCATATCTTTGTAAATATGCTCTCTCACTTGCAAACAACCTAGCGCAGCCACTTGGCTCGCTCCCCTGCATTGTGTGAAAGTTTAGTAAATATTCCCCATGGGTGGTCAACCTGTTAGAAAATCTGAGACCCTTATTTCTTGAGGCAATTATATGACTATAACTAAAGCACTGAATTTCTGTCAAAACATTCACATCTGTTCCTTATGAGTCAAATGTAAAGATGATGGCGAGACGCACTTAAATCAACAGAACTGGTGCATGGTCTATATGTTGGTAGGGACCTTAAAGTAATTTTTGGGTAACTTACTGTGTCCCTATATCCGTATTTGTAGCTATGCATCAAGCCCTTCTAACTGAATTGTGGCATAAAATAGCCAAAGTAGTTTTTCTGGCAGTCAGTATTGTCTCAATCTCTAATTGCTGATATGTATTCTATGGGGTACTATTGGTGCTATTTGTATTGCCCATTATGCATTATGAGCTCAAATATGTTAACTTGTCACTAAGGGCGATAATTGTTGGTTTAAGAACAAGTAATGCATAGCATTTAGGTTATTAATCAACATTGTTTTTGGTAAGTTTTTCTTTATCCACACGCCATGTAGCTCATTAAAATCTCAACTGTTTTCTTCAACAGTATTATGCAAAGTAAGCTCATCTTGATTTTTGATCCTACAACTACAAGCACAACAGATACCACATCAACAGTGACAGCTGAATCAACAGTAGGGACCAGAACATTGGCCACAGCCTCAACCAAGCTGGAACAACAGCGGTGACAACAGCTGCTACCTCAACACAGAAGTGTCAGCAAAGACAGCTATTGCCAATAACCGGACAAAAGCAATGACCAAAGCAGTAACTCTATAATGACTACAGGCTTTTCAAAAGCAGGGTTCACAGCAGTGACCATGGATTTAAACTGAGCAGGCGTTACAGCATCAACCACACCTTCCTCTATGGCACCAACAACATCAGTACACAAAGCTTTCAGAAAACACGGTATCATTGCAGAAAAAACAGAGCCATACAATCACCACAAAAGCTGTGACCAAAGTTACTCCTTCTGTGGCAACAACAGCTGCAACATAATTGCAATAGCAGCTGTAGACGATGTGGACACCACAGCAATGACTAAGGCTTCTGCCACTGCAGTAGCACCAGCTGTTTGAACAGTAGCGATTATAGCTGCCCCCAGGACAGGGACAACATCAGTGGCCACGGATGTATGACATTACAACGCATGCTTTTACATCGCATGCTTTTACATCGCAGTTTTTACAACGCCTACCATTACAACGCATAACGCTTTGGGGTGCTGGATAGTGAATAGTTTAATTTACTATTCCAACTCCAGTCCCCGCGGACAATAGGGAAGGTGTTGGATAGTAAATTAAATCTATTCCCTATCCTAGAGCGCCCCCCCAGCGCAATGCGTTGTAATGGTTTGCGTTGTAAAAGTTGCGATGTAAAAGCACTGCTTGGTAAAAGTTGCGTTGTAAAGGATGTTTCCCGTGGCCACAGCTTTACCACTGCAAATACCATAGTCTCCACCACAGCAGGGAAAACAGCAGTGACAACTACACCACTTTCACCACATCAGGTACCTCAGCATCAACAACAGTAACTCACATATCACAGAACATATCAGCACAAACAATTTCCATAATGACAGAGACAACAGCATCAAACACAGAGGAGACCACATCAGGAATCACAACAACCAAATCTGTAACCGAAGCAAGAACTTCATTAGCAGCAAGAGCTATAATACTACAGGAGTGGCCCAGGCAGGTTAGAGTGGTGGGGTGGGGGTGGGGGGGACCCGACAGATGACAAGGGAAAATTAATTATTTATTTAATTTTCCCTCGTCGTCTTCTCTCAAGTCCTGCCCACCTCGCCCCACCGCTCTTACCTGCACAGGCCTCTCCTGTAATACTAGCAGCGACCACAACTAAAGCAACAACAGTGGCCACAGCATTTACCACATTTACTACCAATAAAAGCTAGCAGCAAGACAAAGACAACAAAATTGCCCCTAGTTGTAACCACAGAAGGGCAATGGCAGCAACACCAGCTGGCACTCCAGTAGGAGCGATAGTATTGATTACAACCACCACCACAACAGGTAAAACAGCAGCGCCTATAGTTGCCACAAGTAAACCCATACGTGCTGTTTCAAGTGCTTCACCACAACAGCAACAATAGCTGCCGGAGCTACAAGCCCAGCAATATTAGCAACTATATTGACGTCATCTATAATGACAACAGGAACAACAGTATGCTACTACCATAGTAGGGGGCAGCTCTGACCTCAGCTTCCACTATAGGAGGGAACAGATACGTTCCCACAGTAGTAATCAAAGAAGTGAACAGCGCTGTTACCACAGCAGGGAAAACAGGTGCAATGATGGGTGCCACAAAAGCAGGGAAAACAGCATCAACCAAAGCAATGACCACAGCTGCCAACACAGCATTGTCTACAGCAATTACCTTAGTCAGATCAACAGAATGAACTACAGCTGCAACCACTGCAGTAACAAAATCAGATGCATAGCTTTTAACACAGTTGCAGAAGCAGCAATAGGAGGCAAACAGTGGCCAAAGTAGCTGTAACCACAACACACACTACAGGGACAGTCCCAGCTGCAGCAATAGGGGTTAACACAGACATGACAAACTATTTGTATCACTGCTATAAATACAGCAGAGACCACAGTTGTTACCCCAAACCTCTAACAACAGCAGGGGCCGTAGCTGCCCCCACCAAAGGGGTCAGACCAGTGACCACAGCTGAAACCACATCAGGAACCAGAGTAGTTACCAAAGTTGACACCACACAAGAACAACAGCAATAAGAGCTGTCACCACGGCGAGGACAGCAGGAGCAACCACAACTATACTCATAGGAGAGCCTATAGAATTGACCAGAGGTGCAACATCAACAGGAAAAACAGCTTCTTGCAAAGGAATGGTATAAGCAGCAACAACCAAAGCCATCCACTAACTACTTAAGTTGGGTTCACAGACACCACAACATTTGCAATAACAACTACAATAATAGTTGCAAGCAAAGAAGTGACTACCGCAGGAACAAAGCTAGTGACAAGAGCTTCATCCACAGCCGTCACTACAGTAGCGACCAAAATAGTGCCAGATTGGGAGTCAAAATAGCAACGTAATGATGTCAATATTAATTAATGTACCATAATTATTAATGTTAATAAAACAATCTCTATCCATGACACAATATATTATACAATCTAAAAAGTGTCCAAATACAAAATAATTCAATTTGAAACTAAGGGGCTGATTATGATGGTGGAGACGAGAGTACGACCACCCTTGTACTCTCAAAAAAGGGCTGCAGCACAAGCCTCACTGCTAAGAGTCATGTTTGTGAACATCCCTGTACTGTGTGGCAGGCACCATCCAGTGCCTGCCACACGGTGCAGGGATGTATAGGGGGAACCATAGGTGCCCCCCAGGCCTCATACCGGAGGGACGGGGTGAAGGGGACCCAAAATCACTCTCCGCCTGCCTTTCATGGTGGGTTAACCTCCATGAAACGGCCAGTGGAAAGGGACATTGTAATCCCTACGGTGGTGCCTGAGCAAATGCCGCCTCTATTGTAGGGATTCCCCATACCAACTCTGTGATCTCAACATCATTCCAAAAGTTGCGAATGATAACAAAGATTCTATTTTTCCCCCTGAATGCGGAAAAAACTTTGGTAAGTACTCTAGTCATGTCCAACATTGACTATTGTAATGGGCTTCTCATGAATGCCCAAAGTAAGGTCATCCATAAACTTCAATCAGTCCAGAACGCAGCAGCTAGAATGATATCAGAAACTCCTAAATACAAGCCTATCTCTCACGTCATTCAACAGTACCACTGGCTCCCTGTGAGAAACCGCATAAAGTTTAAGACCTTGTGCATTGCTTACAAATCCTCCTGCAATTCTGGACCTCTGTGTCTAAACAAGGCGCTTGCGGCCTATACCCCAAATCGGGCCCTACGCTCATCCACGTTAGTGAAAAGAGAGGGGTCCCAGTAGCAATGGAACATATAATCACATAAATGAAAAGTAATCAAAGAAACATGACTTGAGTCCACACTGTTTACTTCACAATGGGAATGCGTATTAAATATGCAATATCAATACACACAATAGTAAATCAATAATTTACATGGTGCCCCAAAAACAGGAACGGGGGGGGGTTTTGGTGTGGTGGTGGTCGTGGGGAATTAGTGAGGGAACAGTGAGAGATCCGTTAAGTGACAGTAAAATCAGCAATTGTCAATCATTTAACAAGGTTACAAACTATGTACAGTGAGATGAGACAAAAATGTTCATTGGATTATTCAAAAGTCGTCATACTCCAAATAGTTCAATTAATGAGGATAGTGGGGAGTAGAGTTGACGATGGAAAGTAAACGTATGTCGACGTTTCGACCCTTAAAGGTGCAGATATCGGTGGTTATCTTGCTGTAGGGTCTTCATCAGGACTGGAGGGGCACACACCCTGTTTGATATATAAAAATATTTCGTAAATACGGGAAACATGTCCCTGTAGATAGTTGTAGATAGACAGCGAAGCACATCACCCCAAATGGGGTAGACTTTGCGGCACTAGTAATGATCCCTTAAAAATTATTGGGACCGTGACATCATTAAGATTGCAGTTAACTAGATAGGTGTCAATTATATTAAATTAAAAGATGACTAATCGTTCGCGCATGGAGATATGCCACAACAACCACGGTGGCTAGTAATACGAGAAGGTGACTGCTCAGTCTTCAGACCGCGTTGGCTTGGGGACCAGGCACCAATAGGGCTAAGGATGATATATAACCTACATGTAACACATTATCAAAGTCGTTCTGTAACTTACCACAGAGGTGGTAGAGACAGGACCGAGTCTGGTGTATACAGCGTGTCCAGGAGGGATCTGTAGAATAAATATGTCCAAACTATAGAACGCTCAAGGGCTGAGGAACACTAAGTAATATGCAATAATGGTGAAGAAAAACTCACCGTCGCTTGTAACAATAGATGTAAAAATATGGCTGATATTGATCAGGGTTGCAATTACCCTCGTGGGTCGATTCTACAAATTAAAAGGAAAGCACGTTGTTGTAGGCTAAGGAGAAAGGTGTACAATAGACTAACACGGACAGAACGGATGGGCAGAAACTCACCCGGTTGCCGTCGTGTGAGCACGTCCGGCTAGGAGAATGGTCCGGGTCGATAAGGATTGGGGTTGCTTGTATCCTCAGTGGTAGATTCTAGAGAAATGAAACGGAAGCACATTCAGCCACACTAGAAGTACCGGTGGACTGAGACTGCGAGGGCATGCAGGATGGAAACTCACCCGAATGCCGTCGTGTGAACACGTCCGGCTTAACGGTGGGTCCGTGTCGATCGGGCAAAACCTTGCTTGTTCAGAGATCTAAGAAGCATAGAGTACTGGCATTACTCATCGTGCCACAAAACATTTGAATAGCATACACATGTGGGGAGTCAAAGAGCGCAGAGCGGCGGCTTACCAATCTCGGACTGAATCCTTCGGAGATCGCAGCAGGCTGACAAAGTGGCGGCGCCCGGTTCCGGGTATGTAAATATCACCCAGGCAACCACATCACGTGACCTGGAAAGGGCTGGGAAAGGCAAACGGTCGCTAGGCAACGAGGAAGCCATGGATATAGTCAAAATACTGCGCTAATAATGTATAGCTGCAGGCGGACTGAGACTGAAAGGGTTGTACGTGCTCACAGTAAATCAAGCTAGACAGCTGTCATTAGAGTGACATTACCAAGGGGAGCCGACTGCAACGATGTGTTCATAGACGGACTCCTCTGAGGCGGAAAGCCGGAGGACGGTACTCTGACGCCATTTTAAAAATTCACTTGTATTTTGTGTATAATACTTTTAAACGCACCTGCACTAAAGCGCTGCCTCACGCGCCAGCAGACCTTCTTGCACTCCTGAGACAGCGGCAACTCAGCGCTGAGACAGGAATCTTAAATCACCCGCCATCGCGGTTCGAAGGCGAGCCACGCCCCCTGCGAGGCCACGCCCACCAAGGAGCTTATATAAACGCTACCTGCAGCGCAACTAAACCTTACTCTGAAAACTCCTCTGAGGCGGAAAGCCGGAGGACGGTACTCTGACGCCATTTTAAAAATTCACTTGTATTTTGTGTATAATACTTTTAAACGCACCTGCACTAAAGCGCTGCCTCACGCGCCAGCAGACCTTCTTGCACTCCTGAGACAGCGGCAACTCAGCGCTGAGACAGGAATCTGAAATCACCCGCCATCGCGGTTCGAAGGCGAGCCACGCCCCCTGCGAGGCCACGCCCACCAAGGAGCTTATATAAACGCTGCCTGCAGCGCAACTAAACCTTACTCTGAAAACTCCTCTGAGGCGGAAAGCCGGAGGACGGTACTCTGACGCCATTTTAAAAATTCACTTGTATTTTGTGTATAATACTTTTAAACGCACCTGCACTAAAGCGCTGCCTCACGCGCCAGCAGACCTTCTTGCACTCCTGAGACAGCGGCAACTCAGCGCTGAGACAGGAATCTGAAATCACCCGCCATCGCGGTTCGAAGGCGAGCCACGCCCCCTGCGAGGCCACGCCCACCAAGGAGCTTATATAAACGCTGCCTGCAGCGCAACTAAACCTTACTCTGAAAACTCCTCTGAGGCGGAAAGCCGGAGGACGGTACTCTGACGCCATTTTAAAAATTCACTTGTATTTTGTGTATAATACTTTTAAACGCACCTGCACTAAAGCGCTGCCTCACGCGCCAGCAGACCTTCTTGCACTCCTGAGACAGCGGCAACTCAGCGCTGAGACAGGAATCTGAAATCACCCGCCATCGCGGTTCGAAGGCGAGCCACGCCCCCTGCGAGGCCACGCCCACCAAGGAGCTTATATAAACGCTGCCTGCAGCGCAACTAAACCTTACTCTGAAAACTCCTCTGAGGCGGAAAGCCGGAGGACGGTACTCTGACGCCATTTTAAAAATTCACTTGTATTTTGTGTATAATACTTTTAAACGCACCTGCACTAAAGCGCTGCCTCACGCGCCAGCAGACCTTCTTGCACTCCTGAGACAGCGGCAACTCAGCGCTGAGACAGGAATCTGAAATCACCCGCCATCGCGGTTCGAAGGCGAGCCACGCCCCCTGCGAGGCCACGCCCACCAAGGAGCTTATATAAACGCTGCCTGCAGCGCAACTAAACCTTACTCTGAAAACTCCTCTGAGGCGGAAAGCCGGAGGACGGTACTCTGACGCCATTTTAAAAATTCACTTGTATTTTGTGTATAATACTTTTAAACGCACCTGCACTAAAGCGCTGCCTCACGCGCCAGCAGACCTTCTTGCACTCCTGAGACAGCGGCAACTCAGCGCTGAGACAGGAATCTGAAATCACCCGCCATCGCGGTTCGAAGGCGAGCCACGCCCCCTGCGAGGCCACGCCCACAACATCGCCATAAATGTGTCGGCCACACAAGCGCAGCGGTCGAGCGCAGCGGGAGCGCCGTTTGCGCGCCGAAGGCGCGCTTAAGGCAAGCTCGTCTGCGCTCGTCCGCGCCTCGGCAGCGCCTGGTGAGCCACTTATGGCCCTGATATCCCCGTCCACCAGCAACACACCTCACTTGACGCGCGAGGCCCTACTCCTCCGTAGAGACTTTGCCCATGAGGGGCACTTGACCTTCCAAGACACCGCCTATCCTCTGCACGACTTCGCGCGCAAGGGCCTAATCACAGCCGGCCTGCTGAATGTAAGGTCCTTGCCCAAACACTCCCACGAAATCGCCCTGCTCATAGACAATCATCATCTTGACGTCCTATTCCTCACGGAAACATGGACCCACTCCGACTGCAACATAGATCTGGACTGGGCCTGTCCACAAGACTTCAAGATCCTGCATCTCCCTCGACCCAAAGGGCGGGGCGGTGGTGTCGGCGCTATCTACAGAGCATCTTGGTCAGTCAAAACTATTGCCATGGACCCAGTGGTCGGGACCGAAATATTCGGCCTCTCAATGGACTGTCATCTTGGTACTACCTTCACAGCGGTGATCTGCTACCGTCCGCCGGGAACGTTTAACGCTACTCAGCAGCAGTCGCTTCTCACCACCATCACCAATATGGCTACTTCCCACAACAACTTGATTGTCCTAGGCGATTTTAACCTTTGGCCCAACGGCAGCCTAGTTTCCGCCCTCAACAATCTGCTAGTGTCTTGCGAAGGACTGAAACTCTCCCAGTTAGTGGACAAACCCACTCACATAGCAGGGCACCAGTTAGATTTAATTTTCTCCTCCCCACAACTGGCTATTCTGAGTGACATTCTACCAATGTGTTGGACTGATCATGCCCTGATCAAATTTCACATAGTAGGCAGCAGGTATGGCAAACCGGTTTTCCACGGTCACATACCTCCTTACAGAGACTGGAAGGTCCTAGACAAACTTAGGCTGAATGGCCCTGTGTTTGAGGTAGAGGACACTTTCTCTACTACTCAATCGGTGGAGGCTAACTATCTATCCCTATGTTCTAGGATTTCCAGTACTACGGATCACCTCGTCCCACTGAAAAAGGGTAAACCCCAGAGACGAGCTCCCGCCCCCTGGTTTGATGACTCCTTAAGAGCTCTCAAACTAGTTTGTAGGCATGCTGAGAGAAAATGGAGGCAGGATTATTCTGACACTCATAAGACCATCTGGAAAACACACCTCCGGAAGTATAAAACTGCCATTGCCCTTAACAAAACTAAACACTATTGCTCCATTATCTCCAATGCCACAAACAGCTCAAAGAGTATTTTTCAAATACTCAAAAATCTGTCCAACCCGGATTGTGTTACCACCACACAGCCTCCCACCCAAGCCCTCTGCGATGACCTTGCAGAGTTCTTTATTAATAAAATAAAGACCATTATCCATAACCTGGAATTACCCCCCGCATTTGAAACCAATGAATTGCCGAGACCAGACAACAGCCCTCGGAACCTGTTGCTCCCTGGCTCTGGCCCTCTGGCAAGAATGGAGGCATTCCCCCCGATCCCGGCTGTCGAGTTTGAAAGACTTGCGCTTGGTATCACTTCAGGCTCCCCACTTGACCCCCTACCTCCAAAAATATGGAAAAACCTCGGCATGGATCTTTTTGACACCATGCGCCTAATCTGCAATCAGTCCCTGCAGAGTGGCCTTGTTCCCACCCCTTGGAAACAGGCACTAGTCACTCCCCTTTTAAAGAAACCCTCCCTGAACCCAGATTGCCTTTCCAATTATCGTCCCATTTCCCTGCTGCCATTTCCAGCAAAGGTCGCTGAGCGTTGGGTCAGTTCATGTCTGTCTACCCACCTGGAACAAAACAACCTCCTTGACGACTACCAGTTTGGTTTTCGTCCCGCTCACGGCACAGAAACAGCAGTTTTGACTGCCATGGAAGACCTTCGAATGCGAGCGGACAGGAACCAGCCAGTGGCTCTGATACTGCTGGACCTGTCTGCCGCATTCGACACGGTCAACCACGCCAGGCTGACGCAGAGACTTATGGAAGTGGGAGTGGAAGGCACCGCTTTGCTTTGGCTTCACTCCTATCTTCGGGACAGAAGACAGGCTGTCTCTCTCCCCCCTTTCCGGTCTGCCTTTGCAGCAGTGCCCCAGGGAGTCCCCCAGGGCTCCTCCATCAGCCCTATCCTCTTCAATGTGTACCTATTACCGCTAATTAAACTGATCCAATCATTTGGGGTCAAAACAATCAATTACGCGGATGATACACAGCTCATTCTCTCGTGGGAAGGCGAAGGTGCCATTCCGTTCTCAACATTCCACGACTGCTTAAGAGAGACGGCCAGATGGCTACATAGTAACTCCCTTCAGTTCAACGCCGCGAAAACGGAGGTTCTGTTCTGCTCCGGCACTAAGATACCCCGTCAGTTCCCACATGAATTCTGGCCCCCGGAGTTCAGTGTCAAACCTCTACCAGTGCCTTCTGTGCGCAACCTGGGAGCCATGTTGAACAACAACCTAAGCATGGAAACCCAGGTGACAAAAACTGTGGGGATATGCACTGCCCTGCTCCGATCACTGCGGAAAATCTTGCCTCTTCTCCCGGCACAAGCCAGGGCATCGATAGTCAGGTGCACGATACTCAGTCGCCTGGATTATTGTAACGCCCTGCTCCTGGAGTCTCCAGTTACGATGCTGGATCGACTTCAGCGAATCCAATCTGCCGCCGCCAAGCTGGCTCTTGGCTGGACGAGGAGGGCCTCAGCCACAGCTGCTCTGACAGAGCTTCATTGGCTGCCCCTGAAACAAAGAGTGGCATTCAAGTCCCTCTGCATTGTCTTCAAGGCTCTGCATGGACTTGGACCCAAACCTCTGCAAACCCTGTTCCAATGGTACATACCTGCGAGAAACTTACGTTCTTCTTCTGCTTGCCTGGTAAAGGTACCCAGATTTAATAGAACTAGAACAGGGGGCCGATCTTTCAGCGTAGCCGCGGCCAAGCTTTGGAACACCCTACCCGCTGACATTCGTCAGACTCCACAGCTTCTCCCTTTTAGGAGACGCATCAAAACTTGGCTCTTCCCCAAATAAACTGTCAGCCCAACTGTTCCCCCGGTCTACCGTCCACAGAGTATTTTCCAGCGCCAGGAAGCCTGCAAGGTGTCAGTTCGCGCTTTACAAATTCTCTAAATAAATAAATAACTAGTGTTGGTATTGTTGGAGGACTGAAAACAGGGCCATAATTACAACAGAATCCTTGTGCATAAATCTAGCCATGGTTAAACCTTCCGTTTCCAAAAGAGAGTAAAAAAGAGAGCAAAGGGCCAGGATGCCAGCGTGGAATATACAATTAAATGCAACATTGCGCTGTACAATTAAAACCACTCAAAAAGTGGCGTAATAGCAAATATACAACAACACAGAAGGAGGGCGTACCTCACACAGGTGGGTAAAGGCCCTTTACATTTTCAATAAGACATTGTACAGATTATAGCGATGAAGGCGTACCTCGCACATGCCGGTAAAGGCCACTGAGCATCGAAAAGGGATATTGTTCAAGTCAAAGTGGCTAGTTGCGAGAAAGAGCATTCGGGTGAGTTTCCATCCTGCATGCCCTCGCAGTCCCAGTCCACCGGTACTTCTAGTGTGGCTGAATGTGCTTCCGTTTCATTTCTCTAGAATCTACCACTGAGGATACAAGCAACCCCAATCCTTATCGACCCGGACCATTCTCCTAGCCGGACGTGCTCACACGACGGCAACCGGGTGAGTTTCTGCCCATCCGTTCTGTCCGTGTTAGTCTATTGTACACCTTTCTCCTTAGCCTACAACAACGTGCTTTCCTTTTAATTTGTAGAATCGACCCACGAGGGTAATTGCAACCCTGATCAATATCAGCCATATTTTTACATCTATTGTTACACGCGACGGTGAGTTTTTCTTCACCATTATTGCATATTACTTAGTGTTCCTCAGCCCTTGAGCGTTCTATAGTTTGGACATATTTATTCTACAGATCCCTCCTGGACACGCTGTATACACCAGACTCGGTCCTGTCTCTACCACCTCTGTGGTAAGTTACAGAACGACTTTGATAATGTGTTACATGTAGGTTATATATCATCCTTAGCCCTATTGGTGCCTGGTCCCCAAGCCAACGCGGTCTGAAGACTGAGCAGTCACCTTCTCGTATTACTAGCCACCGTGGTTGTTGTGGCATATCTCCATGCGCGAACGATTAGTCATCTTTTAATTTAATATAATTGACACCTATCTAGTTAACTGCAATCTTAATGATGTCACGGTCCCAATAATTCTTAAGGGATCATTACTAGTGCCGCAAAGTCTACCCCATTTGGGGTGATGTGCTTCGCTGTCTATCTACAACTATCTACAGGGACATGTTTCCCGTATTTACGAAATATTTTTATATATCAAACAGGGTGTGTGCCCCTCCAGTCCTGATGAAGACCCTACAGCAAGATAACCACCGATATCTGCACCTTTAAGGGTCGAAACGTCGACATACGTTTACTTTCCATCGTCAACTCTACTCCCCACTATCCTCATTAATTGAACTATTTGGAGTATGACGACTTTTGAATAATCCAATGAACAGTTTTGTCTCATCTCACTGTACATAGTTTGTAACCTTGTTAAATGATTGACAATTGCTGATTTTACTGTCACTTAACGGATCTCTCACTGTTCCCTCACTAATTCCCCACGACCACCACCACACCAAAACCCCCCCCCGTTCCTCTTTTTGGGGCACCATGTAAATTATTGATTTACTATTGTGTGTATTGATATTGCATATTTAATACGCATTCCCATTGTGAAGTAAACAGTGTGGACTCAAGTCATGTTTCTTTGATTACTTTTCATTTATGTGATTATATGTTCCATTGCTACTGGGACCCCTCTCTTTTCACTAACGTAATCTACCCAGGTCCCTGTAACTTTAACTGGGTAAAACCCCCCACTAATAAACTACTTCGAGCAGAGAATGCTCTGCGAGGTTTCACTTCATGTTCAATTAATTTGATCTCAGCACATCATGGCCGAATTGCTCTCTTACTCCGAAGAGTATATAGACAAACTATTGGAAGATCCAAACAATCTGTTCATCTCCTCCGACATTCCCACCATCGATTTTTCACTGAAGGATAAAATTACCCGACTTGAGCGCTTGGAGAAAAAGCTGATACGTACTCGGTGGCACGGCCACCTCCTAACCAGGTACCTTAAGGAAAACGTCATCCCCATTGGACTGCAAATAAAGATTGAGCCAGCTATCTTTGTTGAGGTACCCAAATTCAGGGAGGGATTTAGCCACGTCTCTAACAACTGCAGCCGTCACTGGATGGTCCTCGGCATCGAAACTGCCGCTGACCAAATCAAACTAATCACTGCTGAAATCAACACCTTAAAGGCTGAAATTACGGCCGATGCGAACTTTGATAGCGCTAAGGAAACCATCAACAACCTACATACCACACTCCAGGACTTCGACTTAACCACCCAGAATCGAAAATTAGAGAAACTGGCACGTGACATCAGACTTTACGATAAGAAGAAAACTTATCCGTACCTTCAAGAGGACTACTACAAGCAAGATCACCAAGGCAGATTCCTCAACAGAGGCAGAGGAACATCCAGAGGCAGACGCAATTACTATACTTTTTCTGACTCTTCCTACAGCTCGGAGGGTGAGCCTGACCAACCTGGTCCGAGTTACCAACAGAACTATCCTGATCCTGGTTACCACCAACAATACCAGTTCAACCCTTTTTTAGGGCAACGCCAGGGCGCATGGCGCCCACCACGAGGCAGAGGCAACTTTGGGCCACGCGGCCAACAACGTGGATCTCAGCAAAACACCAACACTTGGAATGGCGGTCGTGGCCAGCAACAAAAACAAGTCCACTTTCAGTCGGAGCCACAACACGGGGAACGTGTTACCCGCAACAAAACTTACAGATGGTAGTAGCTGACACTACCTCAGGGGCAGCCTTACATCCTCGTTTAAGACTCCTCGGAGGAGCTCCCCCCGGCACAGACAGCCCGGTTGTAAATATATCCAAGCAAACTTTAAATGATGATGAAATCAGAATATTGGAGAAGGGATTATCATTTGTCCCTACCAGTCACCCAGATTCTTTTGTGATTCGCACTGAACTGTTCAAATTTTTCCGCAAAATAAGGTTAAAGTATTTCTTCCGAAACACTACACCAAGTGCACAATCATCGGTAACTGGTCTGAGACCCCCATCGACCTTTGTTCCGTTCAGTAGTGCTATGTCACATAAGATTCTGGCCTACGAATCGGTTGTACTGCGGGATGTATTGCAACTTCTAGGAACAAAGAGCTACACCAGATTCAACACCAACAAAAAGGAGAAATTGGCTTTACAATCTCTGTCTCAGAATACTAAACTGGTGATCAAGCCGGCTGATAAGGGTGGCGCCATTGTAATACAGGAGGCCAGCTCATATGAATCAGAAATTCTGCGCCAATTGAATGACGGAACCAGCTACCATCAACTAAGATCTGACCCTTCCCAAGCGATAGCATTGGAAATTCTAGAAATAACAAAGGCTGGACTAGACCAAGGGTTCCTATCTGAATTGGAGTTCAACTTTCTGAACAAACCACATCCACGGCTGGCTACCATTTATACTATACCAAAGATACATAAATCAATGGTGGACCCTCCTGGCCGACCCATAGTGTCCGGATGTGGCTCTATTTTAGAGCCCCTGGGCAAATACATTGATTTCTTTCTGAAGCCCATTGCAGAGGCCACTCCGGCCTATTTGCGTGATACTATGCACACTATAAATATTGTGGAACAACTACCCTTTGATGCTAACCACCAGCTTTTGGCTACATGTGACGTCGTGTCATTGTACACATGTATTCCTCAACAGGAAGCCTTAATGGTCATCACGCGTTGCCTGCACCTACGACCAACCCCGGTACAAGTACCAACTGAATTCATAGTGAATCTGCTCCGTGTAGCCATGACCAAGAATTTCTTTGTTTTCAAGGACAAATTCTACATGCAAACATCTGGAGTTGCCATGGGAGCTCCCTTCGCCCCGGATGTAGCCATTCTTTATATGGCGGCTTTTGAACAAGACACTGTACTAAATTCTATTAATCCATTCAGAGACCATCTCGGTCTCTGGATGAGATATATAGACGACATCCTATTGATATGGCAAGGTAACTTGGAAGAATTGATGGCGTTTTTTGAATGGTTGAACGGCCAATCCCAGTTTCTAAAATTCACAATCCAATCTGACAACCATCAAATTAACTTCCTGGATCTTACTATCTATGAGAATGCAGGCCACCTGTTGACCAAACTTTACAGAAAACCAGCCGAAAGAAATTCCTTGCTGCTCTATGACAGTCACCACCCTCGAGCACTACGGGACAATTTGCCCTTCGGGCAATTTCTACGCCTACGCCGTAATTGTTCCATGAAAGATCATTATTTCACTGAGTCCGAAGAACTCCAACAGAGACTTCTCAGTAGAGGCTACCCAAAACAACTGGTCAAGCGAGCAAGGAAGAGAGCCTGGTTCTATCCACGCGAGGAGTTGCTCATTCCTAAGACGGACAAAGAAGAAGCGGAACAGAGAATGGTATGCGTGACAACCTTCAACACGAAAAGTAACAAAATAAAACGGATAATTAACAATCACTGGGAACTGATATCCGATGACATCCAACAAAAAGAACCGCCATTACATGCTTTCAAGAAAGCAAGGAGTGTCAAAGACCATGTGGTCCGTTCTCTCCTCAGAACACCGGAGGATCATACCATCAACACTATGTGGAACCTACCCCCCATTCTCGGTCATTTCCGATGTGGCGGATGCAAAGCCTGTGACAGCACAATACAGACCAAAGAATTTACCTACCGTCATCATAAAATTCCAGTTAAGAGTCACACTAACTGCAACACAGTCAATGTCATTTACGTCATCCTCTGTCCGTGTAATTTGATTTACGTAGGTCAGACCCAGCAAAAGGTCAAAACCAGGATACTTCAACATATGAGCAGAATCCGTTGCCAAGTTCAATCCGCACCCTTGGTTGACCATTTCTCCACCACAGGTCACTCACCAGAAAGTTTGAAGTGGGTTATAATTGAAAAAGCCTCCTTGGGACCTCGGGGGGGGAATATTTCCAGCATCCTCAATACCCGGGAACTCAAATGGATGTTCACTTTCAACTCGATTGAATCAGGGCTTAACGAACAGGATAGCTCTTTCTCGCAACTAGCCACTTTGACTTGAACAATATCCCTTTTCGATGCTCAGTGGCCTTTACCGGCATGTGCGAGGTACGCCTTCATCGCTATAATCTGTACAATGTCTTATTGAAAATGTAAAGGGCCTTTACCCACCTGTGTGAGGTACGCCCTCCTTCTGTGTTGTTGTATATTTGCTATTACGCCACTTTTTGAGTGGTTTTAATTGTACAGCGCAATGTTGCATTTAATTGTATATTCCACGCTGGCATCCTGGCCCTTTGCTCTCTTTTTTACTCTCTTTTGGAAACGGAAGGTTTAACTATGGCTAGATTTATGCACAAGGATTCTGTTGTAATTATGGCCCTGTTTTCAGTCCTCCAACAATACCAACACTAGTCCGTCTATGAACACATCGTTGCAGTCGGCTCCCCTTGGTAATGTCACTCTAATGACAGCTGTCTAGCTTGATTTACTGTGAGCACGTACAACCCTTTCAGTCTCAGTCCGCCTGCAGCTATACATTATTAGCGCAGTATTTTGACTATATCCATGGCTTCCTCGTTGCCTAGCGACCGTTTGCCTTTCCCAGCCCTTTCCAGGTCACGTGATGTGGTTGCCTGGGTGATATTTACATACCCGGAACCGGGCGCCGCCACTTTGTCAGCCTGCTGCGATCTCCGAAGGATTCAGTCCGAGATTGGTAAGCCGCCGCTCTGCGCTCTTTGACTCCCCACATGTGTATGCTATTCAAATGTTTTGTGGCACGATGAGTAATGCCAGTACTCTATGCTTCTTAGATCTCTGAACAAGCAAGGTTTTGCCTGATCGACACGGACCCACCGTTAAGCCGGACGTGTTCACACGACGGCATTCGGGTGAGTTTCCATCCTGCATGCCCTCGCAGTCTCAGTCCACCGGTACTTCTAGTGTGGCTGAATGTGCTTCCGTTTCATTTCTCTAGAATCTACCACTGAGGATACAAGCAACCCCAATCCTTATCGACCCGGACCATTCTCCTAGCCGGACGTGCTCACACGACGGCAACCGGGTGAGTTTCTGCCCATCCGTTCTGTCCGTGTTAGTCTATTGTACACCTTTCTCCTTAGCCTACAACAACGTGCTTTCCTTTTAATTTGTAGAATCGACCCACGAGGGTAATTGCAACCCTGATCAATATCAGCCATATTTTTACATCTATTGTTACACGCGACGGTGAGTTTTTCTTCACCATTATTGCATATTACTTAGTGTTCCTCAGCCCTTGAGCGTTCTATAGTTTGGACATATTTATTCTACAGATCCCTCCTGGACACGCTGTATACACCAGACTCGGTCCTGTCTCTACCACCTCTGTGGTAAGTTACAGAACGACTTTGATAATGTGTTACATGTAGGTTATATATCATCCTTAGCCCTATTGGTGCCTGGTCCCCAAGCCAACGCGGTCTGAAGACTGAGCAGTCACCTTCTCGTATTACTAGCCACCGTGGTTGTTGTGGCATATCTCCATGCGCGAACGATTAGTCATCTTTTAATTTAATATAATTGACACCTATCTAGTTAACTGCAATCTTAATGATGTCACGGTCCCAATAAATTTTTAAGGGATCATTACTAGTGCCGCAAAGTCTACCCCATTTGGGGTGATGTGCTTCGCTGTCTATCTACAACTATCTACAGGGACATGTTTCCCGTATTTACGAAATATTTGTATATATCAAACAGGGTGTGTGCCCCTCCAGTCCTGATGAAGACCCTACAGCAAGATAACCACCGATATCTGCACCTTTAAGGGTCGAAACGTCGACATACGTTTACTTTCCATCGTCAACTCTACTCCCCACTATCCTCATTAATTGAACTATTTGGAGTATGACGACTTTTGAATAATCCAATGAACATTTTTGTCTCATCTCACTGTACATAGTTTGTAACCTTGTTAAATGATTGACAATTTCTGATTTTACTGTCACTTAACGGATCTCTCACTGTTCCATCACTAATTCCCCACGACCACCACCACACCAAAACCCCCCCCCGTTCCTGTTTTTGGGGCACCATGTAAATTATTGATTTACTATTGTGTGTATTGATATTGCATATTTAATACGCATTCCCATTGTGAAGTAAACAGTGTGGACTCAAGTCATGTTTCTTTGATTACTTTTCATTTATGTGATTATATGTTCCATTGCTACTGGGACCCCTCTCTTTTCACTAACGTAATCTACCCAGGTCCCCGTAACTTTAACTGGGTAAAACCCCCCACTAATAAACTACGCTCATCCACAGCACATCTGCTTAAGGTCCCACGCACTAAAACTGCATCATGGGGTGATAAGCAATTCATCGTTGCCACAGCAAATCTTTGGAATTCCCTCCCAATTAAGATTAGATCCAGCCAGTCTTTACCAGCTTTTAGAAAAATGACAAAAACCTGGTTGTTTAATCAATAAGTCCCTTTGCCATCTGGTCTAAGCCCGCTGTCCTTAGCGCCGAGACACCCAAGGGTATTTGAGCGCTTTACAAATCTCATAAATAACTTAATAAATAAAAAAATTAATTACAGTCCCTCCCATCGGATGTGTGGCAGTTGGTCTCTCCGCCATCCCACAATCTGCCCACCATCATAATGCGGTGGGCGGTCCTGCAGGGTGGGATGGCGGTGGGTCCTCCACCGATGGCCTGACAATGTCAGTCCCACCGCCATCGTAAACAGGCCCTAATTAATAAAGAACGCAATCTGTGGAGTGTGTCTCCTCAACGCTGCTACCTTCTAATAGAAATTTCAATTAATCATCAATTTCCAATTAATCATGAATTTTGAGCTCTATTGTAGCCATTCATTTTATTCTATTACCACCACATTGTGTGAACCAATCAGCAATAGTAAAAGTTGCATTTTTATTGTGAATCACTTCTGTGACTTTCCATTAACACATTAGTGTTTCGCTCAGAGGTTTTGTCTTGCATGGGGGTCACCATTTCATCCTTTCATTGTAATGCTCAGTATTTATCATTTAACACCCCTGTGCTCCTGTGCTTTTTGGTAGGATCTATTCTTCTGGGGATTTAGGGCCAGATGTACTAATGTTTGTTTTACCGAATTGTATTTTGCGATACTTAAGGAATCTCAATTTGTGATTTGGTAATTGCAATGTAGTATCGCATATATGTTTCTGACAGCGACTTCTTAGGATTCACTTCTTAAAAATACTAATAGCTAAAAGCGATTCATATGCTTTCACAAATAGTGAATGGCACCCAGACATACACACTGATGAAAGCACAATCAGGAAATACATTGTTGTAGTGCCATTGTGAAGTACATAAACTTATAGTGAGATGCTGCTTAGGTTCCTAGCTACATCTTTGTGCCAAAATGACAACTCAGGGAGGGAAGACAGAGGTCTCTTCAAGAAAACACAAGCAAAAGTTCTCTTATGATGAGAATAATACACTTGTGTAGGATTGCTGGTCTTAGCCCTCTCTGTAGGTTCACTGCCAGTCTTTTTCCCATCTACCCTCCTGTTTCCAAAAGTTTGTTTTTGTTCGCATTGGGACACTGTGCAATTTACCACTGCCAACCAGTGCTAAAGTGCTTGGACCCTCTCTTTGAAACATGGCAAAATCTGTTTAAACCCAATTGGCACAGTTAATTTACATATAAGTCCTCTGTAACATGGTCCTATATGTACCCAGGGGCCTGTAAATTAAATGCTACTGGTATCCTGCCAACTCAAGTAGCCCTTTAAAAACACGCCTCAGGCCTGCCATTGCAGTCTGTGTGTAGATTTAAACTGCCAATTCAACCTGGCAGAAGAAACCTTTTGCAGGCCTAAATCTCCCTTTTTAATACAAATAAATCACACCCCTATGGTAGGCCCTAAACAGCACTTAGGACAGGGTGCATTGTATCTAAAGGATAGGTTATGTGAGGTTAAGTTTTTCATGTCCGGGTAGTGAAATACTTTCACATTTGTTTTTCATTACTGTGAGCCACATCCCTCCCATAGGGTAATATTGTGTTCATTTATTCCATTGAAATAAGTGCTAACTCTTTTGATTGGGAACAGGTTGAAATGTCAAGCTTGTGCTCAAGTGGATTGTCATTTAAAATCAATTTTAATGGTAAAGTCCTATTTTAGATTACAGTTTTGAAAATGGCACTTTAAGAAAGTTGGTATTTTTCTGCCCTAACCTTTTTGTGGCCTTCTATGAGTTTCCAGCTTCCGGGACCTGTTAGTTTCCACCCTCCCCTATCAGAAATGTGTATTGGACTCACATAGTGAAAAATAGGACTTGGATGTAGCTGGGAGAGGGTGATCCTGCCAAGATGGGAGGTGGGGGTGGGGAGCTGTTCCCTGCCCCACTTACATTTGAAAGGGCTGCCTATAGTGCACCCACAAAATAACTTTACACCAGCTTATTATCATCCTCAACCTCTTGGCACCTGGGAACGGAAGGGAGGAAAGTTCCAGAATCGGATGTGAGTGGAAGTCTAGAAGTTTCTCCCACTTCAAAGGGTGGCACCAGGTATTAAAACTGGACCTACTGAGCCATTCATCAGTACATTCCTGGATCTGGTAAAGACTTCAGAAGGACTGCTTTGTAATTCAGAGGACTGCCATACTGCTTGAGGTCTGCCTTGGTCATCAGAGGACTGCTCATCTACTTGAAGCCTGCCTTGCTGCTTGAAGTAGAATATCTCTTTGAATCGAGGACTACCAGAGTGATTCCAGGGGTTAGTTGGTTGACCTCCTCTTCTGAGCTACATGAACACAACACGCTCTAGAGGCTTCTCTGCAATTGTCCAGCTGTCCTGGTACAACTTCCCATGCCTGGATCTACAGCTAAAGCTGCCTGAGCCCTGCTGGCCTCTGCTAGAGTGAGTTCCTGATCTCCAAGAGGTGCCTCCCCAGATCCTGGACACTTGGCTGGCATCATTTTAGTTCATCCTTTGAAATAGTGAAGTTTCAAACTCAGCACGTCCGCCATTGAGAAAGTAACTTTTACAGTGGGACTAACCTGGTCCCTGTATCTAGCCTGCATTCCATTGCTGTCAACTAGAACTTATGAGTTGTCCCGGTCTAGCGTGACCAGTCACCCACTGTTAGTACTTTCTGCTTCTTGGCACTATTTTTACTTAAACCCTCGAAATTGCATATCTTCGATTCTACTGATTGGAGTTTTATCATTTTGGTCTCATTTTATTTATACAAAATTGTTATGTTTTCACTTTACTGTTTGTGTGCTGCATAAATACTTAACATAGCGCCCCTAAGTTAAGCCTAAACGCTTTTGGGCCAAACTACCAGACAGATTAGCAAAGATTAATTTAGTGACTTTTTGTGGTTCATCCTGATAAGAATTGTTGTTGTTGCTTGATAAGGGTTTAATTCCACTCAATCAAAAACCCAATTTTATACAGGGATTGTGTAGCCAAGAATGACCAGCCTTTTGATGAAGCCCTAGCTATCATAACAGAATTACTTTCATAAACAGAATAACATAAATGTTTAGTACCATGATCCTGGAAAGATAACATAAAAATTAGTGCATCATAGATTTAAGAGGCTTCTAAGTCAACACAGGATTCTATGAGACATACTAAAGAAAATACATAATAAGGAAGTTTGCATTATATGCAGAGATGCAAGACAACATTACAAAGAAATGTGATGCTCACACTGTGGATGATATAGTGGATCATGAGTCTAACAACAATGATATGCTTTAACAAATGGAAATCACACCAACAACAATATTGTCTGAAACCACTTTACCTACAAGACGATACACACTACTAGAAATGTATGGGCAACTACACAACATAGAACAAGCGTTTATGCCCAGAGAGTTAGGAGTCAAAGATTCTTACCACTACAACCATGATTTCGAGCCAGACCTGCTGATACAGGTGCTACACTATCTAGATCAAAATTTGTGCAAATAGAAAAATTAATGTTAGAACGTCAAACCAAACAATTTGAAAGCCATTAAAATGGTTGCAAGAAACAGATGAAGGCATACCTGCTATGATAAATAGTATTGGAAATGTAAAAGAACAATGAAATCATTATGTCATTGTATTGTTGAGGAGACACAGCACCAACATGTTGTATCCAAAATAGTATTTGGACAAAGTATTGGGTAAAAAATATTAAGATGCATAAATATTGAGCTTTTAATACCGTGATCCACAAATATTGTGATGCTGGAATATCATTGACATGAACATTGATTTTCTAAGATAAGTAATAATATAATTTTAAAATTATTTTAATGTATTTTAGGATGTGTTTTAATTGAATATGTTATAAACTGTTTGTATAATTATTGTTAATATTTTTTAATAGCGTTTGTACATTTTTAGTGTCATAGCAGGTTGTGGTTTTTGTAGGGGTATAGGATGGGAAGTAATATAATTATAATTCAGTCAGGACCCCCGTCCCCTGTAGGTCAATGTTAAGTGGCGCTGGGGGAACATAAAGTGCCCTCCATACATCCTTGCACCGTGTGCTAGGCACCACGAGGTGCCTGGCATACGGTGCACGGATGTGCACAAAGTGCCTTTTTGTACTGCAGCTTGTGCTGTTGTCTTTTTCCTGAACTGCAGTACAAGTCACAGTAGAAAAGAGCATTTAACGACCACCTGCATGGTAGTCCTATCATAATAGAGCAGAAGGGACCACATACTCATTGTCAAATACCATGGCGGTTGGTGGTCCGACCGACCGCCATCGCATAAGGGTCATAGTTTTTAATTAGTATTAATTATTTAATTGATAACGACCTACGTAAATTGTGTATTTTATTTATTTTTTAAGTTAGGTTTTATGTGCGGATAGTGGGGTTTGTGGGGGAACAGGGTGGAAAGTAAATTAATTTAAAATAGTTATTAATTCTTTATTTGATAATTAATTATGTAACTTTTGTAATTGATATATGTTTAAAATATATATATATATCAGGTGCAGGCTGTTGTGTTTTAAGAGTTACAGGCTGGAAAGTTAATTAGGAAATAATTTATTGATAATTAGTTAGTGTTTCAAGATGATTTTATTTAATTATTAAATATGTTAAATGTGAACTTATCATATTTGTAAAGTTATATGTGTGTTGTTTAGTTTGTAGAGGAATGGGGGAAGGTGTTTAAGTAATCATGCGTTTAAAAAAATCATGAATTTATTTAAAGATTTTCTTTTATTATACCTTCAGCATACTCCGCAAGACCTTCAAGTGGATCACCCCCGAATACAGAAAGACTGTCACCCATGTACTCATAACCAGCAGACTGGACTACGGTAACACTGTCTACGCCAGAATAAACAAGAACCTGCTACACAAGCTCCAAACAATCTAGAACACCGGAGCCAGACTCGTCCTTGGGACCTCACGACACGAGCACATGACCCAGCACCTACGAGACCTCCACTAGCTCCCCGTTGAGAAGAGAGTAACATTAAAGCTCCTCACCCACTCCTACAACTCCCTCCACAACATCGTCCCCAAATACCTCAATGAAAGAGTCTCCTTCGACATACCCAAAAGCAACGTCCGCTCCGCTGACCTCGCTATGGCAGAGACCCCACGCATCTGCAGAAACGAGCAGTTGGAAGAGCCTTCTACTACGTCGCAGCAAAGACCTGGAACGAGCTCCCAGTCAACATCAGATGCTCCCCCACTCTGCACACCTTCAGGAGGACCCTCAAGACTTGGCTCTTCGACTGATCCGGACCTGCCCCCCCCCCGACCCCCTCAGCGCCTTGAGACCCTCACGGATGAGTAGCTTTATAATCCCCTGATTTAATATGTTAATTGTGTTACACTTTGTTTATTTCTATTACATTTTAATTGTTGGCTGTTATGTTTGTGGGAATATAGGGCCTGATTATGCTGACAGTGAAACCGTCACTGACAGCTTCTCCCACCATCGTGATACTGTTTTCCGCCCACCACATTAGGATGGCAGGCGAATGCATCTGATGGGCTCTTTACGTTGGAGGGAGTTGTATCCCTACAACAGTGGTGGTAACCGCCAGGCACCGCTGTAGGGATTACAATGTCCCTTTACCTGGAGGCGGAAAGGGACATTGGGGGCCCGTAGTTGGATCCCCTTCCTCCCCAGCACTCTGAAATGGCCTCTGAGGGGCACCTATGGTGCCCCCAAACATATCCCTGCACCATGTGACAGGCACCGCATGGTCCCTGCCACATATGCAGGGATATGCACGTGGTCCATGGTCCATGCAGCCCGCAGCACCCACCGCAATACAAAATATACACTCTGCAACTGCCTTGAAGGCAGTTGCATTGGGATTTAGGGTGCGAGACTGCAGACATCTAGTTGGGCAGTCCCATTTCCAATTGGATGGCAGCCAGCCGTAAGTCCGACCGCCATCCTAATCAGGACCATAGTGTGGTATTTTAATAGCAATAATAATATGTGTGTTATTTGATAATAATTATTTTAAAAAATAATGTTCTTTTTGTTAAAATTAAGATGTTTAATTTTTATATTTAGAATTGTAGGTATTTATTAGGTTGTTAAAATAGGTTATTTCTTTGAAGTGAAGTTCTCTCTGTAATGTACTAGTGAATGGAGTGGGAATAGTAAAGTTGATCCCTTTCAAGTCCAACACTTTCCCTACTGTTGCACCAGCTGGAGTAGGAATAGTATATTTTACTCCTCCCAAGTCCAACACTATCCCTACTGTTGGACCAGCTTGTGTGGGAATATTAAATTTAACCTCCCCAGCGTCCAACTCTTTCCCTACTGTTGCACCTACTGGCATGGTAATAGTAAAGGTAACCCCTCATAAGTCTAATGTGTTCCACGGATGCACACAATGGAGTGGAAATAGTAAATGTTACCCCTCCTGAGTCCAACACTTTCCCTATTGTTGCACCAACTGGTGTAAGAATAGTTCATTTAACAGTACTAACTACTGTAGCATTGACTGGAGTGGGAATAGGAAATCTTACCCTTCCTGACTCTAACACTTTCTCTACTGCTGCACAGACTGGAGTGGGAATAGTAAATTCAACCCCTCCGTAGTTCAACATTTTCCCTATTGTTGCACCGACTGGTGTAGGAATATGAAATGTATCTCCTCCTTAGTCCAAAGCCTTCCTTACTGTTGCACACACTGGAGTGGAAATAGTAAATTTTACCCTTACTGAATTCAATGCTTTCCCTAATGTTGCACAAACTGGAGTCGTAAATGCTACCCCTCCAGAGTCTAGTGTTTTCTCTACTGTTGCACACAGTGGAGTGGGAATAGTAACTTTTTCCCCTCCTGCGTCCTACACTTTCCCTACTGTTGCACACACTGGAGTGGGAATAGTAAATGTTACACCTCTTAAGTCCTACGCTTTCCCTATTGTTGCACACACTGGAGTGGGAATAGTAATTTTTACCTTTTCGGAGTCCAATGCTTTCCCTACTGTTGCACATACTGCCTTGAGGCTACCTTGGCTAAAGCAGGTAATAAGTCCCAAACTTTATTTAAATTGGTTAAGAACCTTTCTAACCCAGCCTGCGCTACATCGGCCATTCCGGCCTCTCAGGAACTATGTGACTCGCTAGCCTCGGCTTTTGAGGAAAAAATCAATACCATCTTGAATGGACTTTCTGCCTCCAACCTGACAAGTCTCTCCGTCTCTTGTTCCTCAGATCTGGTCAGTGGAGCAACTCGGGAGGTTCTTGTGGAGGAGGCAGCACAGCCCCGGCTGACCTGCTTTCCCACTCCTTCCCTGGAGGACTTCTGCCTGTTGGCTAATGGCATGTCATCTGGTTCCCCGCTAGACCCATTGCCACATAAATTCTGGAAGCTGTTTCAGGGGGAGCTTTTTCCACCGCTCCATTCCATCTGCTGCCAGTCCCTTGCCACGGTCCCGGATAGCTGGAAATAGGCAGTGGTTACTCCACTGCTAAAAAAGGCCACCTTGGACCCTCTATGTCCGACCAATTATAGGCCTATTTCACTCTTGCCTTTCTCGGTAAAAATCTTAGAGAAATTGGTCACTATAGTTCTGTCCAGCTTCCTTGAATCCAACGATCTTTTGGACGTGGCCCAATTTGGATTCAGGCCGGCCCACGGCATGGAGTCTGCCTTGTTGACCGTTTTGGACGACCTGCGTTCGCGTGTCAACATGGGAGGAGCGGCGTTCTTGGTGCTGCTCGACATGTCGGCCGCGTTCGATACGGTTGACCATGCGGTTTTACTTGGCAGGCTCCGGGAGTCCGGGGTGACCGGCTTGGCCTTGGACTGGCTGGCCTCGTACCTCTGTAATAGGCAGCAATCTGTGGCCTTGCCGCCTTTTCGATCAGCTGTAAGAAATGTAAAACAGGGTGTGCCGCAGGGCTCTGCAATTAGCCCGATTCTTTTTAATTTATATCTTTGCCCTCTAATAAGTTTGATTTAGTCATTTGGCATGTCTGTCATCAATTATGCCGATGACACTCAACTTATTTTTTCATTTGAGGGTAGGGAAGCGGTCTCCATGGAATCCTTTCACCGCTGCATGACTGCAGCAGCGGACTGGTTGCGTCAGAACTCGCTGCAGTTCAATGGAGCAAAGACTGAAGTCCTCCATTGTTCATTGGACCTAACGCCCCGTCCTCTGCCAGAGGGGTTTTGGCCTTCTTCTACTTTAGGCTCTGTAGCGGCGGCAGAATCTGTCCGCAACTTAGGCGTCCTGTTCGGGCCTAGCCTCCAGCTAGATGCCTTCGTCAATAAAACCACGGCGACTTGCATGTTACTGCTCCGCATGCTGCGGAAAATTCTTCCGCTACTTCCCCCATCGGCAAGGACGGAAGCAGTGCGTAGTATTATCCTCAGTAGATTAGACTACTGCAACGCACTGCTTCTGGGGGCCCCCAACACCTTGGTCATGAAGCTGCAGCGGGTGCAGAACATGGCAGCCAAACTAGCTCTCTCGCGGCCATGGTCTGCCTCGTCTTCTCTTGCGCTTTCGGATCTTCATTGGTTACCGGTTCGAAAACGGATTTGTTTTAAATCTGCCTGTCTGGTTTTCAGAGCCCTGCATGGGCTGGGTCCAGTGATGTTGCGAGAGCTATTCTCCTGGTACCTTGCTGCCAGACCTCTGAGATCCTCTTCGGCCTTCCTGGTCACAGTCCCCAGGATAAAAAGGGTGAGGATGGGCGGCCGCTCATTCAGCTTTACGGCCGCCAAGCTTTGGAATTCCTTACCTTTGTTCCTAAGGTGCAAGCAGGATCTCTCGTCTTTTAAAAAGGATCTCAAAACCTACCTCTTCCCGAGAGCAGTGTAGCTAACATCTGTAGGAATATCTGTGGTCAAAGCGCCAGGATACCCTTTGGGTGACAGTTGCGCTCTATAAGTATGCCTACATTTACATTACATTTACATACTGCAGTGGGAATGGTATATTTATTATTCTTGCATTTTTTTATATTGTTTACATATTTCTTATTTCTTATGTGTGGATGTATTTCTTTTTATAATTTCATATATATATAAATTCATTATGTAATTTGTAACATGTTAGTAAACTGTATTTTAAAATATTATTACTGTTTTATGGATAATTAAAATCGAAAATGTTAAATGTTGTTTCCAATATATTATATATTTGTATATAAATATGCACACATTCATATATTGTGTGTTTGTTTAAATAAGTTTGTATTCAGATATATGTTCAAATATTGCTTAAATATATTTAATGTACCTACTGTGAATATTGTATGTAAAAATAGTTAATATTTACTGTTTTTACATATATACATATATATATACATATGTGTGTGTGTATATATACATATATATAATAAAAACGATAATATTGTATATTTATTTCGATATTAGAGGAAACTAATATTTGTTTTTCAATATTTTTGTACTTACCATTTTATGTATAGAAAAAGGATCTTTTTGTGATCGATATTGTTCACACAATATTTCTGTATCATAATATTGTTGGTTTCGATATTGTGTCAGAGTTGTGTCCATTTAAAATGCAACATTGTGGAAAAAGTATTGAAAAATTGTCAACTGCAACAAGTATACTCAGTTGTCGCACCATACATATCCAGCAAGAAATATCCCAATGTTGCAAAAGATGTAGCAAAAAGTTTAGAGCAGATTACATAATGTCCTGAATTTTTACAAAGTACGAAAACATGTTCTAGCTGGCTGGCTACCTCTGCTCTTGAGAGTCAGAAGGCATCTAGCCACCGTAGCATATCTATTTTTCTTGTCATAAGATCTAGGTGTACAGTCAGTCAGGCTGCTGATTTAGAAGTGGGTATGTTGCCAACTGACCTTGAGAGATCCATTTCCAGCCAAAAAGAGGCATTACATGTATGTTTGTGAAATATTAGAAATACATTTATTTTCAAGTAATATTGTGCATTTCAAAATGTTATGGAAAACAATAACACAGTCCCTGTGGTGACTCTTCATATTTCCTATAAATAAACATGGAAATACAAATCAATTTTCAGCATTTTGACTGTGACAACATCATTATACATTGATTGAAACCTTGTCTTAAGCAGGCCATAAGAGTGCTCTAAAACTGCCCTTGTCCACTAGTGGTCAATATTATAATGATGTTCACTCCTTGTATTTCCATTAAGATATGGGGTCAAAATTAATGTGCATAGTACATAAGCATTATCACCTAAAGCAAGTAAACAATACAATTAAAACCACAATTACACAGCATGTATTTATTAAATATAAATTTGAAATGTAGAAATACCTAAAAGAAAAGAAAAGTGTCCTCTTGCAAGCTGTTTGTTTAGGGCACAGTGTCGAAAGATATATGATGGAACCTGAAAATTTACCTGGACCTACAGCCACAAGGTCAGACTTAAGAGCCAGCATTGCAAACTATGTGAATGTTTCAGGATGCTGGCTCTGACAGTTCCTGTACAAACATTCACTGGTGTAAGAAAGGCAAATTAAAACGTGTTCCATCAGCACAGCTTATGATCTGTAAGAAACGTGTCATACTAAAAAAAAAAGAAATGTTGCTGCAAGTCGTGGTGTGACCTAGGTAAAAATATATCAGTGTATGTTTACCAGTATAGTATCTAAAATTAGCAAAGACATTTTGAAGAGCACTTTGGGAAACCCCTCTCATTGTTGCATTCAAACCCTGAAAGCTTCCAGAGTCTAAAAGGTGTGCACAGCAGAGTTCTTGAATGTGGGTTGGGATAGTGCTGAAAAGTAGTTCATAAGTAGGGATACATAGGGGCCTACCAGTAGTAATAAGGCCACAAACACAATAAAAGTTTCGGTCAAGGTCTCAATAAATTATTCCCTTGCTCAACCCTTGGTAGCTGGCAACAAGCAGGCAGGCTTAACTTAGGAGACATGTGTGTGAAGCATTTAAAAACGCCAATACATTAAATAAGTAAGACACAAAACACAATAAAAATCCAACACCAAATTATGAAAATTGGTTACATCTTATGAACAAATAGACACCAAAATGACAAAATGTAGGGAACCGTAGATATGAATTTTTTATGAATAAACACTTTCTAGTGCTTAAAAACCAATAGCACACAGAACACACCAACAACCTGCACAGAGCCAATCACCAAGAACAGAGTCACAAAGAACTGAAGGAGTGACGCGAGTCACCAGGGAGAAAATTGCACATCAATCATCATCGACAGAGGCTTTCTTAGAGTCAGGCCTATCAGAAAAAGGAGACAAAGGAGGGGGAAAAGAACATCCAAGCACAAGAAGCACTACAGGCACAAAGAAAGACAAAAAGAAGGGCTTAAAAGAAACTTAGTTATTAACATTTCTGAGTATAAACTATCATCCCTGGAATCAAATATACTACAAAAAGGGACTTCTTTTGTCCCGACTACTAATACCAATTCACTGGAATTGGAAGTGAGCCTACTTAAATTCACCAGGAAGTTACAATAAAGGAATTTCTTTGACAACGTTCTACAGGATAAAAGTTTGAAAGAACCTGATGAATAACATGGTTTAAAAAATGACAACAGAAAAACCACCAAAAACCTCACCCAAAAGGAAATGGACACCATAAAATAGCTAGCTAACAACCCAAACATTGTTTGCTCGAAAGCCGACAAAGGAGGTGCACTAGTGGTTTTAAACAGAAAACATTACATAAACCGAGTGAATGAACACGTTTCAGACAGTTATACTTACATGAAACTCGCAAACAATCCCACAGGAGAATTTGCCAACATATTGAAAGAAATAATAAACAAAGCATTTAACACTGGTGTCATTAAAGAAAAAAACAGAAAATTCTTGATCAGACAAAATCCAAGGAGTCCTATTTTATATATGGTTCCAAAAGTTCACAAAGATCAAACGGATCCACCGTTTAGACCTATTGTGTCTACCTGCGGCAGCATACATGAACCGATAGGTCAATTCATTGACAAATACCTTCAACCACCCACAGTGAAAAAGATGAATTCTTATGTCAAGGACACAACTGACTTTTTATGCAAATTACAGCAAATAACTCTGATGGAACCTGAGGCTATACTATTATGTACAGCAGACATAAAATCCCTGTATACTTCCATCCCGCACTCAATGGGCTTAGAAGCATTGGAATATGCACTCACACGATCAGAACTTGAAACATCAATGCAGATTTTCATCATGGAATGAATTCATTTTACCCTTTACCAGAGTTATTTTCAATGGCAGGAGGATTGGTATCTTCAGCTTAGCGGAACATCCATGGGCTATTGCGCAGCGCCAGCGTATGCTAACCTAGTCATGCAACGTTTCGAAGAGGACCACATACTATCAAATCCTCAATGGAAGTCGCACAATAAAATATATTTAAGGTACATCGATGACATTTTCATGTTATGGACAGGCACAAGAGAAGAAGCAGAAAGAGCCATGTTGAGTTGGAACTCAATAGACGAACAAATTCAGTTCACTAAAGAGATCTCGGAAACACATGTAACTTTTCTGGATGTTCTGGTGTCCAGAACTGAAAAAGGATTAACAACAGATATCTATCGTAAAGAGACGGACAGGAACAAGATGCTACATTTTAACAGTTACCACCAAACATCTTTAAAAACACACTTACCTACATCACAAATGATGAGAGCTAAAAGAATAGTATCAGACCCCATCACATTACAATTGAGTCTAACGGAAATAGAAGACAGATTCAAGCAACGAGGGTACCCTCAAACAACATTGGAGCAAGCAAAGAAAAGATGTAAATCAAAGACTCGGGAGGAACTTTTGAAGAGCACACAAAAACTAGACAACACCAGAATGGTAATAGTTTCAAGGTTTTCGACAGCAAGTCAAAGATTTAAAAAGATTATCAATAAACATTGGTTGATGTTAGCTAATGAACCTGATTTTAAGAACTCCTTTTTGGAACCCCCGATCTTTGCCTAGACAAGAAGCAAAAACATAGGAGAACTACTGAAATCACAGCCAAGAAGAACAGTGAATCCCAAAGGCACGATACCATGTTTGAATTGCAGTAATTGCAATGGCGTTATACGAGGAGTCAAAATAATTCAGCCCATGAAAGGATATCCTATTAAAATCTACACAACTGCCACATGCGATACTGAAAATGTAATCTACATGTTGAAATGCCCCTGTGGCATAGTGTACGCTGGCAAGACTGAAAGAAAGTTCAAGACAAGGATCTATGAACACAAGTCAAACATATGAACAAAAAATCTAAACTCTACTGTAGCAACAAATTTTTTAGAGGCCAAACATAATATATCCCAACTGAGATACCTGATATTAGAAACAATTGAATGCATGGAAGGAAGAGATAACTTGAAATACTTACTAAGACACGAGAATCATTGGATCATGAAGTTACAATCATGTGCCCCACATGGACTCAACGAACGTATTGAATACGCGGGTTGCCTGTAAATTGTGACATTGACTATATGACTACATGACTATATTACCATGTTCTGAGGTACTGACAATAGTGGTTTAACACACCAGAGCATTCATGTTATTTATTGTTCTCATAATAGTGCTGATATATTAACTTTCATCGGGACACTGTGTGCATTTTTCTTACATTTGTCATTTATATCACATAATACATCGCTATCCACATCCAACATGGCCGCCACAAACACGTATCAGTCCGCTTTCTATCTCATCAACGTTAAGCGTCAGGCAAACACACCGCTACTATCATACGACACTCGCACCCGTAACTTTGAGGGAGAAACACCCGATTGAACACTACGCTTAGAGACTACTCTGCAGCTTTATTCGGGAACGAATAACAACATAAGTCAAAACGCTGGCGAATAATTGATTACAAACGTGAGTTTAGAGTCGCGGCGGTAATAACTTCGAGCCCTACGCTCATACCGTTTACTAAATGCGCGATAAAGTATTCGTGTTACAAAACATGCTATAAGCATTGTGCTCTTATTCTTTACAGACATTTTTAGAACAAGAACAAATGACATGTCGAGCAGTGAGTATACTTCCTGTAATCGATGTTACTAAACACGGGCACTAAATAGTGTAAATGGCACTTATCACCAATACTCTCGATGCACGGTCACAACGGGCACATATAATATATGCAGCACATCAATTGAACAACCAACACTATCGATTCACGTTTCACATTCGATGTGACAACATGTATAGTACTGTATAACTTGTTAGTAATTAGTGTATAATCCTTTTTTCATAGAATTTACTCCCTGATGAAGAGCCAATGGGCTCGAAATGCATTGGAGATTTAGGAGATTCATGAATTTAATGAATAATGATTTATAAAAACTAGGAGCTCAATTGAAATGGCTAAAATTTCAATAAAAAACAACTGATCAAAACCAACGTGGGAACTGGAAAATCTTTATTTATAAAATGTTCTTTTACAAAAATTCAAAAAACCTCAGCGGAGGGATCAGGCGCGTGCCCATAGGGGGATGCAACCAAACTCAGTTGGAAGCACAGAGAGCACTATGAAATACTGACGGAACGCAGGACGGTAACGTAACCCCAGGAGCACCCCAAAAAAACAATAGAATTTCATAAACCTATCCAAGAACAATACACAATAAGGTTGTGCATGGAGCTACTACAGTTCATAAGTAAAAGTCAATAGTGCCAACTTGGGGGATCTGGTTGCACAAAGTCAAAGTTTGAGGACAAACCGAATGGAGCCTTGGTCGGATACTCTAAGCGGAAGGCCTCGGTCAAAATGTTACCTTTGCACTTGGAAACTTTTCTTGAGGGTTTTTTCTTGACGTCGAGCGAGGCTCTTCTTGAATTGGATCAATGTTGATGTCGTTGATTTGGCTCAGATTGAGCCTCAGTGAAACCCTGGAAGTCTTGAGGATGAATCTGAAATTCAGGCCAAGCCGTGGTTCTACGTCACCAGCTGGACTCTCGACATCAGGGCTGTCAGCTTATGGAACCTTTTCCAAAAGTTGCTCCAAACTTCTCCAAACATCTGGAACTTCTTCCTGTTGGTTCAAAGTGTCCAGAGCACAAATCCATGGGTCTAGAAGCTCTGAGATAGCCCTTGGAAGGTTGGAACTACAATTCCCACAATGCACCTGACAAATCCTTAAAAGGTGACTGGATGCACTCCAGTCTGAGGACGTATTGGTGGAGATGATGCAGGTGGGATCTGTCAACCTGTGGCTTTCAGGGAGTCTACTCCTCAATCCTTGTGAAGCCAGGAAAAGTCCTTAGAGCTGTAGTACTAGATTGTGCAGCATTTGCAGTCCTGCAGATCAGGGTTCCAGCTGGTTCTCCTTTTTGTTTGCTTGGCAACTCTCTCATATTTATTCAGTGTCCCTGGGTGTCAAGCAGGGAGGCACTCCTGACCACTGGGACGCAGGGTGACACTCTCAGGTAGGACTACTTTCTCCAAAGTGTGGCATATTCTTGTCCCAGAAAGCACTATTCCTCCAAAATCCATAATGGAGAAACTTTTCTCTTCACTAATCTAATTAAACAGCCCCCATGTGACTGGGGGTGCAGGATGTGGGAGTTAGCCTGTGTTGTTCTAAAGTGGCATTCCCCCTTCGAAGACCAGTTTGGCTACTGTACTCCATCCTGCCTTTTGCTTCTGCAGCTGTAGTGCTCAATCCACAGGAAATGTCTCTTTAGTAGGCCACTTCACACCTCATTAAGACAGCTTGGCAAAGACTGGCAGAAGCTGGCCAATCAGGAGAGGGCGGCTGGAAATCTGGATGTTGGTTCACAGAAAAGAAAGTTCTTTAACTTCTTTTCTGTAATAGTTATTATAAATCTAACACTGTCAAGTTGTTGGATGTATCATAATTCTCATTTTGAATCTTTGAAAGACATTTCTAGCTCTCTCCTGTCAATATTTATACTTAAATAAAATATTCCCATGTTACCCTATGGACCCCTTTTTCTACAGTGGGAAAAAAACTAAATGAAATTGTCTGTTTGTCCCTCACCAGGGCTTATAAAGCATCCTTTATGATGTCTCTGCTTATAGTTACAAGGCACCCTACCTCTGGCGCATCTTGGGGAGACCTAAGGTGTGACTTACATGTAAAACAAAATAAGATAGTTTGAGACTTTGGAAGTACCTTTAATTCCAAATTTGAATTTGCATATAAAGTAATGTAAAAGCAGGAGTGCATACTTAGGTGCATTAAGTCTACGGTGCCTCTGAACCTACATGCCCTAATATATACTAGGGGCTGGCAGCGAGGCTGTTAGTACCAATTGTAATTAAACATAATGACCAAAAACCTTATAATCAGAGCACTGGTCCTGGGTCTGGTAAGCAGAGCCTAGGGCAGAGTCAGAGTCAGTTACCACCACTATCAAGCAAAATATGGGGATGATCAGGGCAAACAGGATGACTTTCCCACAGATAGAAACAGTGCTGTGTGTGTCTCTAACAACACAGGATCTAAGTCAGCAACTAAATTTAAAATAACTATGCTGCTTAGCCTATACTTGATATATATCTCCTTCTTAGTCTGCGGACTAAAGTCATCCGGACTCTGAAAGTGCACTCCTGTCTTTGACTTCTTCTTTGGTGGTATGTATCAAAAAGCCTCACCCTCCTTGCCACAGCATACAGAGTAGTCATTGTGGAAAAAATAGTTTGCACCTGATTACCACCTGTTTCCACTTCAAACCAATAGTACATTCCAAAAAAGACAACAAAAATTGGTAATCTGTAGTTGGTAAATTCCAGTCACATTCAGTTTGCATTGCTATTTTTTTGCGACTGGATCCAAAAACCCCAGCACAGAAGATGACTTTTATTTAACATTTAGCTGGCTTGGTGACATGTAGCAATGACCACAGCTTTAACAATAGTAATTATCAATACCTTACACTCCTGCTGAGACATCATCAGCCACAGCAGTATGGGACACAAAAGCAGCAACAGCGGTAAGCACAGAAGGCACCACATAAACAATGCAGCAGTAACAAAGCCCCCCTGCTGTCCCCAATGCTTACCCATACTGGAGGGGGTCCTCATTCCCTACTGATGTGAGTTCAAGAGGCCAATTCAGCATATCTTGACGTGGGGGCCCCTCATGTTATGCTATGCCCTGGCAGCAAGGAACACTGTGGTAACATCAGCAGAAAATACATGCGGACACCACAGCTGCTGCAGCAGCAGTGATCACAGTAGGGGCCACAGCAGCAACTACAGATTCAATTTGGCATAAACAATAACAGCAAACGGTAACCAGCCAAGCAGAAACAGCAGCGACCTCAACTGTGACCATGGAAAAAAATATAAAAGTGATGAGTAGAACGCTTGAGCTAACCTCAGCATTTGAGTCTATGGTTTTTTATGTGCTCACTGTGCCACATCAAAGACCAGCAATATGCAAATCAGCCCTGGTCCTGGTAAGCTTTGTTCTCGCTGAATGAGAATATAAGTAACCCCAGATTGGTGCCGGACTTGATTGGCCTCATCAGTGAGGTACTGCTTCGTCTTCTGGGACAGGGAGCATGGATCAAGCCTGGACATGCCATTTGCACACAGGGCATCTTTACTGATAAAACTAAAGTAAAAAAGTCTTGCTCTAATGTGCTAGAACTGTGAACGTAGCTTTGAATACGTATACAGATAATTTCATTATCATCTGTGGGCACCCAGCCTCTTTCTGTCCATTCTATGTCCTTGTCCAATTTTTTTCATTCTTGGAACTTGCTGTGCATGCAGCAGGCCGGTTTCACCGAGACACGGTTTAGGTAGTCTAGGTTTATTTGTGCATGTCTGTATTTGCATATGTTACAACATAGGTAGTCTAGGTTTATTTGTGCATGTCTGTGTTTGCATATGTTACAACATTAAAGGCAATCAGTTAGAGTTGCTAATGCTTTCTAAAATGTATTTTTTTGAACAGGAGTTCTTTCTACTTTTTGGATGTGTGTTTTTTGAAAGTAAACTCCTATAAAACACAGGAAGGACTGTAAAATAAAATAAAACATTGAGAAGCAAAAGTCTGCGTCCAGAGGCCCATTTCTGACAGCAGTAAAACAGAGAGGAAAATGGCAGTGCTAAAACCAATAGCTATTTTGTGAATGTCCCAGGAAGGAGGCATGTTTATGAACCATGACAGCCAATTTAAACATTACCACAGGTCAAACTTGACCCTGTGGGAAGTGTTGAGACTCTGCACAAAGAACAGAGCAAGACGGCTATAATGCACGTTGTTGCTTTGCAAACCTGTGTTTATTTTTTTGTACAAAAATGCTATAAACACATACTTTGTTTGTTTTTAGCAATAACTATTTCTGTTCACTTGCCATTGTCTTGCCACAAACCCCACTGATGGATCCTTTCAAAGAGGTAAGTATCATGCTGTGGGGAGCAGCATTTCTGCCCCACTTCCAGTGGCACAGCTTGTTAGGTGAAAATTTCCCATTGTTCCATACTTGTAATTCACTTTAATCCATATTCATTCGTGTACTCCAAAAAATATTCAGCTTTTTACTTTTAATCCCATTCGCTCCACACTTGGGGGTGTTATGCTAATTTTCAAGATTTCTTGTGCTCGAGGTGTGCCCATCCGCACTTCTATCCAAGAACACGACCAACGCATGCTTCATCCACAAGCAGTGTTTATTAAAAACCCAATGCATTTCGGGCTATGACAACCCCTTCTTCAGGGGTCACTACGAATAACAGAAACAAATGCTGCTCCCCACAGCATGATACTAACGTTTGTGCTATCCTGGGCAAGGCATTGAACTCAGTCAGTTCACGCACGCATTCTGAGATTGATATGGACAAACATAGTGAAAGTTTTGGATAAATATGGTGTGCATCCCTTTTTCTATTGATCCTTTCAAAGAGGCCCAGGTCCATAAACGAAGGAGGGTGCTAAATAGTTTGCAGCACTTTAATCTGTTAAATTGTTGCATTGTTGTATAGCATTTTAGGACCCCAGTGTAATTTTCCCTATTCATGGCCTTTTTATAGGTATAAATTACCATATCCTTATATAGGCTTAGAAATCACAACCATATTTAGACATAGCTCATGCAGTCCAAGTACAGCATGGCTACTTCCACTAGTTTCAAAAATCCACAACGATTTCTAGGAAAACTCGGCTTCAGAAGTTAGGGACTTCCCCTTGCTTGAATATTGATTTGTCCAAGAACTCATGGAGTTTTCAAAGAACTGAGAATCTTTGATGACGTTATTATGTCCAACTGTATGTCTAACCCGGCACCTTCAAGGTATAAATTTGCCCACACTTGCCATAGCAAACACACAGTGGTTTGGAGCAGTTCAACTATCTACTTGCCCGACGCAGCTCGCTACAGCAAGTGCCGAAGGAAGCCGACCCTCCAGCAGATGCACTGAGAGAGACGCTGCCTTTTCTCTTGCCAAGAAATCCAGCTCCAGTGTTTCCAAGCTACCCTTGCGGGTTGTTGGGAAATCGAGTCCTGAGACTGACCTCCTTCATTCTAAACAAAGGTACAGAGCTGATTAGACCGTAAGAGAAATCTTGGATAGACTCTTGGCAAAAGAATGCTATATTAATGCTACACCTCACTTACTTCTTCCCTCGTACTAGACCTAGGTTGGGTACATCGATGTAGGCGTATTTTAGAAGCACCAGTTGAGTACTTTTTATCCTTTGTTATTTATGTATGTATTTTATGGCTTAAAAACCATACCATGCCTTTACAGTATTATTTTATAATACTCTTCTTGCTGCACGCATTATACTTTACAGCCAGTATTACGATTGTAGCAGTTAATTTCTTCTGCATGAGAAAGAAGACTGTTCAATAAATACTTTTATTGAAAACGCCCGACTCTCTATTTCTCTGCACCTCTGTTGAAACGAAGCATGCACGATTGACTGAGTAAAATATCTATCTATTGTTTCCACAACTCTGAAGATCAGTTTTATCTTGAGGAAACAAAGTTGTCATGTTTAGGCGGTTGTCAGAAACTAATCCCTTCTTGTTCATTCGAGAAAGTTTCTAGTGACCTCTGAGCTAGCTGGCACTCACAATTAAGTTTAATATATTCGTTAGAGACCTAGTCGACCTAAGTCCTACGTCACATCTATAAGATATATTATTCCAATGCACAGAGCCTATTGGGAATACAGGAACTACACTACAGCATGACAAATCTCCACCAGGTAGACATGTTTGCATGTGTTAATTAAATTCAGCTGTGCATGTTCACAACTAACCTTGCTTTCTACGCCAAAAATTATTTCCCCCCCCAGAAAGAAACCACTTTGTTTACACCATGAATCATTAAAGGTGTCTTCCATCCCTTTTCTTTCCAGAGAAAAGCATTCTCCTCCTCTCCAGGTCCAGACCTTCCCAAACAGGCACTGAGCATGGAGTCAGGGAAAGGTTTTACTTCAAGGGACTAGATCTAGGTCGAGCTCACTAGACAGCATAAGTTGCCTGGTTGCAAAAGACATATTGTGGTTTTACCAAGAACATAAAGGGGCTTGCAGCACTCCCATTGTTTACCACTGGTTAACTTTATTGTCGCTCCTATTTGCTTACTTTCCATTGCATAACTTTCCTTGTTTCAACTTGTTCATCTTGTGCTTGTGCCTCTAATGGAGCATAATCTTTTTACCATCTTTTTGACTGGCTGACTTCTGTGCTTCATCTGCTTGCTTTCAGGGTCTTTCATGCTACATTTCAAAACAGCTCTTTCGTATGACTTTTAAAAAAAATGTATCAATCCATCACTGATCGTGTGGTTAAAAAAGACAGGTGTGTGTTGAATGCATGCTCACAACTATAAAATGTTGTCGTGGTTGCTCCATTGTTTCTTTTTTCTTTTTAACCTTTCTGCACAGCAGCTGTGATGTTGTACAGCTTGGCTAAAACATTAGCAAAGTCAATATGTCCTACTGGTATAAGTGAACTAAGAAGGAAGCCAGTTGCTTTGTGGTCCCATACATAAGATGTTATGAATGATAATCTGTTAAAGAAACGTTTCTGTACATCGCACATCCTTAGCTAATATATTTCAATATGTTCTTTTGGGACAGTGACAGAAAAGGAGATACTTTCAAAAAGTAACTGATTATGTTCACACAATGCAGTCAATTGAAAGACGGGATTAATGTAAGCTTTTCTACTTTCATGTTGTGCAATTTAGCCACTTTGGTCCTGATTACCAGCTTTTGGTGGTTCCGGAGTGGATGGTATAGCACCGCCAGGCTCCCGCACCGCCAAGACTTGCCTGCAAAATTACGAGTGTTTCTCATGTCAGGCGGGCTTTTTTATCTGTCCCCTCAACGGTGCCTCTGAAAATAGGTTCCAATATGGAAATCCCCCCAAAAAGTTTCTGCACAGCAGAAAATTATCTTTAGACCCCACGGCCCTAGAAATATTTCCTAAACATGGATAGTATGCCATGGGATATCAAAGCCAACTCCGCTGATTTGACTATTCTTGGTGATCTCTACTTTCATTTGGAGAACAGAGACCATGACCTCATTGCTTCTTTTTTCTTTTAGGCCTGTCTCAATTAGTTCTTGACCCCACACACTTGGGGGTCATACTCTAGATGGCATCTTTTCAAACTTCAGGTCACCTTACCACTACCACTTACGTGGTCAGACCACAAGGCAATGATGTTTCAACTTAATTTAGTGAGTCACACTTCGGAAGAGCTCACGGCCCCACCCACCTACAGTCACCATCCTTGGCAGAAAATATCAGAAGGCCAACTTACAGAGGCCTTAATTCGATCAAATATACTAGTACCTTCTGATCTTGACTCAGCTACAGACGACTCCCACCAATGGATCAGTTCAGCCATTGACGGTGTAGGGCCCGCTAAATGCGGAAACAAAAATCGATTTACACAGTCTGAGCCCTGGTTGGATGAAGAGCTTAGATTGGCAAAACAATCTTGTAGAAGGTCAGAGAGGAAATGGAGGTTTAACTGCAGTGTAGAGGACAAAGCCACAAATAAAGCAGAGTTGCTACTCTACAAAAAACCCTTCATTAAAGCTAAATCGAATTTCTTTATAAATAAAATTAGTTCAGCTTTTAATACTACAAAAGAGCTTTTTTCTACAGTGGTAATACTCAGCAATCCTTCACCAGCTAAAAACACCAACCCAGATGCCTCTCTGTGCAACAAACTTGCCACATACGTTAAAGACAAAGTAGAGGTAATTTTTTATGTTTTTGCTGCAAACCAAAGCATGGACCAACAATTTTCAGTCAGCGCTATCTGTAAGCTCCCAATCAGGGACCTGAACTAGAGTAGCAGTAACTTGGAGGTCGAGTTATCAGAGTCTCAGTCTTTGAATGCTATTTTTTCCTCTTTCTCCCCTCTCACTATTGGCCAAGTAACAGATCTGTTTAAACAGATCAAATCAGGATTCCCACTTGATCCATGTCCACCTAGAGTACTACAGTTAGCCTCTACCACTGTCCCTGACCACCTCTTATTGATTTTCAATAAAATGTTGCTTCTTGGTTACTTCCTCAAAAAATGGAAGACTGCATCAATTCTCCCTCTCCTAAAAAAGCCAAACCTCGACGCTGATAATCCTAACAATTACCAGTCAATCTCGCAGCTTCCTTTCCTGGCCAAGATGGTAGAGAAAGCCATAAACACTGAGCCCTCTCTGTACATTTAGGATCAAAAGCTGCTTGACCCCCCCAGTTTGGCTTCAGAAGCCAACACAGCACGGAGTCGGACCTGATTACAGCTTCCGAGTATGTCAGAACCACCTTGGACAATGGAGGGAAGGCTGCCCTAATCTTGTTAGATCTTTCAGCAGCATTCACCGTTAATTTACAAACTTCTTATCAAGCGTCTGTTCGAATTAGGTGTTAGAGGCACAGCCCTTGAGCTGCTTAGATCCTTTTTACCGATGGAGGTCAATTTGTGGAATCTAATGGCCACAGTTCAACATCCTTCACTCTACCCTGTGATGTGCCACAAGGCTCGGCATTGAGCCCAACCCTTTTTAATCTATAAGCCACTCCTTTAGCCTCACTGATTAAAGGTTTTGGGTTCTCAGTTATTTCCTACGCTGACAACACTCAGTTCATAGTGTCAATCACAGAAGACCTTGACAGAACTGCAAAATACTTTCACAGTTGTATGGAACAGATCGGGCGTTGGATGTCCCATAATTGTTTGAAATTAAACTCAGACAAAACAGAGGTGCTACTTTTAGGCAATGGTATATCAAGTTGGTCTCCCAAATGGTGGCCACAGGAAATGGGAGCTCTCCCAATTCCTGTTCCTAAAGTGAAAAATCTGCGAGTCCAATTTGATGAAATGCTTTCCTGTGTGGGAAATGCCAAATCACCTCTTCTTTTTTCTTTATGTTTAAACCACTTAGGAAGGTTTTTCCCTTCCTTCCTTTGGACCATCGCAAAGCAGTGATCACAGCACTAGTATTTTCTAAAATTGACTCATGTAATGGGCTTTTCCTGACTGCCCACAAAAAAGCACTGCATAAGCTCCAAATGGTCCAAAATACAGCGGCCAGGGTCTCCCAATCTCTTCCATTACATAACTGGCTCCCGTGAGAAAGAGGGTAATGTTTAAGTCTCTGCGCATAGCATTCAAGGCCCTTCATCATGATGGCCCAGAATCCATCAGACAGCTCTTTCAATGGTACACACCTCCTTGACTTTAAGATCCTCCTCCCAGTCCAATTTGGTTGGACCAAAAGTTGAGAAGGCCACTTGGGGAGGTAAGAGTTTTTCTGCGGCCACTGTCAAAATTTGGAACTCGATGCCTTGCAACCTAAAAACTACGGAAAACCTTCTCATCTTTCGTAAGGCTCTTAAAACATAGCTATTTAACAACTTGTACAGACCTCAAATTGATTCAGTAGCGTCGACATGTTCGCTTTGGCTTTGTTTTGTACACCTCTTTCGACTGACTCGGAATCAGTGCTTAGAGACCTACGGGTAGTAGTGTTCTTTAAAAATTTCATTTTCAGGAACTGAGGTGCATGTACACAGGGGGGGCATATGTTGTGCCCCCATGCATGCATATCCATGCACATGGGCAACAGGGGGCCCTTTGTTTCAGGACCGCCAACTTTTTCATGGAGTAACGACGTCCATGACACCACTGGTGGTCCTGAAACTCGAAATATGCAAGGCTGTGCCCCAGCAGCACCACCAGCATATTCCTGAGGCCTTGACCTCTGCACCACAGCCAGGGAACTGCGTTTCCCTAGCGGCTGCGGAGGTACACTGGCGGTCCGACCCCCAAAGTTCTGATATGGCGGTCGGACCATTGGTGTGGCAGTGGATAGGCTGCCACTGCCGCGCCCCCATGAGTTGGCAGTCCTCGGACTGCTTGACTTGTAATTTGGCCTTTTATTTTTATATCTTTTTTTCTGATTAGATACAAGCTTAATGTTTATGGTAAATTCTTTGTAGCACCAAATCATCAGTGCATTTATGTCTAATTGATACAAATATTACATGTCAAAAAGGGTTGACACAAGAAACCTTGCTGAAATAAATACACGGAAATATGCAATTTTAATGCTATTACTGCTTGCTCACTAACTTAACCCTTTGCGTGCTCGTGACGGAACGTTTCCTTCACGAGCCTCGGGTGGGCTGTGCTGGTGACGGAACGGTTCCATCACGGCCTGCTTGCCGCGCCTGTGCGGCCCGAATTCCGCGCCTGCGCTGATGTTCTAAAGAGCGGGCGGGGCCGTGACAGAACTGTTCCGTCACAAGCACAGCTCACCCGAGGGCCGTGACGGAGCGGTTCCGTCATGAGTACGGGAGCGCCGCGCGGCCCCTCCTCCCCCTTAGCGCTGCGGCGGAATAGCCGCCGCAGCTAAGGGGTTAATAAAGAGACAGGTTTTAATACAGGTTAAACAACTCAGTGAATGCAATTTAATTTATTAAGAAAAACTAAGGGTCTGTGTTATGCAACATAGAAACATGTCTTAACATCCATGAGGTGAAGTGCAGAGCTTGTCTGCTTTCAGGGTGAGAAACTACCTGAAAGATACCTATGATTGTCCCCAACGTCTGTATGAAATGCTCATAATTCAAGTCTTAACCGTAAACTTGAGAATAGTTTTTCACATAAATGCATTCTATGAACATACAATTCCACCAATCAGGATGTCAAGCATACATTTTCAAAGTGGTATGTATGCATATTGCACTAAAGCATGGACAAAAGTTTATGAAAGGCTGTCGAGGAGCAGTTTTGCTTTAAATAATGTCCAACCCCTTTCAGGGACAACCCTGCGCACTCCCTCAAAAAATGAATAACTGGTGCTGGGCTACGCAGACATCATTGCCCAGATTGTTGATGCACAACTGCCTGCAGGAAGCAGCAGATCAGTTCCCTGTGCATGTTAAATGCTTTGACAGTATTTTAGCCAGTCAGCTAACACATGCAGAGGACAGCTAGTGCTACATTTCTTCAAGACCTTCCATCCTGCCTCTGCCCTGGCAACACATTTAGCAAATAATATACCATAGTTAGGCATAAATATGATGTACATGTGAGAGTGCTGTATCTGTATGATCTCTGCATGGTGTAGGATAGTGATGCTCCATGCACTAGGACTCTTTTATTTCTGGGGGGACTATGAACAGGAGCCACGTGATATGCGGGGGAGGTGTTTTAGGGCGTGGTTCTGGAAAGTATGACATAATGTGCTGTGAGTGAATGAATGCTGGAGAATAAAGACATGTTCAAGCGTAGCTCCTGTATGTGGCATATCTTATTTGCATGCTTAAGCGCTAGGGAAGACGTTAAATCTGGTGACAAGCAGGAGATTCGTGCTTGTGGAATGCAAGACTGCTCCTCTGAGAGTTTGCAGTGAAGTGGGAAATTGCTTGGGAGTGCTGCGTGTGCCCTATTTCAATGCAAAGCAGACTGCGACCGCCACAACTGGAGTCAAAACACAGCTCCGGCCCATACATGGCCGCAGAAGCAATACAAGGCCCCGCAGAGGAGCTTATTTTAAAATGCCTGCCAATATGGCAGGTAAAGCTGTTGGCAGAGATGCTGTGCCCCGAACATAGAGCAATGAATCATACAAAGCAAGAAAATTAATACAGCGCCAACAAGGTACAAGAAATAGCGAGCATACCCACAGTCAGGGGCGATTGAAACACACTGCAACAGATGCCTAATCACACAGCTGATGCTGGTGGAAGTTATCGGAGCTACCTCCACATCGAAATCAGTTGAACGACACATGGTAACTCAGTGGCAGCAGTATGGAGGGCGAAATATTATGCAGCTGTTTTCAAGAAGCTACCACCATTCGACACATTAGTTCTTTTGTTATATTGGAATTTATAGCGTGCACAACTACTCTTGAGTATCCTGGCGCGATGCAGTAGAAACCGATGGCGAGAAAAGACGAATTAGTAGGCCTGTTTAAAAAGGTGTATTTTGAGGAGTTTTTTTAAAACATCTTAGGTCCTGAGTGTGACGCAGCGCTATGGGGAGGGCATTCCAAAGAATGGCTGCTTTAACCGAAAGAGACTGGCCGCCCATCCTAGCTCGACGGAAGTAGGGGATTACCATCAGTCGTTGGGCAGCCGACCTTAGGGATCGTCGGGGAATGTAGAAGGCCACTCTCTTCTTGATATAGTAGGGGCCAGAGTCGTGCAAGGCTCTGTGAGTTAAGACAAGAGTCTTAAACTGTACCCTCTGGCACACCAGCAGCCAATGGAGCGAGCACATTTGTGATCTTATGCTGGTTTGCTTAGAAATGCCGAGGAGGAGTCTCGCTGCAGCATTCTGAATAAGTTGTAACCTGTTAACCAGATATGCTGGGATGCCAAGAAAAAGCGCATTGGCGTAGTCCAGGCGAGACAAGATGAGTGCCTGGGCGACTATCTCCTTGGCAGGTTGAGGGAGCAAAGAAAAGAATCTGCCTAAGGACTTGAGGGTCCCGAAGCAGACGCCCGTAAGTCTTTTTATATGCTCTGTAAACCTAAGGTCTGCTTTAAACCAAATGCCTAGGTTCTTGGCTGGGCCTCCCTCAGATGTAGGACGAGGAAAATCAGGGGGCCACAAAGCTTCTGTAAACTGAGAGGGGAATTGCCCATATAATATGATTTCTGATTTCCCCTCATTACATTTTAATTTAGCTTTGGCAAGCCATGAAAACACGGCAGCTAGGCATCTTTGCTCCACTTCTGTACCGACGTTCGAGTCGTCCCAGGTAAACAGAAGCTGGGTGTCGTCAGCGTAGGCCATAATCTTGGCGCCCAATTCTTCCGCCAGGAAGATCAGTGGGGTCATATAGATGTTAAAAAGAAGCGGGCTCAACGTCGAGCCCTGAGGGACCCCCGTCTGAACCTCTCTCGTCGAAGAAGAGTAAGGGGGCATCCAAACTTGCTGGGAGCGGAAATTCAGAAAGGATTCCAACCATGACCACACTGACCCAGAGAGGCCGATGGATGATAGGCACTCCAGGAGAAGCTGGTGAGGTACCGTGTCGAACGCGGCGGAGAGGTCCAATAAAATCAGAGCCGCTCTGCCGCCCTTATCCAGACATTCCCTGATGGCCTCCGTCACCTCAACAAGGGCAGTCTCCGTACTAAATGATGATCTGAAGCCTGACTGCGCTGGGTGGAGAGCCCCCGAGTCTTCAACAAAAGCATTCAGTTGGCGGGAGACCACTTTCTCACAGACTTTGGCCAGTGCTGGTAGCAGGGAAATAGGCCGGTAGTTTGCCGTTATAAGCGGATCTGCCAATGGTTTCTTTAATACTGGAAGGAGCTTAGCCTGCTTCCATTGTCTCGGCACCATTGCTGACTGCAACGACCTGTTAACCATGTCTGTGACTTCCATGAATATAGTATCAGCCACTCCGGCCAGAACCCTGGCAGGGCAGGGATCTGAGGGAGATCCTGATATTAGTGATTTGAGGATGGTAAGAATATCTGGCAGTTCTACCAGGTCGAACTGGGAGAGACACCTACTGGGGGGGGAACAGATCGTGAAATCAGGTGGAGGGTGAGGTGGGGTGGCAGACAAGGCTAAGCTTTCTTCAATAAGTTTGATCTTATTAATGAAAAAAGACGAAAGTTCCTCACACCAACCTGCGGGGATGTACTTTAGCTCAGCTCGGGTAGACATGAAGCTTTGTATGATGGAAAATATCTCTTTGCCATTGTTATCAGCCTTCATAATTCTAGATGCATAGTACTCGCTTTTTGCATGCCTCACCGTGGTGTAATGTATTCTCTGAGATGAGCGGAGCTTAGATTTGGCTAGCGGGCAGTAAGCCGCCCTCCATAGTCGTTCCAACTTCTTACAGTTCAGCTTCAGATCTTTTAGCATAGGCGAGTACCAGGGTTGAGAGGGCGACTCGCGCTGGTGTGCTCTAGACAGGGGTTTGCAGATGGATTCGACCCCATGGCTGACCCAGGCGTTAAATTGGTCAACTTGCTCTTCCAGATCCTCGGCCGGGGCTACCTGTGTATGAGACAGGGCCTCCACCAGTCCTGGAATGCTGATCTTGCAGGCTAGAGACCCTGAGGGAGGAGGTGGTTGGCGAGACGGCTTGCTCATGGCCCATGAAAAGGTGATCAAGGCATGGTCTGACCAAGTCACCGGCAGAGGATCTTTTACATCAAGTGAAAATTGGAGCACACCAGATCTAACACGTGACCCTGCGAGTGAGTGGGTTTGGAGACCCACTGGGTCTGCTGAGTTACACACAAGAGGTCCAGAAGGGCCAATGTGTCAGGGGTCCCCGGGGAGTCTAAATGGATATTGAAGTCCCCAAGGAGAAGAAATCTGGGAAAGCGAAGAGCTCGCTCCGCCAGGGACTCGCCTAAAGACTTTAAAAATGACCCAATCTGCCCGGGCGGGCGGTAGATCAAAGTTCCCCCTAACGTAAAATGGGGCGTCAAGATGAAGGAGAAATCAAAAGCTTCTCCCTCCAACACGGTCGTGGATTTTTCACATACAAATGCCCATGCTTCCCTACATACCACAGCAGTACCTCCCCCTCTCCCCGTACTGCGGTCGGCCCGAGCTAGACGGTAACCTCGAGGGACGGCAAGCTCGACCACTGGTGCGCAGGACTCCCTGAGCCACGTTTCTGTGATAAACAGGATGTCTCGATTGTAGTCAGTTATACGTTCATAAATGTTAGCTGCATGTTTCACCATAGAACGTGCATTAATCAAGGCTGCCAGTACGGTCGGCACTTGCTGAACCGTCAAGTCTGGTCTAGGCTGGAGAGAAGGGAGATGAAAGTTGCAGTCAGGGCACCCCCAAACGCTATCAAATGCAAAGTTGCAACGTTTCTGACCTGCATGAGAGCCCGGATTCCAGGATAGTAGAGCGGCTCGACTATAAGGGCGACGGCTAGCATTCCCTTGTTCGAGACTGACAGCATGGCAGGCCCTAGGCCCAGTCCCGGTGCGGACAGGCGCAGACGGGCTTGCCTTAGGCGCGCCTGCGTGGTTCTAAATAGTCATGCCTGGCGACTGGAACGCTAACCTCGCCGGAAGAAGGCTCCCGGAAGTGAGGCAAACTGAGGTCTTCCCTCCGCAACAATCGGCAAAGCCGTGGCGGACCGGGGAAGCCTCAGACAGAGTAAATATGGCAAACATCGTGCAACAATAATTAAAAATACATTCCCTCTTGTTTAAAAACCCAATTCGTTTTTAAACTAGCATCAAATGAGCAATGTGCAAAAGAGCCAATCCCTCTTGTTTAAAAACCCAAATTGTTTTAAAAACTAGCAGAAAATGAGCATTGTGCAAAAGAGCAAAGGCAGCTTCATAATAAATTCGTTTTTAAATCAGCTGTAGGCAAAATTCATATACTCGCCAGCAGTGTGGAACCGCAAGAAGCAAGAACATTGGTGCCAGGTGGACTGCGTGGATTGAAACATTTGATGACTTCATAGATGCGCTAGAGGATGAAGGTGATAAGAAAATCATCAAATATTTAAAAAGCCTTGCAGGTGATGGAGTGAAAGTTTCAGACTGATGCTACATCGAACCATAAGGTGAAAGAAGCACTGGATGCCAAGTTCAAACCATTGACAAATGTTGATTATGAAAGGTATATCTTTAACAAGCATGACAACAGACTGGTGAAACAATGGATGAGTTTGTTGAAAGTCTTGATGCACGTATTAAACATTGCAAGTTCTGTGACTTTAACAATAAGTAAGCCATATACCGCAGAGTCATTGATGACTGCCTTTCAGATTGTTTTAAACGGCGCATATTAAGAGAGGTACTCAGTCTAGAGAAAATGCTGATGGCTGCAGAGCCAAGGAATGAGCAGAACAACAAGCTGCTGACATGGAAGCAGGCACAGCACACAATAAATCAGCATTGACAATGAAAAGCAAGCACCAGGACAAAGTAGATGCACGTAAATTGATTTTGTGGGAGAAGACAAAACTGTGCTTCCAATGTGGATTTTTGTTTCCCCATGAAGGCAAATGACCAGCCTTAAGACAAATCTGTAAGAGTTGTTGGAAAGAGAACCCTTGCGTAACCATGTGTCAAGTTAAGGAAAAATCAAATGTGTCACAAGGGAAAGAAAAGATGGGCGCAAGAATGTACCAAAATCACTGCGGCCACGCAGACAAATTGCAAAAGCAACATCACCTATGATAACTAGAGACCAAGCAAATGCAATTGTTGTCGAGTTTGTCGTACAAAGGTTCTTCAACATAGCTATCAAGTGCCAGTGTAGAAGATGGATGTGAGCTGATGGTGTCCAACAAAAGATGGCATGCAAATGTGGAGTTAGCAGCCTGGGAAGAAGACGGAAGTTAAAAGAAAATTCACCAAACAGAGCACTAAACTTCTTTGGGACACTGACCCAGAATTACATTGAGGGTATACAGTTATGCCATAACCTTCATCATCGACAGTGGGGTGCCAATTAACATCATGCCAGGGGAAATATTCAACAGCCTCATGCCTGTGCCATGCCTCACTCCTTCAGACACAAATATATACACCTGGTCTTTAACAGTAGAAATGCAACACAAAACAATGTTAGTACGAGTCACCATTCATGTTCGAGGAGGAACCTCGTCAAGTGCATGCTTGCTCAGTTTTGCCACAGTGACTGACATGGGGTTAATATCCCTCAACTACATCCTCTGTGCTCAGCCTGATAGCAGGAGCCAAGTCCTGTCATTGTTTTATGGCTTGGGAAAACACAAGAAAATAAAAATACTGCTTCATATCAATGATGACATTCATCCTGTTGCCCAGCAGCACCGCAGTGTCACTTTTCATTTGCAAGAAGCTGTAGAGAAAGAGTTGACAACACTTTTGAAACTTGGCATCATTGAACGTTCCACAGGCCCATAGTAGTGGTACCAAAAATGGACAGTATTGGAGCAGTGTGGATTTGTGTTGATATGTGCTAGCCAAACAGAGCCACTGAGTGGGAGAGATACTTTGGTCCCCATATAGAGGACATGCTCATTCAACCCAACAGAGCTAAAGTCTTTCCCCATCTTCACCTAAACAAAGGGTGCCACCGACTTGAGGTAGAAGAAAACTGCAGATATATTACCACTTTTACCATTCATGTTGGTTTGTTCTGAGACTGAGTTTTGAAGTATCTTAAGCTGCTGAGATATTTGCAGGATGTTATCCAGCAGAGCAAATCAACCTGTTACAAATACTTTCAATCACAGTGGTCACATATTAGTCTTTGCGATACCCCAGAAAGAACACAATAAAGCCCTCACTGAAGTGTGCCAGTTACATGCTGGAGCAGGTCTCACCTTGAATGCAGTGAAATGTGAATTCCACAAAACCAAACTTTAGTTTATTGGGCATATATTCTCTGATAAGGAAATGACTCCAGATAGCGTGCAAGCAGTGTCATTCAGTTGTACCCTAACCCTCCAAGATGTAACCATGCTGCAATCCTTTCTAGGAATGTCCAGTTATTGCTCAAGATACATTTGTAACTTCGCCACATTGAGTGCCCCATTGAGAGACATGACTAAGTGAAATGCTCCTTTTCAGTGGGCTCCTAAATATGATTAAAGTTTTAAAGAAATAAACTGCGATTGAGAATGTAACTGAAATGCCCTACTTCAAACCCAAGCTACACACAAAGTCATGGTAGATGCAAGCCCGGTGGATCTGGGGGCAATCTTTGATCAACACAACAGCCATCCAAATGCTCATAGGCACATTGTGGCCTATGCCAGCCGAAGCATGTCTGAAACAGAATGTGTGTACTCTCAGCCAGGGAAGGAGATTCTTGCTGTGGTGTGGGCCTGCAAACATTTTCATGTATTCATCTATGGAAGACGATTTACTGTCATTACTGACTCCCAGGCATTGCTCACTATTTTTGGAAACCCACAGTCTAAGATGCCCCCTGGCATCAAAACTTGGGGGTTGAGTCTGCAAGAGAATGACTATGAGATTGTGCACAAACCTGGGAAGGATCTGAACCCAGCAGATTACTTTTCACTAGTGCCGCTATATCACCCTAGTTCGACATCCACGATGGCAGGAAAATATCTAAATTTCTTTCTGAAGTGCAGCACACCAGCAGCTTTGTCTGTTGACCAAATCATTGCTGCCACCAACAAATACAAAGACATGACTATCATCAAAGAGCTCATTGAGACACAATCATGGAGACGATGCTCACAGTCTCTGGCCAATGACACTGAATTCCAAAAGTTCAAAAACCTATAGCGTAATACTGAAAGGCTCAAGAATCATCATACATGGGAGCCTCAGGCAACGGGTCATCGAGTTGACCTATGAAGGACACTATGGCAATGTAGCCACCAAACAAGCATTGTGAGACAGAGTGCGGTTCCCTCTACTGGATGAGGAAGTAGAAAATCAATGGAAAGCATGGCACATCTGCATTTTCTTGTCCCCTAATGGTCACCATGTGACCTTGTCTGACTTTCCTGTACATGCCTGGGAGAGAGTTGCAGTTGACTTGTTTGGACCATTAGGAGATGGACAGCATAGCATCTCATGCTAGTCATAGACGAATATTCACGTTTTCCTTGGTAGAAACACTGTCTTCCACAACTCACGAAAGGGTCATAGAAAGGCCTGATGACATCTTTGCAACTTGGGTTATCCTCAAGATCCTTAAATCTGTTAATGGACCCCCCTTTAACAGCAAAGAGTTTCTTGTATGACTCAGCATCAAACACCAAAGGAGTACACCCCTCTTGCCCCAAGTCAATGGTTTAGTCAAACGATTTATGGACATCATCATGAGGGTAACTGAATGAGCATCGATGGGGAAGTGTGGCTCAATGGTTAGAGCGGCAGACCCTGATGCAGAGGTCTAGCTCGGGACCAGGGTTCAATTCCCACCTCGGCAGGGTCTTGGGCTCAATTTCCTCGGACCTGATATTTCTCGCCTCGGTTCCTATTCTAATCATGGGTCCCACTCTGCAACTCTGGGCAATAGCTTGCTTAATCTCCACAACGGCCCCAACAACGCTAGGATGCCTGGCTTCACCTTGGGGGTGCCCAGGAGTGGACACTTCACAGGGAAAGTCAGGAAGGGTTCCACAGCGGTATGCGTACAAGCGCCTGAGATACCCCTTCGGGAGTCGATTCGGGCGCTATACAAGTACTACTACATTTACATTTACATGGAAGGGACTGACTTGAACCAAGCTATGTAACAGGCCCCCTGGGCCGATCAATCAACTCATCACTCCACAACGAGTGAGAGCCCAGTTACTTTGCTGTTTGGGAGAGCCATCAGAACAAAATTACCTCAATGGACATCAGAACGAACAGTGAATACTGCCAAACTTCGTAACACCAACACTACTCATAAGAGTAAAATGAAAGTGTATGCTAATATGTGCCGCCATGCCCAAGAAAGAGTTTTTGACAAAGGAGACTAGGTACTGGTAAAGCAGAGACAGAAATAAAAGACAGACACCCCTTTTGCCACTGATCCTTTACAGGTGGAGATGTGTAAGGGACACCTGGTGACAGCACATCGTCCTGGAAAACCTATCACTTGGGACACATTGCACGTTAAACACCTACCTCAACACTCACTAGCTTCTGTAACTATGTCGGAGGCAACCACGCCTGCAGGTCCGGGTCTCAAACCTAAGCATGTGCCTCTGTTGCCTAATAGGGGTGAACCTCGGATCACCCGAGCCTGTCAGACTCTTAGACTGATTGAGGAGAAGTTATTTCAAATTATGCCTGCCACTTATATTTAACAAAGGGAGAGATGTAGCATATTGATGCGGTATGCACTAGGACCCCCTGTGAGCGGATTCGGAAAAAGAACCACATGATATGTTGGGGAGGTATTTGGGTGTGGTTCTGGGAAGTAAGACGTAATGTGCAGTGCTTGAATGAATGTTGGAGAATAAAGACATGTTCAACAATAGCTTCCGTGTGTGGCATAATCTATTTGCATACCGCAGGGCTGGGGAAAGTGCTATACATGAGTGCCATAACTACACATAAGCTGCCGAGGGTAATTTAATGCACTGGGATCTTGCTTGGAAAGTGCTTTTCTTCAATGGTGTGCTCATGGGCAACTGCTGCCTTTGTGGTCATTGGTGAAAATTAGGAATTTTATTGCATCCAGGGTTACTCAATCCTGTCCCTCCATTTTACACTATGGGGAGTGGGAGGAAGACTTCAACGGTGCAATTAGTGATGATCTTGTAAACTGGTGTGCCTCCTTATAATTTCAATTAAAATACTTTTTTTTTTGTTTGAGTAACTTCTTTATTAATTAAGGCCCCAACACGTCATGGAGGAGCTTTTTTTTTTTTTAAGTTGCAAAAACCTTTATTGAAGCATGATAGCATGGTACATCAATGCAATAAAATCAAAGTGGTATACATTGTATTATGTAGCAGAAGAGCGGCATCTTCCCATGCAGAGCAGTACTGAGCAATTTTCAGGTAAACAAAGGAATATACCACGGGTGACTTCAAACGCCCCTCCACCCCCCCCAACATAGTTATCTAATACAGTGATCAAAAGTCCAAAGTAATCCTGTAGCAGTGTAGACGAGTCCTGAAGCCGCATTTGTGAAAGTGGGACCTTTGCCATCCAAACTGCGCAATCACGCAAGACATATCAGTGGGCACTACATTCGATTGACGTCCTAGACAGAGGCGCAGTGGTTGACCCCATTCTTATAGTCAGGCACAGCAAGGGCAATACAGTTTAATTATAACACATTGGCAAGCAGTTATGGATTGCATTCAGAGGATGGTATTACCTATCCTGTACTTGGGGTATCGTTTCGATGTCCGTTGCTTCTACAGCCTGGACAGTGTCCTCCTCTACTCTCAACTGGAGGAGATATGCCGTAAAGGGGGCCCATATGTCTTTTGGCTGTGAACTAGGTGGCAGGAGTTCCGCATAGTCATGTGAGCTCTCTTGCCAGGTAGACATAGAACTAATCCAACACTTAAAATTTGGGGGCGCGCCCCCTACCCCAGCGGCATGCAAATAATCGCTTAGCTAGTAATAAACTGAGGGCCAGGAGCTTTTTATGATTAGTAACCACGGATTGTGCCCAAAAACTGGCAATTTGGGGGCAGGACCAAGCTAAGTGTATAAAATCAGCGCCAGCGGCGCCACAGCGTAGGCAGCAATCTGTTTCGCGTAGGGGAAGTCTTTTCAGCCTGGCTGGCGTGTGATACAACCTATGAAGAAAATGTATAATGTAGAAGTCGAAATCTATTATTGCTTGTAATTGCCTGTGTTTGAATGCAGCTGCTTTCCCATTGTTCATCTGTCAATGGTGACTCAAGGTCTTTATCCCACTCCGTTCTAGCCCTACTAAGGGTGGTTCTAGGTGCGGCCTGCACATGTTTGTAAAGCATGGATACTATGTGTCGTGGGGTGTCAGGCTGAACTATGGCGTGGAGCAGAGCAAACGTGTCTGGTTCAGTGGGGAATGAATAGGTAAGGGCTCGGACGTTTTGCCTCAGTCTAGTAAACAGGAAGGTGTCCATGCAGGGCGGGGACATTTCCCCAAAAAATTGATCAGCTGTACGGAAGGTACCCTGCACATACAGGTCTCCCCAGCAGCAAATGTTAAGTTTCCGGAGCAGGTTGTGACAAATTACTTCGCAGGTGACGTAGTCTCGGGTCATTCAACAAAGGGAGATTGGGTGAGTAGACAAATGGGCAATCCAGGGCCCGCACAAGATGGTTCCAGGCCTCTACTGTGCAGTCCACAGTGGAGGGGTCCCGGCTTCTTTGGCTCACCATGGTGTGTATATAGCCAGTTGGAACTATGGGGGCCATGTAGCCATCCTCAAAAGCCAAATGTGCCATATAGGGTGGTGGGAGATACCAGTAGACGATGAAGTGCGCCTGTGCGCAATCATAATATCGTTCAAAGTTGGGCACATCGAATCCCCCTAGGTGAAAGGGAAGCATGAGGGTGTCGAGGCTGAGGCGCGCCTGTTTCCCATCCCAAATCAATCGCGTGATCTGGGACCTGAGGGAGCGGAAGAAAAAATTGCCTGGGTTATATGGGATGTTTATAAAAAGATATAACAGTTTGGGCAGAATATTCATCTTAATTAACGCAATGCGACCTGCCATGGAGAGGGGGAGATGCAGCCATTTAGTGACGTTGTCCGTTATTTTATCCATTGCAGTGCCATAATTGGCGCGCATCAGTGCCTCCTTATCCCTATGAATGTGGATGCCGAGATATTTCAGGTAATCTTGCTCCCACACTAACGGGTAGTCTAGTTGGAATGGGTGTGTGCTGTCAGTAAGCGGAAAAATCGCCGATTTGGCCCAGTTAATTTGTACTCCAGCAATCCCCCCAAATTTTGTAATTTCACGTAGTATTGGATTTAAATGATCGCAGGGTTTTTCTATATAGAGTGTGAGGTCATCCGTGTAGAGCGAGACGAGGAGTGGTCGGGAGCTATAGATGAGGGAGCGATGACTATGCTTTTGCCGGAGCATTGCGGCCAGGGGTTCGATTGCTAGGGCAAATAGAATGGGAGACAGTGGGCAGCCTTGGCGGGTGCCTCTTTGGACAGTAAACATAGTGGACCTGGACCCATTGAGGAGCACAGTAGCTGTAGGTTGATGATATAGCAATCTCACCCAGTCAAGGAAGCTGAAGGGCAGCCCTATGTGTTGTAACGTGCCAAGCAGGTAATCCCATTCTAATGAATTGAACGCCTTGGTGGCGTCAAGGAACACCGCCACGGCGTTGCATTTAGGGTTAAGGTCTTGAAGCACAGTGGGAAGAGTGCGGAGGTTATGGGAGGTAGCGCGATTAGGTACAAACCCGGCCTGGTCAGGGAGAACCAGGCGCTCCATGAGTAAGTTGAGTCGTGTAGCTAACACCTTGGCGAGGATCTTGGTGTCGCAATTTAAAAGTGATAACTGGCGATAGGAGTCGCAGTGTGAGGGGGGCTTAACTGGTTTAAGCAGGGAAGTGATAAGGGCCTCGCGCATGGTGTGGGGCAGACTGCCTTCTTCCAGAGCGGTATAGTACACCTGTTTCAGTATGGGGGCCAGAATGGGGGCAAAGAGCTTATAAAAATCGATAGGGAGGCCATCCGAACCAGGGGTCTTGCCCAAGCGCATGCTCATAATAGCCTCGCTGATTTCATTTTCAATTAAAATACTTATGATGAACTGAGTGCGGGTGGAATGAGGCCCTCAAAATATGACGTTTCAAAATATTATTTGATTGAAATATTGCGGCCAAAAGTCATAGCTGCAAAAGTATCATTGTAAATATTATCAAAGGTGAATATTTCATATTTTATGTTTTACAATACTTTTGATGTCAAAAATTAAATTTTTTGATATTGTTGCATATATTTTTATTTGATTTCTATATGTTGAAATGCCTTTTACATTTGTTTATTGATACGTGTTTCTCATTTATTTATATCTACCTCTTTAGTTTATATTATTTAGTTATAAAATTATGTCATTTTAAAATAATTTTACTTTTCTTGCCTAATTTGTTTTATTTTACACTTCTATGGGTTGTGAGGTTTGTTGGGGTGATAGTTTGGTGGCGTTTTATATTCTAATTGTTACCTTTTGCATTATAACAGTTAGTTACAGATAATGCAGACCTAATTTTTTTGTGTGTATGCTCTAATTTGTCAATTTTAAATGCAGTCACCATTGTGTAGTAATAGGTAGGACCAGGTTTCTTAGGAAGTGTTGTTTTGGATTTGCAAATAACTTTGGTGCTGTTTGATGAATCTTTACCAAACATTCCAAGAAAAAGGTTCATCCACCTCAGCTCCTTCCTGAAAAGTTTTAGGCTGTCAAGCGGTGGCAGAGAAAAGGAGGGATCCCCAAAACATGTTTCCCCCTTGCGCATAAACGATTGCTGGCTCCCTTGTGCACCCAGGATGAGTGTGACTGTGGTGCCAATGAGGCCGTCTGGTCCCATGTCTTCCCCTTTCATCACAGCATTGGTTTAAATTGTTGGGTGCAGCGGTGACACCAGGGCCCCCAAACAAAACAAAAAAAAATACAAATTTACCTGCTTGAATATGGAGTTGACACTTATTTCATATTCTCTGCTTTAGTCAGGGAGCACCCATAATGGTCTGAGAGGGCATTTTATTTGTATTTTGTGTTTCTTCTGGTAATCCAAGAAGGGGCAAGTGTACAACCACCCAATTTTTTTAAATCTTGTGGGTAGCTGTAGGGAGTGCAGCAGCCCCACTAGGAACATTAAAAAAACCTCTCTTCTCCTGGGATATTGAATATATGACCCCAGGATAACTTACCATCATTCGTCATTTGTTTTAAAGCACTCCGAGCTGGCGTTGTTTGCTCTTCAGCTGGAGAACAGGAAACCCTTGTGGTTCGTCCTGTGACTGCATTTTGTGGCCTGAAGAGTATAAATAAAGAACAGGTATACAGTTGCTCTGAATACTTTATTTGAAATATTAGTGTAAGCATTAGTATGCATTGTTGTGAGTACAATAATAATGAATGATTTGGTTCATGTTAATTGCTAAATCATTGAGGTGACTTTTTGACAAAACCAATAGGTCTGATTTATATGTGTTAATGTCATTATGTTTTATATTTTGGCTTAAGATTTTATTGTTTGGCTTTCTAACCTTTGACACTTTACATTAAAAAACTCTGAACTCACTTAAAAAAACAAAGGTAAGTGAAGTTATAGTTAGGTATCGTAATAACATCTTACTCTGCATTAAAAAAACTCAGAGAGTCCCTGAAAAAAATAAAGGTCGAAGGGAACTTATAATTAGGTAAAAATATCCGTAAAGTCATAACATTTTAAACTAAAAAAAACACTGACATTCAACAGGTATAATTAACCGAAGTAAATATAACAAGCGCACTCACCATGTACTGCTTGTAACCTCCCACAGTACCCAACACTTGAAATGTTATAAGATATTATTGATAACATCACAGATGGTACATGATATTACTTCATTGAGAATGTATGACGTTACAACGAGGTCTTTACACCGCGATACGTTTACAATGCAGTCATTACAACGCAAGTCATTACAACGCCTTGCGCTAGAGGCGCTGGTCTTAGGAATAGGATGATTTACTATTCCAACTCCAGCCTACGTAACAGTTGGAAAGGTGTTGCAATAATAAATCATACTATTCCTTAATGTATAATGTCATCCAGTGAAAGTCGTTGTAATGTCTTGCGTTGTAATGACCACGTTGTAAACGTATTGCGGTGTAAAGACCGCATTGTAATGGATGTCGCCCCTTCATTGATGGCAATACTGAGCATGGCGGGGGAAGTATATATATATATATGTTCGTGGCTCGAGGTGTTCGTGAGAACACCTCGAGTAGTTTGCAAAATGATGGTCTTTAATGGCTGCACAGCAACGCGTTTCAGCTTTCGCCTTGATCACGCTACGGGTCAGGCGATATCGTGCACACATTTAACCAGTCCTGCTAAACATAGAAAACAGACTGAACAATACACCCAAGTGAGAATGAAAATTAAAATAGATCGGCCATCTTATCACAATATCACAAGTATCTTAAGGACAGCGTCAAGCGAATATTTCATGTTTAGAATATTATAAATGATTAATCGCACTTGCAAAACAAACGAATAGCTAATTATTGATCCATAATGGCAAATACTTCAATTTATTGCGAGTATGCATCAGAACACAATTTATCACGTTGCCCACGTTATCGTGTATCAGTTCTGGTAAACAATACATAACAATGTAACTAAAATAAATTGGAAAGTTTCAGCGATCTTTGGCCAATTAAACACTAAGCGCTGATGATGCGAGCCCTGTGTTTCCACACAGCATAGCGTCATTCAAAATTGCAGTGCTTTATTGAGTTCAATATAACTCGCAATGTACCACATATCGCACTGATTCAGTCGCTTAGCCACATGTGCATATGTGCGACCATCATGTATGAACATTTGCAATTATGCCGAAGTGGACCATACCAATTTATGAGTCTATGACACTTTATAATATACCAGACGGTGCATTCATAAAATAATCACAAATGTCAATAATGTTCTAGTGAACACCCAATATTAAGAAGGTCCACAATTCTGCCCAAGTGGTCAATTAATTCCTCCAGTGATATTGATCGCCACTATACACACATGTGCCAATACCTAAAAATAAAAATGTAAAATGTTAAAAACAGTTCTCAGAAATTACAGCAAACAATACTCATTACAGTTCTAATTATGCAGATGTACAGAAAGTTCTTCACTTGAATTCAATCTCAGCGGGGTCATGGTTTCCATGTCAATAACATACCTGGATTCTAGTTTGCGAAGCAGAAGTTGTCTATTTCCACCTCGCACTTTTTCAGGGACATCATCAATCACAACCATACGCAGTTGTTTTTCATTTTGGAAATGGTGTTCAAAGAAGTGTCTTGCTACTGGGTACTGCCTGTTGTTTTGCCTAATTGCCCTGATGTGTTCCAGCACACGTTTCTTAGCACGATGTATTGTGCTGCCTATGTAGGCTTTGTTGCATGGACAAATCAGTGCATATACACAATAGGTGGTATTGCACATTAGTGCTTTTTTAATGACCACCTCCCTTTTGCTGCCTGAAATAGAAAGACTGGTACAGTCAATGCTGTTATTGCAAGCCTTGCAATTCCTACATCGTCAAAAGCCAATTCGACTGGCCCCGCTAGCTTGAACACACTGAGTCACCGAGTTAGGACTGAGTTCATCTCTTAAAGATATGCTTTTTTGGAAGGTGATTTGGGGACTACTGTTAAGATGTTTTTGCAGACTACTGTCTGTTAACAATACATGCCAGTGTCTTCTGAGTATTTGACAGACATCTTGGGCTTGCCCAGAATAACTTGTGATAAAGTGCAGCCTGCTAGTTTCTTCTTGTCTTTTAGCTGGATGCAATAATTGGGTGTGAGTTACTGCATCCACCTTTTTACATGCATCTGAGATGGTTTTAGCGCTATATCCTCTCTCCTTAAAACGTTGCACCATAATGTTCTTTTCTTGGAGATAGGTGTTAGCCGAACTACAATTCCGCTCGGCGTGTCATAGCTCACCAAATGGAATTCTATAGACCAATTTGCGGGGATGGGAACTGCTGGCATTCAAGATGCTATTACCAGAGGTTAACTTACGAAATAATCTGGTGTGAATGGTTTGATCAATGATCTCCACTAGGATATCCAAAAATTCAATTTTGGTTTCACTCATATTTTCAGGGAACACCAAATTAAAATCATTGTTGTTCAACTTTACCACAAATGCCCTAGCGGACTCAACGTCCCCGTTCCAGATTAAAAAGATATCATCTATATAGCGCAACCACAGGACACAGCAATCATAATCTCCCAGTTGTGAGGCCACCCGCTCCTCCCACCAGCCCATAACCAAATTGGCATAGCTGGGGGAGAAGCAGGTGCCCACAGCTGTGCCCTGTGATTGGCAATAGATGACATCATCAAATAGAAAGAAGTTATTTGTAAGGCAAAACTCTATCATGGATAGATTCATCCTGGAATGTGACAGTAGTGAGATAGAACGTCTGTTAAGGAAGTACTTGATTGCCTCTAATCCAAATTGATGGCAAATACATGTATATAAGCTACAAACATCTAAGGTAACCGTGATGTAGCCAGGCTCCCAGTGTATTCCCTCAATGATAGTCAAAAAGTGAGTAGTATCTTTGAGATATGCTGGTAAACTGACCACATGTGGTCTCAAGTAGTGATCAATAAACCGGGAAGTATTTTCAAGTAGGGACCCCATAGAAGAAACAATGGGTCTTCCCGAGGGGTAAGTTGGATCCTTGTGAAGTTTATGAAGCAGATATAGGATGGGAATCTGTGGATGTGGGCATTTCAGATAGTTATACTCCTCCCATACCAACAGTCCCTGCTCCCGCCACTCAACCAACATCTCACCATATCTCATATTCGATTGAGCTATCTTCCCTCGATCAGAGGTACAATAACATGTTTAGTCCATCAACTGTCTGCGACCTTCTGTCAATTAAGCCATTTTGTCAAGCACAACATTTCCTCCTTTGTCAGACTGACGTATGACAATGGAGGTATCTGATTTGAGATTGTCAAGTGCCGCAATTTGTTCAAGAGTGAGGTTTTTCTTATGCATAGGTGTTTTTTTTGTAACAAATCTTTTTGAGGTCTTTTAGAACTCCTCTTTCAAATACCTCAATGGCATCACACTCGATATGTGGCAAAAATACAGATTTGGGTTTAAAACCCACTCACTGAGTTAACATTCATATCAATATCAAATTGTTGCAAATTGACAATCATATCATCATCATTAGCACCTTGGTCATATTGGGAAGTTAAAACATTTAGAACTTCTATATCATCCAAATTCAAATTACTACATATTGCAGCATCAGGTGCAGAGATAGACGACTTATGTTTGGTATCAAACCATTTCTTTAGTTTTAGCTTACGAGAAAAATAAAAAAGATCAATCCTGGTTTGTGGGAAGTTAAAATTCATAGTAGGGCAAAAAGACAAACCTAGTCCTAGTAGTTCAATTTTCTCCGGTGTGAGAAGGCGTTCCGATAGGTTGATGACTGTCATGCTTGCATCTTCTTTCCCCTTGTAGTCATTCCCTTTGGGGTTGTTGCATCTTTTTTTGCTTCTCCTTTTCGCTTGTTTGTTCCTGTACTTCTGTCTCTGCCTCCTCGCCCTCTCCCTCTCGGTACACTCTGGCCTTGCTGTTGTTGTTCTGTCCTTCCCTGATAAATCATTTGAAATTTGTCCCAAAAATTAGCTGTTTTTTTCTGACTTGAGTTAATGGTGGCATATACTTCCGATGTCGAAGCATCAGATAGGCTTTCATCTGATATGTCACTCTCGGATATTTCCACCCTCACAGGACCTGTTGTAGGACTGTTGACACGCCTGCCATCCTTTTCAAACAAGTGATCGTATTTCTTGTGTAAAGTAAGAGTCCGGCCTGACTGATAGTCCTTATAATCTCTCAGGAATTTGCGTTGTTTTTTGGCCGTAATGTCTTCTTCAAGCTTTTCTATCCGAACAGCCAGATTTTTAATATACTCATCGATCTCATCCTTAGTTACTAATTTTTCTAATTCCAACAAGACAAGATCAATTTCAGTCAATAGCTTTTTGCGATCCTTGAGGGCATATTTTACTAAAATCCGCAACATAGTTAGAGAACAGGCATTGGAATTGTTGACCATTCCTCCAACATTTCCGGATCCGGATCCTCATAAGTAGGTATCGTAAAAATGCGAAGACCACTCAGTACCCTTGACACATCAATGTACCTTTGTAATGACTCTGCTTCCCACCATTTGGCCAGTTCTTTCTTATGAAGCTTCTCCAACTGATTGAATAGCCCCTATGCTTTAATTTTCTCAGTGATGGTCTTAGTCGTATCAATATTCGCAATTATGCCCACTTCTTAACATCGTGTGTTCACTAGAACTTTATTGGCATTTGTGATTATTTTATGAATGCACCGTATGGTATAATATAAAGTATCATAGACTCACAAATTAGTATGGCCCACTTGGGCATAATTGTGAATGTTCATAAGTCATGGTCGTACATATGTACATGTGGCTAAGCGACTGAATCAGTGCGATATGTGGTACATTGCGAGTTTTATTGAACTCAATAAAGCTCTGCAATTTTGAATGACGCTATGCTGTGTGGAAACACAGGACTCGCATCATCAGCGGTTAGTGTTTAATTGGCCAAAGATCGTGGAACTTTTCAATTTATTTTAGTTACATTGTTTTGTATTGTTTACCAGAACCGATACACGATAACGTGGGCAATGCGATAAATTATGTTCTGATGCATACTCACAATGAATTTAAGTATTTGCCATTATGGATCAAGAATTTGCTATTAGGTTGTTTTGCCAATGTGATTAATCATTTATGATATTCTAAACATGAAATATTCGCTTGACGCTCTCCATGAGATACTTGTGATATTGTGATAAGATGGCAGATCTATTTTCATTTTCATTCTCATATGGGTGTATTGTTCAGTCTGTTTTCTATGTTTAGCAGGACTGGTTAAATGTGTGCACAATATCGCCTGACCCTTAGCGTGATCAAGGCGAAAGCTGAAACGCGTTGCTGTGCAGCCTTCACTTCACTTTAATTAGTCTTTATTCGATATATTTCAATCATAAAAGACATTTTCCAAAATAAAAATAAAATGCGTTGTTTTTTAACCCACCCCAACCCCCCACCCCACAGAAATACAGAATCCACATAAGTTAATACAATAAATAAGCAGAAAAAAGCAAAATAATAAAAATCTTCCTATCTCATACTATTTACACTACTACTATGTATTCTACTTACATCTTTACACAATCTTACAACATCCTATTTACATTTTTACATAATCTTAAAATATCCAGCTAAGTTCATTAGAATCCAATCAAATAAGGATAGAGAACAACAACTATATGTTGAAAATTACATATTTTATCACGTAAATGTAACTTAAAAGAACTTGAATAAATGCAAACTGTACGGCATTGAATAGCAATCCTAACTTATTCCAAACAGGTTTTGCGTGCCCGAATTATCCACATCCAGTGAAGGAACTTTGCCATAGCTATAACAACAGGCTGGGAGGAATCTGTTCTTAAAATCCTGACAGCCTCATTTGACGTCTTTATACCTAACTGGATGCAAATTGGTTTGAGCCATGATTGTCTCGGTATTCTATATTCAGGGCAGGCAAATAACACATGACCAATGTTTTCATTATGGTCCGGACAGAAAGGGCACCTTGGAGTTTGTGCTTTATACCATTTCACTGTTAGGGCATTCAACGGGAGTGTCCCCACCCTCATCTGATGGTACCTCTTCCGGTCCCCTGGGACCGTAATCCAATCCCAGTATAATTCTAGGGCCGGTGAGTGCTTGAGCTCCAAATAATCATATGTAAAAGAACGGTCAATATGATTCCTAAAGCACTTAATCTCCACCATACTCCAGTAGAGTTCACGAAGTATCTTTTTTGGTGGAAAAACACTATTTAGTGGATCATCCCACATTTGGGATAGACCCAATGCCCTATATAGGAGCTTAGCCTCTTTCAACCAGACTATCTTATTAGCAGTATCTAGGGATCTCACCTCCAGGAAGCCTTGGGCATACTGGGAGAGCTCCGGAGTTGTCCATAACCTTCTCCAGTAGGCCACAATTCTATACTTGGCTATGTCACTAAAGCTATAGATTCCCAGATCATACTTTAAAGGTATCAATGGGGTTGACATTGGTAGCCCAGTAATGTTGCGGAGAAATTTATTCTGTGCAACCGTCAACTTATTCAGATTACTGGACCCCCATAGTTCTGCTCCATAAAGAACAGCTGCTCCGACCTTAGCATTGTAGATTTTTAAGACAGGTCTAATTGGTTTAGTGTGAGATGAAAAAAGCTCCTTTGTGAGAACTCCTGCAAATTGAGCATGCTTTGTGTCTAGTTCGTTTATATGGTGTTTCCAATCTAGATTGTAAGACAGATTAATGCCAAGATACTTAAAGACCTGGGTCTGCTCAAGCTGAACCCCATCCATAATAACTCTGCCTCTAATGTGTTTTCGTTTGTGCATAACCATAAATTTGGTTTTGCTGGTGTTAATTACAAGGCCATGATCCTTGCAGAAACCTTCAAACACCCTAATGGCCTTTTGTAGCCCCTGCTGCGTCTTTGATATCAGCAAGGTGTCGTCCGCAAACATCAACAGGGGGATCGGCCTTCCTGCCAACCTAGGGGCATCCGTGGGCTTTTGTTCAAAATAACCGATCACCCTGTTGATGTATAGCGAGAAGAGTGTTGGTGCCAACACGCACCCTTGACGTACACCCCTCGCTATGGGGAACTTCTCAGTAGTACTACCCCGCTGATTCCATCGGACTTGTGCAAAACTATTTTCATGCATCCTAATCAATAAAGACAGGATTTCTATTGGAATGCCCTGATCGTGTAGGATATTCCACAGTTTGTGGCGGGGAACTAAATCAAAAGCTGATTTTAAATCAACGAAAGCTGCAAAAAGCATCCCGCCTTCTAATAAAACTGTGCGCCAATATAATAAAACAAATCTAAAAATTTGATCAATAGTGCTGGTATGACTACGAAAACCAGCCTGCAGGGGAGATAATATATCATTGTCATCTATCCACCCATGAATTCGCTGTAATAATAGTCTTGCCACAACTTTTTGCATACATGCAATCAGGCTAATAGGCCTGTAATTGCCTGGATCCGAGCATGCCCCCTTTTTAAAGATGGGGATAATCTCGGCTCCCTTCCAGGTCTCAGGGATAGGCGAGCCCTTTGCAATAGCGTTGGCTAACAGCTGAATATAGGTGGCCCATAGATCCTTGTCATGCATAAACAAATCTGCAGGGATAAAATCTAGGCCCGGAGCTCTGGCTTTAGGTATACAGCTCAGAGTCTTTAGGATATCATCTTTTGAAAAGACTAAAGGGCTCTCGAGGATATCTACAAAAGCTAGACATTCCTCTTCGACTTCATCCTCAGCAGAAAAGTGGGTAGAAAAATGGGATACCCAGGCTTCTGGTAACACGTGGTTAATGGGTTCTCCTCTACTAGACCCCCTTCCCCATTTAACGATGTTCCAGAAGGGTGTCATGGATCTTTCCCTACTGGCATCAAGTAGGTCCCTCCAGTAGCCTTCCTCCCAATCCCTTTTTGCACTAAGTTGCACTTTTTTGTACATAACTCGGGCCTCCCTTATTTTAGTTTTGTCTCGAGTTTTTACCGCATCTGACAGTAGTCTATAGGCAGTCCTGCAGGACTTGTCATACCACTGATCCTCCTTTCTAATTGGTCTACGTGGCTTTTTCTTAGCTTTCTTTACAAAAAATGGTTTTAAATTGTTAAAAAATTTGTCGTGGATCCTGCTGATTTCAGCTATCGGGGTATTATTTTCAAGTGTATCTTGGACTTCTTGAATGGCCAAAGTTGTTAGATCCCTTATGGCTACCATGCTTTCCTCATTGGCTGCACAAATTGCCCATCTAATGTGTCTTTGATCGTTAGAAAGGTTTATCTGGACAGTTTCCCTCTCCTCCTCATTTGCCATCAGATCGAACAATTTAAAGGTTAGAATCAGTGGGTCGTGATCGCTTTCCACCCTAGTCTCAACCCTCATATCAAGAACTTTCCCCCAATTCTCTTTATTAGTTAATATATAATCAATACGGCTTTGCGTAGTTCCATTAGAGAAAGTAGGGGCGCCCTGCTTGTCCGATGGCGTTCTTCCATTAGTGGCCCTCAACCCAGACTCAACACATAATACTTTTAACTGTAATGCAGCCTCAGTCCATCTTTTGATGGGTATCAGGGAAAGCTGTGGGATTTCCCAAATGAAGTCCTCTTCAGTAGTGAGGTCAACATCCTGGTTGTCAAGTGGTTCAAAACAACAATTAAAATCACCACCAATAATAATATCAGCATTCAAACAGTGTTGATTTAATAGTATATCCAATAGCTCAACCGCCTTGGTGGATTTGCCACCCGGTAGGCCCCTTGAGTAAATGTTAAAAATAAAGATGTCCCTACTTGGCGGTCGCTGTAGTTTGACCAATAATATATCAGGACTATTGGTATCTATTTGTAACACTGTGTAGTCATTCCTCTGCTTAATCCATGTAACCAAGCCACCTTTTGCCCTTCCCCTTGAACTCGGGGTGGCTGGAATAAAATAATGTAGATATCCCTGGATTGGATCCGGTTCTAACTGCCAAGTCTCCTGCAAAAGGACTATATCCTTAGAATCCAGGAAATTTAGCAGATCCTGTGATAAAATCTTGTTTTTTAACCCTGCCACATTCCAGGACAACAAGGTACTTTGTATGTCAACATTGTCACTGATAGGTTTTGTACTATTGGTTAGACCTTTACCATGTCGCTGAGTAAAAATATATTCACATGCATTACCTTCTATAGTACCCAGTTCAGGGGAGAGAATCTCATATGACTCAAGTATATCATTATTTGTAGTGAGTTTGGGACATTCAGTACACTGTTCGACATTAATCACATTGCCAAATTCGACCTGAGTGCTACTTTCATTGCTCAGAACATCAGCTAGTCCAGTATTTAAACGGGTGCCCATTTCCCTAGCCTCATAAGTGACAACAGGAATTAGAAAATTTTCAAGACTATTACCCAGTCAATCACAGTCATTTAGCCCTGATAAGGCATCATATCTATTACCTAGAACCATACCCCAGTCTTTTTGGGGAACACCTTGGCCTCTGTTGTTTCTCACAGTGTTCCACATAGGTCCGGGGGTCCTAGGAAAAGTCACATTCTCTTGCTCTCCATAGAAGAATTTTAACGTAAGGGGAACGACAGATCCTGCTCTTCTTTGGGGGGGATTGATATGTTTTAGGAGATTTGGCAGAACACCTGGATGGAAAAAAGTCACTAAAACACAATCTCCCTTGAATACTTTCGGTCGATTTCCAATCCACGCCACCCTCTTAGTGGATTTAATCTCAGACGCAAGTTGATGTTTACCTCCTGGTGCCATTTGCATATTGTTTGTTAACCAATGGAGGGCTTTGCTGGACAAAGATTCCGAGGTTTCGGGTTGTGCATCTGCTGGCGAGGGAACATTTGCCAGAACCAGGACCACAGGAGACGCTTCCTCAATAAATTGGAGGGGATCTGTTTCCTGACAGTTTAATGGCAAGTTTTTGGGTCCTGATACCCCGGCAATGTTTGGAGGTCGAGTAATAGGATGAGTTTCATTCCCGACTGTACTTTCTGGGAGCATAGGACTGTTCTCCTTTTCTATAGAGCTCTTTGCCTTAGATTCAATTGATTTTACCATTTGTGTCACTAAAGTATTGACCGTCTCAGCCCCTTCCACAGCTTTGACTTGAAGAATAGTCATCTTTTTTACCTCCGCATTCAATTTATCAATCTTGGTGATCAAAGGCTTAATGATAGTTTGGATTTTGGAATCAATAATGTCTGCTATTTTCTGAAGCAAATCATCTTCGTTATAGCTTTTTTCATGATTGCTTTTATCAAGGACATTAATATCACCATCATCTAAAGTTTTTGACTTGTTTTGCCCTGTTGGAGAAACATTTTTCCTCCTATTACTGGAACGTAACCCCATCCGTTTTTGATGAGTTCTCCTATTTTTTCTCGTAGGTCGAGTTTCCTGCTCAGGAGAAGGTAAGTCATCAACATTATGCACCAGAATCTCATGGTCATGTTCAATGTTTACTCCTTGGTCTAGTGGCATAGCATTAGCGGCATCATCCAGATTAAGACTAATCTGATCATCCAAATTTGGAGTAGGATGAACCGTGATGTCTATTAGGTTTGGGGTATCATCCAGTACTAGAGAACCTGAATGTTGAGGACTTTGAATTGGGCTTAGTAACTGTAAGTCAGGCGACTGACTTAATCCCAATGATTCTCTTCTGTCTTTATTTATTTTAGTTATAACTTGAAGCATGTAGTTTTCAATGGGCTTAGAGTTGACTGTAGGCTTAGAGCTAGCAGGAGGCTGTTTTTTAGAATTCTTTTTAGACATATTAAGATTATGTAGTCGATTGTCCCGGGATTATATAAGCTTTACCAATACACACCGGATACTTGAATAGAGCCTTACGTGATGACACTATATAGGAAAGTCAGTAAAGAAAGAAAATTTCTTACTTGCTTGGGTTACAGACGTTAGAGGGGTTGCCCAGTCCAGTCCCGGCCAGTCTAGGACTGTCTAAGACTGTCCCGCCCTTGTCCCGGGCTTCTCCCGCGCGCGACTCGCGAGTGCGAGAGGCGTTCCCTGCTGATAAGGCGCCTCCTGGCGCGTAGGCGTCGTCACCCCCGCCGCGTCCACCCCCGGGGCAGCTGGGTGATGTAGTTCCCCAGCTGCTGCTGCACCGGGTGGATAGCGGAGGATGGCGGTCTGGGCGCTGCGCTTCTGGCCGTTTCCCTCACGGCGCGGTTTATCAAGATTTCGGGCTGTGGGCTGCAGCAACAGGTAACGAGATGGCCGTTTCCCTCACGGCAAGTACTTCGGCGTTCCGAGTGTCCCAGGAGCGCTTCGGCGCTCCCTGCTGATAAGGCGCCTCCTGGCGCGTAGGCGTCGTCACCCCCGCCGCGTCCACCCCCGGGGCAGCTGGGTGATGTAGTTCCCCAGCTGCTGCTGCACCGGGTGGATAGCGGAGGATGGCGGTCTGGGCGCTGCGCTTCTGGCCGTTTCCCTCACGGCGCGGTTTATCAAGATTTCGGGCTGTGGGCTGCAGCAACAGGTAACGAGATGGCCGTTTCCCTCACGGCAAGTACTTCGGCGTTCCGAGTGTCCCAGGAGCGCTTCGGCGCTCCCTGCTGATAAGGCGCCTCCTGGCGCGTAGGCGTCGTCACCCCCGCCGCGTCCACCCCCGGGGCAGCTGGGTGATGTAGTTCCCCAGCTGCTGCTGCACCGGGTGGATAGCGGAGGATGGCGGTCTGGGCGCTGCGCTTCTGGCCGTTTCCCTCACGGCGCGGTTTATCAAGATTTCGGGCTGTGGGCTGCAGCAACAGGTAACGAGATGGCCGTTTCCCTCACGGCAAGTACTTCGGCGTTCCGAGTGTCCCAGGAGCGCTTCGGCGCTCCCTGCTGATAAGGCGCCTCCTGGCGCGTAGGCGTCGTCACCCCCGCCGCGTCCACCCCCGGGGCAGCTGGGTGATGTAGTTCCCCAGCTGCTGCTGCACCGGGTGGATAGCGGAGGATGGCGGTCTGGGCGCTGCGCTTCTGGCCGTTTCCCTCACGGCGCGGTTTATCAAGATTTCTGGCTGTGGGCTGCAGCAACAGGTAACGAGATGGCCGTTTCCCTCACGGCAAGTACTTCGGCGTTCCGAGTGTGCAGCCATTAAAGACCATCATTTTGCAAACTACTCGAGTTGTCCGTGAGATTTCTGAATTCAGAATTATTACTGTGTGGTATTGTACAGGGTTACCGGTACCCTGGTCACGGACCGCCCTGTATGATACTTACCACCAATACCAGACTCTGTGTTGATAGAGAGGAAATAATTACAGATCGCCCGGCACAAACTGGATTCAAACCGAAATCCATTTCCTATCCTATGATACCCCATGAAACATAGAAGCTTTTCATGCGACAGTGATGAAAGACCTCATCAAGTTTCACCATAAGAATAACAAACAAACAAATAAAACTTTAGAAACAGACTTTCCCAAAAAACAATGGGAAGCGGAAGACAAAAGTCTTGTGATCCGACCCACAGGCAAGGGAGGGAATATCGTCCTGTGGGACCGGAAGATGTATATAGAAGAGGCGACAAACAACTCAGAGATCCAAAATAGTATGTGGAAACCAACATGGAAGAATACGATGTCAGAATATTAAGAATCTGGACTATGCTCACAGCATGGAAAGATCAAGGCCTCCTACATTGGGAGGAAGTTTGTTACTTGAAGAAGGATTATCCGAAACTCCAGAGTTTCTTTCTCCTGCCCAAAATCCACAAGAGGGCCACTAATCCACCAGGGCAACTGATAGTTTCATCAATCGGATGTGTCACAGAACATATATCAAAATATGTAGACCATTTCTTGCGAGAATATGTCCCTAATCTGCCATCTTATACAAAGGATACCAAAGACTTCCTTAGTAAATTAAAGGATATAGTTTGGGAAGACAATTACCTACTTATTACAATGGATGTCAACTCATTGTACTCAATATTAGACCATAAACTAGGCATGCAATGTTGTCATCACTACCTGAAAAGGAGAAAAATATGCTATATGGAACATACCATGATATTACTTGAAATGATGACCTTTTGTTTATCTAACAATATTTTTCTGTTTAAACGAGTCCTTGGTACGACGATGGGGACTTGTTTCGCCCGAGCTTTACTAACCTTTTTCTCGGAGTGTGGGAGGAGTAAGTCCAGGAAAACTTTGAAAGTACAGAAACAGAAGGAAAAATCATCAAATGGCTAAGATACATTGATGATCTCTTCATCATATGGAAAGAAAATGAAGAGTCAGCCAAAACCTGTATTGAGAAACTGAATGTAAATACCTACAATCTAAAACTGACATATACCATCAGTAAGGTAGCCATAGAATTTGTGGACGTAGCAGTGGAAATACGACAGAATAAAATCTGCACTAAACTCCACAGAAAGGACATGGCAGGGAACAGCCTTCTGCCCTGAGCAGCCACCCAGAAAATTTTAAATGGAGTATACCATTTGGGAAACTGCTCAGAGCAAGGAGAAACTGTAGTACCATGGAAGATTTCCTAATTGAACAGGAAACTATGTTAGGTAGATTCAGGGAGAGAGGATATCCGAAAAGGGTGTTGCAGAGAGCCAAAGAGAAAGTGAAAAACATTCCTAGAGAGCACACATTGCAGGATAGATCGAGGGGGGATGAAGAAAACGAAACCCAACCCCGAATCATTCTCACCTTCAATGCTAAATCCAAGAACATTGCCAACATTCTCAACAGAAATTGGAACGCGCTTATGTGTGAACCAACTCTGACTAATGAATTATCCAAACGCCCTCAAATAACGTACAGAAAAGGAAAAAATCTGAAAGACATCCTTATGAAGGGGAACATATCAACACAATCTAAAATACATCTTAATTTTAAAAGGTTTATTCCCTGCGGCCATTGTAGGGCATGCCGCAACAGTCATATGTGTAAAAAATACCTCACTCGAGTATCAGAGAGAAATATAGAGCAATTTCTGACATCTGGCACCACCTATGTCATTTACATTCTGGAATGTCCCTGCCATTTGAGGTATGTGGGGAGCACGACTATAGCAGCCAAAAATAGAGTTATGGAGCATACAAGGGCAATAATTAATAATGACCCACATTACCAAGTAGCCAGGCATTTTGCTGAGTACCACTTGTACAACAGCTCACTGCTGACATTCTATGCAATAGAACAAATAGAATACAACAGAAGAGAGGGTAATAGAGAATTACAACTTATACAATGTGAGTCCTGGCATATCATTAATTTACAGAGCAAACAACCTGGGGGCCTAAACGAGGATGAGGAACTGAGCTTGCATCTGCGAGAACAATAAGTATAATTTATCCTGCCTGGCGTTTTGATTTTTGAAAACCATGATTTTTTAAAACAATGTGATGTACCTGACCTAAGGAATTTGGGAGATTGATTAGTGGAATCGGATAGCAAATTGTTATGTGAGATAATGTATATTATTAGCATTTTAACCCTTACTATTAGATACTGATAGTTTGTTTTTCTTTTTTCTGTATTTCCTTTTAACTATAGGAGGACATGAAGGGGCCGACTCCGGAAGGAAATCGAGATTCTCCCCTACCCTTTTCTTCAAGAACGGCACATCAACATATAACGACGTGGGCATATTACAGATAAGAGAACCCTAGTGTTCCTAACACTACGTCTGTGTTCCATTCTGTATATTTAATGTGTAGAAATTTAACAAGGGGAAATAGGTAGCACTATAGTGTTTTGTATATTTACACTTGCATTTTCTTTTCGGGCTGGTCTTAAAATTTAATTTGTGGAAGTAATGTTTTACATAAGGGATAAATAGGATGTATTTTGGCAGGGAATGTACTTATCTGCACACAAGCATTTATGGACACTATGTCGAAAATAGAGATAAATGCTTATCATGGAATGTACTCGCAGGATTGTTACATTCGGTAGAGTCAGAACATAGTGGTATTGCAGCAATTGGAAACTTGTTTATATTTGCTTTGGACACCGGGCACTATGTCGAGAGAATCTGCTTATTGAAAAACCATTCAATGCACAAACTGTATGCAGTAGGAATAATATTGAATTTTGAGGAGGCAAGATGGCCGCTGAGGGATGCAGTGAGTGAGTTGCACTTCCACCTCCTCCCCACTGCCGGATTTTAATGGTCTAATGGTGGAGCCCTGCCTGAACGGATTTGCCTCTGGATATTTTGAACTCCTCGGGGGTTACACTGTCGATACTTCAACTTCTGCGGAGCGACATGGTAACATTATAAAACGAGCAGTCTTGCGTTTTAAAAGGAGAGTATCTGAAGCTGTCAGCTGGATCCTAAGAACCTGGTCCAGGATGCCTCCCCGTGTACAGCGAGGAAACGATACGAAAGATGGCAAGGGCAAGGTTATAGTCTCAGATTCTGCGAGAGGCTCGGCCTCCAAAGAGAAAACTAAAGCAGACCCTAAAACTACTGCCGTAAGCACTGCACAGAAAGGCACCGTTAGCCTCAAGAAGACAACAACAAAAAGAAATGGCCTGGACCTCACAGTTTCTATGAAAGAGCCGGGGGACAAAGCAAAGGCCAAAGAAAGTACCCTGCGCCAACCCACCGTTACGGAGAGCTTTGCCAATGTACCTGCAGGCAGCGGGACACCGGGGAGTATGCACGGCGGCGGTGATAGCATTGCCGCCTCAGACGCCAGAGCAGGAGCCGACTTCAGAGCCGATGTTGGAGCAGGAGCAGGAGCTGCGGTTGCTAGGCAACCTGAAAGACCTCCAGTAAGGAAGCCGGCTGAGCCATTGCCTGCCGCAACTGCTACGGCTGGGGTCGCAGTAGGGAGAGGAGACCAAGTCCTGGAGGTAGGCTCGGGGGAACCTCGGGCTGGGTCAGATGAAAGGCACAAGTCTGATAGTCATGACAAAAAAATCTCAGATAAATTAAAAGTGAGCAATGAGATGGTGAATCAAATAGACAGTCGTGCCATGTGTACTCAGTTGCCGGACGAGAATGGGAGCATTGCTATGCTGGTGTTGGGGTCAGAGACAGAGGTAGTGCACTCAGCATACTTATAATTTACTTGCACGCATTTCCGCTCATTTTTCACGGCGTTTGCTGCCGTTAGAGCTTCAAACCGGGGTCAGGCTTTTCTGTACTCGGCGGCCATCTTGAGTGGGGGCTAGAGTGGTGGGAGCGCTCTAGTGGACCAGATATAAGGAGCCCTGAAGCTGCGCTCGCGAGATCCATTCTTTGTACTAGCTTGAAGTGACATTGGTGTACTACAGAGCTTGTGTGTTTTACCCTGCGCTCCGTGAACAAAACAGATCGTTTTAGGAAAATTTTAGCGAATTTTTAAAATTGTATATTTCCATTCTGTAATGCACTCAGCATACTTATAATTTACTTGCACGCATTTCCGCTCATTTTTCACGGCGTTTGCTGCCGTTAGAGCTTCAAACCGGGGTCAGGCTTTTTTGTACTCGGCGGCCATCTTGAGTGGGGGCTAGAGTGGTGGGAGCGCTCTAGTGGACCAGATATAAGGAGCCCTGAAGCTGCGCTCGCGAGATCCATTCTTTGTACTAGCTTGAAGTGACATTGGTGTACTACAGAGCTTGTGTGTTTTACCCTGCGCTCCGTGAACAAAACGGATCGTTTTAGGAAGATTTTAGCGAATTTTTAAAATTGTATATTTCCATTCTGTAATGCACTCAGCATACTTATAATTTACTTGCACGCATTTCCGCTCATTTTTCACGGCGTTTGCTGCCGTTAGAGCTTCAAACCGGGGTCAGGCTTTTCTGTACTCGGCGGCCATCTTGAGTGGGGGCTAGAGTGGTGGGAGCGCTCTAGTGGACCAGATAAGGAGCCCTGAAGCTGCGCTCGCGAGATCCATTCTTTGTACTAGCTTGAAGTGACATTGGTGTACTACAGAGCTTGTGTGTTTTACCCTGCGCTCCGTGAACAAAACGGATCGTTTTAGGAAAATTTTAGCGAATTTTTAAAATTGTATATTTCCATTCTGTAATGCACTCAGCATACTTATAATTTACTTGCACGCATTTCCGCTCATTTTTCACGGCGTTTGCTGCCGTTAGAGCTTCAAACCGGGGTCAGGCTTTTCTGTACTCGGCGGCCATCTTGAGTGGGGGCTAGAGTGGTGGGAGCGCTCTAGTGGACCAGATATAAGGAAACAGTGGTGTACCGCGCTAGCGGTCGCGTTTGCGGGGGCGCCGTCCCTGCGCCGGAGTCACGCCAGAGTCAGCCCGTCTGCACCCGTCCGCGCCTCGGGCGTGCCCCGGGCGTGTCTTGAGATATGGCGCCATCTCCATCAGGTACCAAGGAACACTTAGATTGTCCTTCTATAATCAATGCATTAACAGACACAACTGGCTCTTCACGCTTAAAATATGCAACTGATTTTCTATTATCCTTACGACCCGCAAGTCATCCTTTATGCAGGACAATAGAGCCGGATCGAGAGAAAGCTATATGCCAATGTTGCCAATTCTCCACTGACCATGCAGTAATTAAAGCTCTGCAGGTCAAAAAACCTACAAATAATGCAGAAACGAGTTCAAAATCGTTTTTATTCTTCAGTATTAACTGCCGTTCATTTCCTAAGCATAAAACGGAAATTTTTAACTTGCTCTTGGATGAGGCTCCCGATGCCGTGTTTTTAACGGAAACGTGGCTTCAAGACAACTCTGGCCCTGACTTAGCTATGGCACTCCCTGAAACATATGCTATTGTCAGACTAGATCGTGAAAAGCAATCAGGAGGAGGAATAGCAATTATCTTTAGAAATTGTTATAACTGTGAATTTAACAAACTCCCATGTGAGGGTTGCGAAGGCGCAATTTTTAAACTCTCACTTACACCTAATTTTACCTTTTCTGGAGCACTTATTTATAGGCCGCCAGGAGCCGCCTCTAAATGGCTACCTAACCTTATTGAACTCATTGGACCTCTAGTTATGAAAATGGCTAGCTTTACCATTCTAGGGGATACGAATTTACATTTGGAGAAAGAAGATTGCTCAATAGCCAATGATTTTAAAACGGACTTAGCATCACTTAATTTGACCTTAAAGAATTCCGGCCCCACACATAGAGCCGGTCATTTGTTGGATCCCATCTTTTCCAACTTAAATGACATGTTCACACACACTGCCCTTCCAGTGCCTTGGTCAGACCATTTTCTGATCAAATTTTCCCTTCTTGTAAAATTTTCTAACAAGGATAAAATATCAGTACCCACGCAACAAGTCAGGAAATGGAAAAAGCTTGACATAGAAAACCTCAATTCCTTTCTCGAAGGCCATCTTCCCTGCACAAAATCAACAGTACAAGAGTTTTCAACATCGGTCCAAACTTGGCTGATAAAAGCTATTGATTCCGTTCTGCCTAAAACTAAATTAAAACAAAATTCCCACCGCCCCCCTGCCCCTTGGTTCACTGAGACCTTGAAACATGAAAAAAGCACCTGCAAAACTGCAGAACGGCAATGGAGGAAAACCTACTGTCCAGATGCCAAATTAGCCTATAAAAATAAACTCTCAAATTACCAGAGGCTATGTGCTAAAGCCAAAGCTGAACATGTCTGCACAAAAATTACTGAAGCCCTATGCCAGTCCAAAACACTTTTTAAAACTGTGAGAGAACTAGCTGGTTCCCTCACCTTACAATCTCCCCCAGACCTTAATAAATCACAATGCGATTCCCTTGCAGCCTTCTTTGTAGAAAAAGTGGATAAGATATATCAGGGTATAGAACAAACCACAATTGACATGGCCAAGACTCATGTGATTTTGCCTTCCACTGATACCAAGTTTGAAACAAATACTTCAGCCTCCATCATCCCTGCTGAAACAGCTCTGTCCTCCTGTACACCCCCCTATGACGTAACACCTCCAGCTATTTTAAATAACTGGCCGAAGCTTGACCTAGACCTGGTTCGCAAACTATTAAATTCTATCAAATCAGGCTCACCTAATGATCCATTACCATGTTCGGTCCTGAAAAAACTCAATAACGAGGCCCTGGAAATAATCACTAATCTTCTTAATAAATCCTTACAGGAAGAAACCGTACCGAAGGAGTCGAAACATGCGATGATTCATCCACTGCTGAAAAAAGCAGAAGCAGATCCCAATTTGCCATTCAATTTTAGACCTATTTCCCTGTTACCAACCTTTGCGAAAATACTAGAAAAACATGTTCATAGGGTCCTTACTGATTTTATTACTATTCATGATTTATTACCCCTTCACCAATCAGGATTCCGCACAGGCTTCTCCACAGAGACGACCTTGTTAGGCGTCACCGAGAACATCCGTCTAATGCTGGACCGTGGAGAAACGGTAGCCTTGCTGTTACTCGACCTCAGTGCAGCATTTGATACTGTGTCACATGCTGTACTTTAACAAACACTCCATTCTATTGGTATCAGGGGCGCAGCTTGTAATTGAATTAAATCCTTATTGGAACAGCGCACTTTCCAAGTTTTCTCCAAATCCGCCTGCTCAGACATTATGACCCTTAAACATGGAGTACCTCAGGGCTCCATACTGAGCCCATTGCTTTTTAATATTTACATGAGCCCGCTGGCCAAAATGATAGAAGAGACTGGATTACTTATGTTCTCCTATGCTGACGATTCTCAGCTTATCTTCTCTCTATCATCCACTGAATCTAATAACATCTCGCCATTAAAACTCGGTCTAACCAATATCGCGGAGTGGATGAGAATTTTTTTTCTCAAACTCAATGGCGAAAAGACCGAGCTACTTGTTCTGGGTAAGAACAAAGAGCTCTGGGGACCCCAACACTGGCCAGACGTGATGGGTACTGATGGAGCGGGATAGAAAACAGAAATCTGTTTAAACCCGTGAAGTCACACTTCCATAAATAAATTAATAATGCTAACAATTTGTGCTATGTGTATGCTAATTCAATCTAGTTTAAAGTTGCATTTTCACAGAACACGCGGGAAACTAACATGTGTGCTCATAAATGTGCATTATGTTGCATTCTCATGTATGTGGAAAATAATAAATTAATTTTGTCTATTGTCATGTCATAACTAATAGCAGCTGTTTTTAAAATAATGGCATGTGCTTATTTTGCTTTCCTTGTCTATGTGATGTCATTTCTACTATTCTAGGTGCACATAAGGTTTTATGGATTCATGAAGACTGGTAGATATAAAATGCTGCTTTATTTGTGCTTTACTGCTAGGTAATTTAGACTAATGGGTTAATTATTAGCAATGATGGGAGGCAACAGAACAAACTGTATTTCTTTCATTAATTATTCTTTGTGTTTGTTTATATAATAGTTTTACAAGTGAAGCTTAGAGATGGCTGCAGAAAATTAGTACCCTTTTTAAAGTGGCGCAGGGAAAGTGGCGCAGAAAATTGACGCTCATTGAAAAGAGGTCTATTGATGAAAATGGCTCAAGTGAAAATAATTCTGAGAAGGATGGAAAAGGCCTCTGAGCTTTTATTTTGAAAGGTTTTGGAATGAACTGCTAAAAAGATGACTCTTTGGAGAAATTTGCTAACGTTTGCTAACGTGCCACGGGAGTTCAGAGCTGACAGGCTCAAGGTTGAAAGGAAGCTTTCGATACAAAATGTAGCAGCCTAAGGAAGAACTGCCAAGACTTCTAAATGAACAATGGACTAGTGAATTTGCCCGGGCATGTAAGAAGGAGGTGTCACAGTTTACTGTGGTCCGAGGTGGCTCAGCCAATGGAGAACTAGAATTCGTCTGCTGGAATGTGAAAAATAGTTAGCTCAGCTTAATTTAGGGTATAAGAATAGGTTCAGAGAACACATAGTTGGCTTACGCTCGAGAATTTTGGAGGACGATGTTATGCTGATGGACTTTACACGTGAGGACAGGAGTTTTTATTAATTACTTTATTATTAGGTGATGAGGGTAGAGACAGAGAGATAGTTAGGATTTTGGAAATGCTTAATTTTACTTATTCCTGCTAATGAATAATAATTCTTGATTTATGCTCTTTTTATTAATACTGAATAAATCTTTCTTTATGATATTTTCTAATGCTTGTTTAATAAAATACCAAAACCTAAGTTTTTCTAGATGTGTTTAAATAAACTTTCTAAAATGACAAGCTGGTCTTGATTATTGAAGATGGTTTAAACAACTATATTTAGATCTTATCGCCTCATGATTCAGTCGCTCTATTGTTGATATGGGCCTAGTGTTGTAGTGTAAGTTTTGTGGTAGTAGATAGTGTTATTTGTGCAATATTTTGGTGAGAGCGCTGGATCAATTTCTGGTAGCAGAGGATGGTTTATATATGTTGTTTTTGACATACATGTTACATGCATGATACATATATGTTGGTAAATTCATAGGATTAAATTTTAACACATGTTGAGTTTGTTTATTTTGTGCTATGTGTGTACCGGTACAAAAACTGTGTGATGAGAAGGTAGTCATGCAGAATATCTGATCTGTTTCTGTGATATCGCCGAGTATCACTGTTGGTATCGCCGTGTACCAGAGGTATTGTCGCCGTGCAATACAGTGTTGTCGCCGTGCAACACAGTTTTAGGGATAGGTGTGAATCTTGTAATAGTGAGGGTTTTCTAAGAAATTAGAACAGCATGAGAATAGGGACAAAGCGCCTTCCATAAAACTCACTGTGATAAGAGTATTAGTTATATTCAAGCTTGAGTGAAGGGTAGAGTAATGTCGGTGCATGATTACCTATAAACAGGTTAGAGTCCTGTAAGGGTACATGTTTTATATCTATAAACAGGTTAGAGTCCTGTACGGATAACGGTGTTATTTTGCTAACGGTGCATGATTTCTATAAACAGGTGAGAGTCCTGTACGGATTTCATGTGTGAGTGAAGTTAGGGAATTTTCAGTGTGAAAGTGCGTGATTGTTTTGTAAGGTATGTTCAAGTGGAACTCTTAGAACTGTCACTTCGCGGTGCGTTCAGAGGAAAACGGGTTCATATTTTTACGTGTTAGAAGGGTAGGGTAAGAGTTGCTCTACTGGCAAATGGAAATTATCCTTAGTGAGAATAGCGCCGACTATTCCGAAGTGTGGATACTTGAATGTATGTAAACTATCCTAATTAGAGAAGCAGACAGATGAGTTTCGTTTTATGTATTCACTAAAATGTACCAAAAGTAATTCTAAGGTACTTAGGAATGTTCTAGGTAAAGTCTGTACCATTCTAAGACTTTTTATGATGATGTGCAGTGTTTAAATACATTTAAAAGCTCTGCACGCTAATAAAATTCAATTCAAAAGTGTTCAGCATAGTTGAAAAGTATAAAAAGGTGAACTGTGCTATTTTAAAACATTCAGGAGCATTTTAGAATGTTCTGTGTTATTTAGGTTATAATTAAGGTATTCCACGTTGTTAAACATTTTTAAAAGTAAATTACAATGTTTAAGTAAGTAAAAAGTGATCAGTATTAATTTTAAAAACATTCCACACTTTAATTATAATAATAAATTGTTCTCCGTAGTTTGAAACGATTAAAATGTGCCCCGATCGAAAATTGTAAGGGAGGGGCTGGTTTTGCGAGTGAGAACGTGTGGGGAGAGCCTGAAACCGCAGCTGCAGACTGCGTCAGAACAACCGCGCTCTGATAGGCTGAAAGTTCCGGCGTGTCATAGAAAAGTTGCCCCCTGATTGGCTAAAACGTCGTGAAAAGCAGCTTTATGATTGGCTGTAGAGCGTTTCTGTGTTGTGTTCAAATTTGACTAATGTGAGTCACCATTGGCTGTTGAGAAATTTATATTTAGTAAATGTCCCCAAGTTAATAACATCAGTAAGGAGCATGTCCTAGTGGATAAGCTATCTACATGAACTGATGCCCGATATATTGCGAAAATAGAAAAGAATGACCGTTTTGATTTTCTTCATTACAACCACGCTGTTGTTTTAAAGAAAAGCGTGTCATAAAAGTAGCGCGCTTTGTTGAAATATATTTAGTGAGAGAGGGGCCATTTGTCGAGTAAGCAGCGAAGGAGAGAGCTGCAGGCCACAGCGGCTGCCTACGTCACAGCCGCCGCGCTCCCATTGGATAGAGTGCAGTAGCATCATAACAGGGCTGCTCCCTGATTGTTTAAAGTGTCACAGTGGAACTGTGCTGTGATTTGTGGACAGCGCTCCAATGTTTAGAATAGTTCCCTGTCGAAAATGTTAATATTTATCAAGGGTTCCTAAAATTTACATGAACACACTCTGAATAAAGTTGAGTGTCCGTTTTGATTCCCTTTCATATTGCGCTATTATGTATATTTGAAACGCGAAGGGAGAACGCTTAGATCTGAAGCGGCTGGGTGTGTTAAAGCCGCCGCGCTGCCATTGGTTAGAACGCCGTCGCGTCATGGGTAAAGCCGCGCTCTGATTGGGCAAGGCTTCGTTCCGTGTCTTAGTCAGAGGAGCAGGGTTCTGATTGGGCGAGGCTTCGTGGGTAGATGTCCCCGTATTAAATGATTGTTGATGCTTATGGTGGGTGGTCTCGAGATGTGTACTGGCCTCGGGCGTTGCATATACAGAGTGGAGCGCATGTGGAGGGAAACTGACTGCGGCTGTAAAGAGTGCTCGTCATAGAGGGAGACGCCCTTGTTTGGGCGCGTCATAACAGGGCAGCACACCCATTGGCTAATGACGCGCAGCGTCACACAAGGGCCGCGACCTCATTGGATAAGGCTTCGTGAATCGCGCTGGGATTGGGCAAGGCTCTCCCAAGTGTCACGGAGGAGCTGGCTGTGACGTGCAGTCACGTGTGAGGAGCCGCGACCTAATTGGTCAGAGCTTCGTGTTTTGTTGTGCGCTGGATTTAGTGATGGGTACTAGTTCTGAAGCGATGGTGAAATCGCGCTACGAATCATGAATTTAAATTTCCATTAGGAGGCTTGGTTGAGGGAGGTTTGTTTGCTGTTACTCGAGAAGAGCAGTATTCTGATTGGCTCAGACGACGCAGTGTCATAGAAAGGCCGCGACGGGATTGGTCGAGGCTCGATGAACATTGTGGTTGGCTGAGTGATGTGGTAAATGCATGCTGATTGGCTGAAACACTCGTTGTGCTGATGCACATTATTTACTTTTTGCTGAAGATTTAGTTTTCCACATTATTAATGCCCAAAGCTTCATTTTATTAATTGTTTTTGATATTTACAACAACATTTTGCTATTAATTAGTGAATAAATATAACAGATATATTAGGATAATTGCATCAAATGTGATTAAAGTAAGGAAATTAATTATTAATTATTACAATATTAAGTAATAGTGTAACATTAATAACTGTCACCAGAGTATAGCAAATAGAGCAATAGCAGAATTAGCTCAAAATTAAGAAGTTGATTGACAAATTAATTAATAAAAAGATTGTGCAACATTATTAAATAAATAATTATTTCTAAATATTTTGCTAGTTACTGTAATTACTAGTGTAATTAGGAAGGTTGCGCTGTGTTCAAGGTGGCAGCAAGACATTATATTTAAATTAAGGCAAACAGATTAGGTTTTTCTTTTTCCACAGGTATATGTTGCAGAAGGTGTGTAAGTGAAAAATAAGTACATTTAAAACACATGTGATTATATGTTGGTATTATTGTTATAAATAAATATTTTGCGTTGCTATTATTTTTGCAAATTGATGTTTTTCTTTCCAGGTTTATAATTATAATTAGTGATACAGGTAAATTAGAAGATATATTAAATTGACCAAATTATAAGGTTTTCTACACCTGATAGTGTTAAATTAATTAATTAATTGATCAACAAGCGTTGCAAGGCAAATTTAAAGAGTACATTTACCAAATTATTTAAAGAAAATGTCTTCCTTGTATAAGAAAATGAAAAAGGTTGTTGCTAAATGTGAGAGTAAATTAAAGATTCCAAAATTAGCGAAAATAAATAATAAAGGTATCAGAGTAGAAAATATTGATCAGTGTAAAATTAATATTGTGAATATGGATCAGAACAGAAATCCAATAAGACCCCCAGAACAGATTGATGCAACGCCAAAAGTCCAAGATCAGATTGACATAATGTCAGCTCAGACTTCTACAAAAATTGATGCGACAGAAAAGCATGATGAAATGCCTAGTACTTCTGGAATTAATATTCCTGATTATGTAATTTCATCAAATGATTTAAAGGAGTCCATGAAAATTATGGAAACAGTGACAGTCCCTGGGCTTAGAAAAGATGAAATTAGTCCCGCAGTTTTAAAGGTCTCATTGACTGAAAAGGTTTATTCTATTGTATTTGAAAATGAATTAGTAGGGATTGCAACTCAGCAAGAAACAGAGATGACTTCAGTTCTGGTAAGTGAGAAGTCTGACATTGACCTAATTGAATTAACACAGCCTGATGAGTTAAAATTATGGTCAAAGGAAAAGGAGATTGAAATAAATGAGCTAAATGAACAGCTACAAATACAGCGACAGGTAATGGTTCAGCAGAATGACATGGCTTCACTGCCATTGCAAATTTTTGTTAATGAACAGACAGATAATACAGATACAGGATTAATTAATGAACAAGAAAACAGTGTAAAAAGAATAAATGCACTTCCAGAATGTTGGAATACAATTGATGTTCTTTTGAGCGAAGATATCAAAGTGAAGGACGCAATTTTTCAACAGATTGAAACATTGACTTCTGCAGGTTCACTTTTCAGAAATGCAAATTTAATTAAAAGATTGATTGATGATATTCAATTGGCAGAAAAGATTGCTGTCGTGATATGTGCAGCATACAAAATGAATGATGAACATGCTTTGAGTTCACTAATACTAACATCTGTAGTTGAAATATGGCAGGTAGTCAAAGACTTTCAAGATGATGCAACTCATAAGGAGAAAAACACATGGTTGAGAAACACATGGTTGAGTACAGATTTTAGACAGCGAGATGAGGATGAGATTTTGTCACACAAAGATGACAGAGTAGTTTTGCTAAATAGCATGATTACTGACATGAACAGAATGTACCATAAAATTGCAGAATTTCTTTACCAGAGGTGTCTGACTTGTCAGCAAGTGAACACAATTAAGAGAACAATTGTGAGATTGGAAACAGAATTACAGGAGAGTGGTTCATTGACCAGATCACAATTGGATTTCTGTGAGATGGCACTGCATGATAAACTGTGCTACATTTTTGTGATTTTCTGTTTGATTACGAAATGGTTTGAAACATTTCAGATGCGACATGATGATAAAATTACTGTTGCAAATTTAGCAGATGGCAAAAGACATATTGAAAACAGATTGCTACATTGTACAGATAGAATAGAAATTTCAGGTGTTGAGGAGCATGAGAATATTACTATAAAAGTCAGAGATGTAAAAATGTGCTTAGCTGTAGGTACAAAGTGGACAGATATCCTTCCACTTGTTTTGATGTTTCTGAGAAGTACTACTGATAAAAAGACAGATTTAAGTCCACGTGATATTATGATGGACAAGGTCATGAGATAGACATTCATACTAGAGAAAAGAATGATGCCTATCAATGATAGCATCAATTTGGAGAACTACAGGAATTTATCAGATGAAATGATTTCTGTGTTTGATGAAGATGAAACTGAAGTGCAAACAAGAGAAAAAGAGCAAGTACTTGATCTGTTACCAGGTAAAAGGATCAGGAAAAAGGTTCGTCTAAAAAGAAATTCTCTAGTGCCAAGGTGGCAGAAAAGGAGGCCAGTCAGTCTTGTCACAACAAATGCAGAGAAGTGCAAAAGACTGAAGAGCTGGATTGACACTGGCCATACTTTTCGTGTAACTACACCTGAAAATCCTGATGAGGATAGTGTCACAACTGCTGATTCAGATTCTGAAGAAGAGCCTGAAGAGAATCCAGATCTTGAAGGTCGACAAGTTGGTCGATATCTGGAGAACACGAAAAGAGAACAAGCCTTGATTGAAGAAGACTTGAAAGTTGTGACTGAAGACTCAGAAAATGATGGAAATCTGCCAGAAAAAGAAGCAGAAGAAGAATGTGATCAGATTGTGATTCAAGACCAGGAGAGTATTGAAAAGCAGAAAAGAAGCTCTGAAAGCAGGAACAGGAATTCTGAAACTGGGAAGTTGAAGGTAATTGAAGAAGAAAATGAATTGCCAAGTACCAGCTACAAAGATGATGTTCCTAATGGAGTGAAGCTGCCGAGTAAAGAAGTACCTGAGTCTGAAGTTGAAATTTCTGACACTGAAAATGATGAGAATGATGAAGATTCTCAAATAAGAAAATTCAGAAAAGGAGCTTGGAGAACAGAATGTAATGTGACCAAGCAAAAGAAGAAATTACTAAGAAAAAGTGATAACTGGCCAGAAGAAAATGAAGGCCTAAAATTCAAATTGAGATACAGATCAAAGAAACAGATTGATGAAAAATCAAGTCAAAAAGATTCTGTAAAGGAAAGTGAGGCAGGAAAGAAAATAGAAGTGATACCTGTAATGGAGGTAAATGATGAAAGTCAGAAAGTGATTGAAAAGAAAAGTGACAATGATTGAAGTACTTACCTGTTAAATTTTAGGGTTTCTGTTTTTGGCATAAGGCTGAAGAAATCTTGTTAGGTGACAAAAGGTCGAAGTTGAAAAATTAATGTGACATTAGGTCGAAGAAAAACTGTTAGAAGGTTTAAAGAGTATAAAAAAAAAATAAAAAAAATTGAAAAAGGGGGGTGTTAGAAATTTTTAGAAAATTTAGGTAAAATTTTAAAAAAAATTGTTTTATTTTTCTTTGCAAGCTTAATGAAAATATAATTCTGTTTTGGTTAATTTAGGTTATTGTTCTTTTAGAAATTAACAAAGAGAAGTTTAAGGTCAATAGGACAAGCAAAGTTTCAGCTAGTCAAGACAAACATAGTATAATACTGACACTTTATTAGTTATAGTTTTTGCAACACTTTTATTGAAGCTTAGTTGTATGTTACACAAGAGAAAGAAATAGAACTAGAGGGGTTTCTTAAAACTCAATATGAGAATTGTAGATAAACTGATGAGATAAGTCTTTAGAACTACTAACACAGGTGAAATTGAATCATGTTCATCTTAGATAAAATTTTTGCTAAATTTTGGGTGGTGGTGTGGTGATTTGTTAATCACCAGATGAGGGAGTTGATGGAGCGGGATAGAAAACAGAAATCTGTTTAAACCCGTGAAGTCACACTTCCATAAATAAATTAATAATGCTAACAATTTGTGCTATGTGTATGCTAATTCAATCTAGTTTAAAGTTGCATTTTCACAGAACACGCGGGAAACTAACATGTGTGCTCATAAATGTGCATTATGTTGCATTCTCATGTATGTGGAAAATAATAAATTAATTTTGTCTATTGTCATGTCATAACTAATAGCAGCTGTTTTTAAAATAATGGCATGTGCTTATTTTGCTTTCCTTGTCTATGTGATGTCATTTCTACTATTCTAGGTGCACATAAGGTTTTATGGATTCATGACTGGTAGATATAAAATGCTGCTTTATTTGTGCTTTACTGCTAGGTAATTTAGACTAATGGGTTAATTATTAGCAATGATGGGAGGCAACAGAACAAACTGTATTTCTTTCATTAATTATTCTTTGTGTTTGTTTATATAATAGTTTTACAAGTGAAGCTTAGAGATGGCTGCAGAAAATTAGTACCCTTTTTAAAGTGGCGCAGGGAAAGTGGCGCAGAAAATTGACGCTCATTGAAAAGAGGTCTATTGATGAAAATGGCTCAAGTGAAAATAATTCTGAGAAGGATGGAAAAGGCCTCTGAGCTTTTATTTTGAAAGGTTTTGGAATGAACTGCTAAAAAGATGACTCTTTGGAGAAATTTGCTAACGTTTGCTAACGTGCCACGGGAGTTCAGAGCTGACAGGCTCAAGGTTGAAAGGAAGCTTTCGCTACAAAATGTAGCAGCCTAAGGAAGAACTGCCAAGACTTCTAAATGAACAATGGACTAGTGAATTTGCCCGGGCATGTAAGAAGGAGGTGTCACAGTTTACTGTGGTACGAGGTGGCTCAGCCAATGGAGAACTAGAATTCGTCTGCTGGAATGTGAAAAATAGTTAGCTCAGCTTAATTTAGGGTATAAGAATAGGTTCAGAGAACACATAGTTGGCTTACGCTCGAGAATTTTGGAGGACGATGTTATGCTGATGGACTTTACACGTGAGGACAGGAGTTTTTATTAATTACTTTATTATTAGGTGATGAGGGTAGAGACAGAGAGATAGTTAGGATTTTGGAAATGCTTAATTTTACTTATTCCTGCTAATGAATAATAATTCTTGATTTATGCTCTTTTTATTAATACTGAATAAATCTTTCTTTATGATATTTTCTAATGCTTGTTTAATAAAATACCAAAACCTAAGTTTTTCTAGATGTGTTTAAATAAACTTTCTAAAATGACAAGCTGGTCTTGATTATTGAAGATGGTTTAAACAACTATATTTAGATCTTATCGCCTCATGATTCAGTCGCTCTATTGTTGATATGGGCCTAGTGTTGTAGTGTAAGTTTTGTGGTAGTAGATAGTGTTATTTGTGCAATATTTTGGTGAGAGCGCTGGATCAGTACCCCCCCCGATCCCAGTCAAATCAGCCCGCAACCTCGGGGTCATCATAGATGAATCGCTTAATCTCAATCAACAAGCTGCGAAGACGTCAGCTACATGCTTTGCGATTTTAAAGTGGTTGAAAAAAATCTGTTGGATGCTGCCCAAAAATATCCAGAAAACTGTCATCAACGCTCTTATAACCTCCAGACTTGATTATGCCAACGTGCTATACTTGGGGACCAATAAGGCCACTACCCGACGATTACAGACAGTGCAAAATGCCGCCGCGAGATTACTGTGGAAAATTCCCATCTCCACACCTACCACCAAGTACATCCGCGAATTGCACTGGCTGAAAATCGAAAATCGGGTGAAATTTAAATCTTTATGCTTTATGCATAGGATCTCAACCAACAATGCACCCAAGTATCTACAAAATCTAATACATCCCTACCGCCCATCTCGAACCCTTCGTTCAGCCACAGCCAACCACTTTGTGATTCCTAAAATCAGGCTGGCGCGAATGGGTGGAAAATCCTTCTCATATCTCGGACCCTCACTCTGGAACACTCTTCCGGTGACACTTAGGCAGGAAAGCAACTATATGAAATTCAGGAAGGCCTTAAAAACCTGGTTGTTTAACATCTAGAACCTGAACCAATCAAAGCACTGGATTACTAGCGCCGGGAAACCCTTTGTTGGGTAGCTGTCTGCGCTATATAAATGAAATAAATAATAAATAAATAAATAAAATAAACCTCATTTACAAATGACTAGTAATGAAGGTGTTGGTTTGTTGCGTGCTGAACCTAGTGCGCTAGATTGGGCAGAAGTCATGGACTTAGAAATGGAAAGCGGATTTATTAAAATAGGAGGCGAGTCCTCTGCCTCTGTTGAAGTGGGTATTGGTAATGGAACAGCCTCCACAGATAAATTCTATTCCGTCGATGAAGACTCTCAATCTCAATCGCAGTCCCTGCCTTCAGATGAAATTAGCACGGATGAGTCTACTGGTAAGGATACTGGCAGTAGTTCTCCTGCTCAGAGAAACACGCAGAAGAAACGTCTTTCTAAAAGAAAGCCCTCTACAGCAAGTAGCACCACCGACCCTACTAAAAAGCTAGCTTGGGATTACTCTACTACCACCTTTTCCTTTTTGGAGCAAGACAGTCCTGCTACGTTGGTTGGTGATCAAGGTTCCGTACAGCCACCTCAGCCTCCGGTTACACTAGATCTACTATTTAATACATTGAAATTAATGCAATCCGAGGCTAGGGGCGAAAGTAGGAGGGCAAGACAAGAGTCAAGGAAGATTCAGAACAAACTAAGAAATATAAGTAAAAGGCAGGACGAGATGGTGGAGAGAGTCACCCACGTGGAGGAAAGAACTGGCAAAGTAGAGGATGAGCTGAGAGATTTAAAAATGTATAAACAAGAGCATCAAAAGGTGGCAGAAGACGTTAATTGGAAGCTGGAGGACTATGAAAATAGACAGCGTCGCAATAATATCAGACTGTTAGGCGTAGAAGAAGGTCTCGAAGGGGAGGATCCCAGAGTGTTTGTTGTGAACTTTCTTAAGGGGGCTTTTCCCGAATTAACAACTTGGCAGTGGGAAACTGAAATTCAAAGAGCCCACCGTTTTCCGTTCTCACTCAAAAGGGCTCAAGCGGGAGCGGGAGCGCAGGATGGGCGCCCGAGGGCACTGTTAATCTATGTGGGGAATTTTCTTCTACGACAGCTGATATTGGATAAGGCTAAGCCTGAGTCTAGACGTACATTTAATAATGTCACTTTTTTTGCAAGGCCGGACTTCTGCCACGCTACAGTGGAGCGCAGATGGAGGATGAGGCAGTTGATACCGCATATTCAGGCCTTGGGTTCAGAGGCTTATTTGTTGTACCCCGCTAAATTGAAAATAGTGACCAAAGGCCAGTTTAAGTTTTTTTTTTCTGAAATTAAAGCGAAGGCATACATGATGGAAGTTTTGGGGTACAAGGAGAAATAAACAAAGGGCCTCTTCGAGGTTGGAACGGGGGTGGGGAGGAGTGGCAGCTGCTGCTTCCCTGGCGTCCACATATAGGTCATGCTTGACCTATTTGCCTGTAGGGGAGGGTGGGGGAGGGGTAGTGTGGGGGGGGTTTGGGGAGGGGGGGAGCAGGGGGGAAGAAATTGGCACACATTGCACACACAGAGATACATGTTGAGACAGTTACACATATGGTGGAAGGGGGAAGTAAGGGGAAAGTTTGTGAAACGGAATAGGGAGTTGGTACCAATTCTGGATGTTTTTTAATGGCTTGCCGCATTATGTCAATGAATGTCTGTGGCCTTAACGATCTTCAGAAAAGATTACGAGTCTCAGCGTTTTGTAAATCAATGTATCCAGATTTGATCTGCCTGCAGGAAACTCACGTGGAGGGAGGTAAGGGTTATTTGTTAGAACAACTGGGTTTTAAAGTATTAGCACTTACAAAACAAGGCTCAAAAACACGCGGGGTAGCTATTTTAGGGAAAGGTACGGATTGTATAGTTTTTAGGAGTAAAGAGGACATATGGGGGAGGTGGGTCATTGTAGAAGTAGGCTTTAGAGGAGCTAGGTTCACACTGGTTTCTGTGTATGGCTCAACGGATGATGATCCTGATATATTTCGTTTTCTGGATCAAGAGTTGTCAACTTGGGTGGAACCCATTATTTGCTGTGGGGATTTTAACATCAACCGTCCTTCTAGTGTTGAGCTACAACTGGGGCATCGGTATATTGGGCGTAAGAAGAGAGTGCATAGGGCAATAGTAGACATGGCCGCACACAACGCTCTATCGGATGTCTGGGCCAATCTTCATCCACAGACAGATGGTGATACCTTTTTCTCTGCCCCCCATAGAGTAATGGTAAGGTTGGATTATTTTCTAATCTCCAACTCCTTGCTCTCGAATACACAGATTAGGAAGCTACCCCGCTTGGTGTCAGATCATAATCCCCTAATCTTGACAGTTAGTTTAAATGGGATAGTAAGAAAGGTATACAAGTGGACATTTGAGAGGGTTTTGTTAAAAGATGAGGGATACTGTAAACATATGGAAAGGTGGGTTAGAGAGTTTTGGTATATTAATAAGGGGAGTACTAGCAGTGGTATTGCTTGGGATGCTTTTAAAGCAGGAATAAGGGGTGAGACGATTAGCTTTACAACTTTTAGACAGAAAACGGAAAGAGAAAGGGTAGAACAACAAGTTAACTCTCTCCTGTCTGCAGAGGCGGAGCTGGCTAGGTTAATTGCGACTAGCAGCCCCTTGGATCAACAAATTTTGGAAATTATGGTGCAAAAGGCTGAAATGGCTGAAAGTATTGCTAACAAAACAGCAGCAAATTACTTGGCAAAGAAAGAACAAGCTTGCGAGTTTAGTGAGAGAGTGGGGCATATTCTTGCCATCAGAACGAGACAGAAAATTACTGCAGGTGATATTAAGAATATGATAGATGGCTCAGGCAATCTGATTTCTGACCCTGCAGATATAAGAAATGAGTTTTGGAGGTATTACTCAGAATTATATGATGGGGAAGCTGAGGTGGGTAGGGATAAAATCAAAGATTATTTAGGTAATATCGAATTTAATGAGTTAGAGGAAGAGGAAAAGGGGAAATTAGATTCTACTATAACTATAGAAGAATTGACATTAGCCCTGTCAGATCTTCCGTCATCCAAGGCAGCAGGACCAGATATGATTCCAGTGGAATTCTATAAAACATTTTTTGCGGCCCTCAGGTTGGAGTTACTGGATACGCTCATTCAAGCTCAGAGTGAAGCTTCAATTCCAAACTCATGGGGTGGCGCTGAAATCATAGTCATCTTGAAAAAAGGTAAACCTCCCACAGCCCCTGGGCCGTATAGACCTATTGCTCTAATGAATGCGGATGTGAAGTTGTATTCGAAAATCTTGGCAACAAGGTTGACTACTGTTATAGAGAAATTAGTTTCCCCAGCCCAACATGGTTTTATCCCAGGGAAGGGTACTACGGAACATGTTAGGACGGTGATTACCTGCTTTGATGCTATGGAGGCTGCGGGCGGCCCTGTCGCAGCTTTATTTCTTGATGCCGAAAAGGCTTTTGATAGGGTTGCATGGGAGTATTTGTGGGAGTTAATGAGACACTATGGTTTTGGTGAAAGATATATTAGGGCAATTCAGGTACTGTATAAGGCTCCAACGGCAAGAATTAAAATTAATCGGGAACTAACGGCTGCGGTACAGATAAAAAGAGGGACAAGGCAAGGTTGTCAGAGTTCTCCCCTCCTCTTTGCACTCTATATGGACCCCTACATACGTTATCTTAATTTTAATCCTGGTATTCCCCCCTTTTGCTCGAATGAGATAGAAGTCAATGTGCTGGCGTACGCAGATGACGTCGCTATAATTACGCCGGATCCATCTAGGGCAATTGAAGAAATCGAGCAAGAGGCCCTTAAATTTGGTATAATCTCTGGCTATAAGCTTAATAGTGCAAAAACACAGATAATCAAGAATGCAATGGTATGTTGCAACGACTCACGTGTGGTTTCTGCAGCAGTCTATTTAGGTGTTGAAATTTCGCCCAACCTAGAGACAGTGGTAGAACGGAACATCTCCCCCTTAATGAGGAAAGTAAGCTTAGATTTGGTCAGGATAAACAACCTTAGACTCACACTGGTGGGCCGAACCAATGTCATCAAAATGCTTATACTCCCCAAGTTTCTTTATTTTTTCCGAACAATACCCCTAATATTCGAGTCCTCTTGGTTTAATAAGCTTGAGTCAATCTTGAATAAATTTATTTGGTCATATGGGAAGACCAGGCGGGCTTACAAATTTATGACTTTACCAAGGGCTAAGGGAGGGTGGGGGGTTCCAGATTTTAGATTATATTATTGGGCTTCGGCTCTTCAATATACTCAGGGTCTGATTGGAGCTAATGGTGCGGACCTGAATGTTAATGCCTTTTCGACTATGATATATTCCATTGTACTGGGCTCTGATACTGCGAATGCTTTTTTAAACTGCGCTGACTTTTCTTACTATAAACGCACTCGTTTTAAGACAGTTCTAGCTGCACAAAGCATCTGGTCAGTTGTAGCAAAGAAATGTGGGTTGGGAAGATACAACAGATACACCAGACTATACAGGAATAAGACTCTCCCACCCTTAATCTTTGCTGATGCTATTATGGCAGAGTGGGCTAGAAATGGAATTATAAAAATAGGAGATATGCTGGGCCCGGATGAAAAGATATTGCAATTCTCAGATCTGATGGCAAAATTTAATATCACTAGACAGAGCTTCTTTAAGTATCTACAGATCAGGGGCTTCCTCCATAGGAAAAAAGGAGGCGAGGCAGGATTTGCAAAAAATAATATTATGGAAGCCATAGAACAAGGAGGGATGTGTTCTATTCGCTATTTTTATGCTAATTTAGTAGAATTGAAGCAGGACGATATTGAAAAATATGGAAATAAATGGGCTGGGAAATTGGGGATACAGAGCCAATATTTCTTAGACTCATTGAAACTAGGATGTTCTGTTTTCTGTTCTGCCTCGCTCCAATCCCAACACTACAAAACTCTATACCAACTCTACCATACACCGGATCGCATTGCACAGTGGGGTGGTACTACAGGGACTACTTGTCCCCGCTGCAATACTCCGGCAGCGGATAGTATTCATATTTTTGCACTACGTCCTCAATTAAGAACATTGTTGAAAGGTATTGAAGAATGTATGGACTGTACACTTGGTTTGAACGTGATTTTGTCACCAACTGTAATTATGTTAGGTGTCAGGGGATTTGATGGTGAATTTTGTGAATTTTTATTTGTAGCAATGGCGGTGTATAGATTACTGATTGCCAGAGCCTGGCTGGATATAGTACCTCCAGTAACACAACAATGGATTGCTCTGTTATTGGGGACGTTCAATCTTGAAAAGGGCATTTATGCTAGGAAAGGTAAAAGGGCAAGGAGACTGGGAAGGAGAATATGGGAACCAGTTCATCGATGGAAAGAAAGGCTAAATGTAAGCCATAACTGATTTAACAATTTTTGTTATGTTTTGTAGATTATACGGGAGTAAAAGAGATGTCTAATGCTACTTAGAATTTTTTTCTTTGTTTGTAGTATTTGTTTAATATATGTATGTATATTCTGTGTATTCTGTGTTATATGTGTGCCCCAAAATTTTTTTCAATAAAAAAATAAAAAGGAATAATATTGACCATATATATTGCATAAGAAATACCAGTGCAGTAATACAAAACATGTTTTATTGAATTATACTTATATAATATACTGACTATTGTAATAAGGATCTATACATGAACCTAATGAAATAGTAACTGCAGTGAATAATTGTATACACCGGCTGACAAATACTAGTCAAAAATGGCCGCTGTGTGTACAAATGTTGCAGAACTGTCCAAATGAATTCCTCTTTCCCTGCCATGTATTTGAAAGTATATACGTAACTTTACCCCACACTTCAGTGTGTGAGCAAGCCTGCTGTGAGAGGCGAAACGCATTACTGGAATTAAATAAGATCTGGTGGGGAGATTATACCCTCCTGTGTGATCGTCTACTTTGCTATTTGGGGAGAATTTCGAAGCCTGCGAGCTCCGCGGACATCCGACTATCAGCCTGCCATGGGCAGAGGGAGACATAAGAAGCAACCTGTTTGAAATATATATATTCACAAAAAAAAACCTTGGTTTCAGGGGTATTATAGTTAGCTGGACATTTCACTCATACAAAACCATTGAAATTCCTCTGTTATAGTTAGTTGTATTAACTGTAGCTCTATACCCACCATCCACTGGTGATGATGTGACATATTAGATCATTCGTGACATGGTCAGTGACATCACTGATGACATCACTGATGATATCTCAAATGACATCACTGACGTTACGTGACGCTCGCGCAGTTCTGCGTGATGTCATATACGTGTTGGAGGCAGTGGGTGCGCCTAATCATAAAAATAATATCCTTTTAGTTTTAATAAACTTACATTACTTTAAAATGCAATTTTACGAAGTCCCGCTGGGTGCGAGTCGGGTGCGAGCTGCATACGCGCAACCTAAGCGTACCCCATGTGACCAGAAAAAAAGAGTTTTGATTGGTTCATAACATTTCCTATTGTAACTATTGAAGTTCCCCCCCCCATTTCAATCATTCTTCTTAGAGCTTCTTTGGCTCAACAACTCTGCTAGGAAGAACCTGATTTTTTGGTGATTCAAGACTTGAGTTTGATTGAAGAAGAATGGATTCTGGACAGCATGAATCATCTGATTCTGAAGATTCAAGCAATGAAGGATTTGTAGTGGAGCCTGCACGTCCTGAGAGGTACTCTTCCATAGTGTGGACATTTTTTACATTTCCTTCTGGCCTGAAAAAAGTTAACGCCACCAAGGTGACTTGTAAGATCTGCAAATCTGTACTCTCACGTGGAGATCCGAATAAAAAGTATTCTTGTGGGACTGCAAGCATTATTAAACATTTAAAATGTTTACATCCAGTAAATCTAGCACGCGAGGAGTGTCGAAGACTCCGAGAAAACCCACCACCACCACCGGCAGTAGCAAGCACTTTGGGGATGTCTCAGTCAAGCCAACATCTGGATGTTCGTCCCCAATTTGCTAATGCAAAAATACACTGCAGTAAGTGTAATCGTTTGCTGTGCTATGGAGAGCAATCTGTGGACTTGGTTTGCCGGGCTTTAGACAATCATCGGTGATAGAGGTTTTTTTCCCCAGAACTTCATTGATTTGTTACTCCAGTTCTGTTTTTTTTTTTTAAATACCAAACAATCATTCAGTAAAACACAACAAAATATAAAAAAACAAAACCAAAAAAAAAAGTTATTTACAGAACTAACTTCTCTGGTTAAAAAAAGAGCTATATTTGTATGATAGTGTGTGAAAGTTTGGTTGAATGTATGTTTAGTGCATAATTGACTGAAAGAATGCATTTGTGGTGTATGGTGAATGGATAAATGCAGAACTGTAAGGAAGTGCTGCAGCATGAGACGGTGAACAGTTTAGCTACAGCATGCTGTGGTACTTCTGAAGCACAAGGTTGCAACATATGTACATAAATATGTTGCAAGTCTGTGCTTCCCTCTGCACAGCTGCTTAAACTGCAGCCATGTGGTGACACAGGCACCCTTGCACCATGGTGCAAGGATGTCCGTGTCATGCAGAGATTGTTTTTGCGCAGGAAGGGACACCTTCCTGTACAAAAACAGTAAAGGCATGTTTCTCCTTCAATATATGCATTGTAGCTTATATTGAAAGAGAAAAAATTAGAAGTTAAAACAATTCTCCTTGTTGTGCTTTGCTACACCAATTGGAGGATGGTGCAGCATTCACAAACATGACCTGATTTATCATTTTTGATAAAACTGGACATATGTCTTGTTCTATGAGTGTTCTGTGCAAACGCGCACAGCAAAACCTATAGAACGCCTTTTCAACGCAAAGTGGTGTGTATGATGAGATAATATTTACATGGAAAACAAAAGGTATACAGAATGTCTTTTTCTCACCTTGTAAATAAGAAAGAGATTTAATGGCTAGGGCAATTCTTATTATATATATATTTATTGCTGGACTGCTAGTAGAGAACAAGATACATTTATAAGTAGTTATGTTATAGGAAACTTATAGCACATATTTATATATGACTGAAGAGAAGGGATGGGGCCTACTGTGACATTTGTAAAAACATTTAGTGATGTGCTTTAAGTTAAATAGTTGTATTTCTTTTAATTCTAAAATTACCAGGACCAACAATACCACAATATGACTCTATTGTGCACTATACCATGTGTCTTGCAGACAGGTGCTCTGAAGCTGTCTCATATTTGATACCTGTCTGAATTGGAATTCTGTGGCACAAATCTAATCCATCCATCTTCCTTTTTTTCAACTGTGTGGAAACACCATCCATTGTGTATTTTAAGACTTACTTAAACTTACCCCAACAGGAATACACCTAGAAATCGTTACACATTTTATTCAGTTGTTTTTTATATTCTAAATTGTGGTACATTCCATATTTTAAAATTAAGATATGTTAAAGAAAAGAAAAAAATTATAAAATGTAATAATACATTTTTAACAACACTGCATAATTTTAACATTTTACAAAGTAATTTCTTTGCCTTTTTTGCCGTTTTCAGAATATATTGAATTTCACTAGAAACAGTGATTTCAATCGTACTCATCACATAACAGCGGGGAAAAAAAATCTATTAGATTGTTTAAAAAACAACAACAATCCATCCATAGTAAAATACCGGATAATACAAATCACACATATATAAAATGGTTACTGCTAAGAAAATTTTATAACCTAAATTTATAAACACTGTAAATGATGTCAGTTAAAAATATACACCGAGACAATGTGCAAGAAAAAGTCCATAATTCAAAGAAATACCTTTCCTTGAGGCCAAATAGTATTTTTGCACTCCTTTTTATGTAAATTGTCCAATGATAATCTTATTAAATCATAATAATAGATTCCTCAGAGGCTGAATTATCTTCTTAAAACTTTGGCTTTAAAAAAACTAGGTAGGAATTTGGTAATTTGTAAGACAAACGTTGTTTGAAAACCAACTCAGCATCATTACAAAGAGTCCAGCTTTTGTCACTTTTTGGATAGGCAGTGTAATGTCAGGATGTTGTGGAAGGACCATCATGGAAAATTATTGCTACTCCTACATAAGTCCTTCCTGATATTAATAGTTTATTAGCTTCAAAATGTTTTAATAAAGTGTCCAATTTTCTTCCTTGAGCTGTACAACGTTGCATCATTAAAATTATATATTGTCCATATCTTTGTAAAAATAAAGTTGATAACATTTCTGATTTGCATTGGCTACACTCCATGTTTTGATTTGCAGCTTTAACTAATTTATTGAAAGACACTGATTTACAGTCCGGTAATGTCAAATATAGAAATCTTTCAGTGTCTACATTAGTGCTACATGTATACATACAATTTTTACAATAATGTTCCCATTTATAACAAAGGCCAAAAGTATTTCCTATTTCTACCCCTTCATTTTCCAATACGGTAAGCATTTACATTAGAAATTCCTGGGCATCTTGTTGGATATGTTGTGTGAATTGTGTGGAACCAGAACATACATCCAAAAGATTACGAACATCAGAAACGGTTTGTATTTTACTTTTATCAGTTCTCAATTTTTCATAAACAGAATGAAACAAGGAACAAAATCTTTTTTCCCGATTCTCCATAATTTGCTGTTGCAAACCTTCAAGAAAAAAAACAACATTGAATTCTACATTAGCATAGCAGTTGACACCAGAACTATTTTCAAACTGATAACCAACAATCTCTTCAACAGTGTCCTTTTCTTTTTGCTTGCAATCACAACATTATCTTGTTTTTTCCATTCTCTACACCTTCAGTACAGATATTCTCATACCTTTACCACACACTTTTCAAATACAGGATATTGACCTAAATTGGGAGCATTATGTTCTTCTTAACCTATTATACTCTTTGACACAGTTCGCATCTGCAGTAATCTTTGTGTCATCAAAATCAATCAAAAACAAACCAGATAATGTTCTAACTCGCGTCAAAGCAACACATGCATACCCTCTTTAAACACAGTATTTCCAATGTTCACCAAAGCACTGTCAACACTTAAACCTTGAGATTTATGAATAGTCACTGCATATGCCAGAGAAACTGGAAACAGTTTTCTACGGACATATAAATCTTTAACAAGCAAAAAATGAACGGAACAACGACCAATTTGTTTAACTTCTTCAATCTGATCAAATTTAATTTTTAAGAATTCAATACCATCCTTATTTTGATCATTACCAAAATCCACAACTTTGCCCATTGCTCCATTAACTAAACCTTTTTCTACGTCCAAATTACGCCTTAAAAGTATCCGACAATTTCTACATGCATATAGATTCTTTTCTGAACCAGCAGTTTTAGATATTGATTTTTCTAAAGAATCCAATTTTGTCTTCAATTTTTATTTCAAAATAATAGTGATTCCTTCATGCTCTATTTTATCGTTGGCTTCCATTTTTATTATTTCTTTATTTTCCAGTTTCAAAAGTTGTTCGTTGAATATAGAACACTCATGCAGTGTTGGCAATAAGCAGATTACAGATTTATTTTCTGCAATTTTCATGTATATTTTCTCAGGAACTACGTATTCATTTGGAAACAAATTGGAAAGTAATCTAGTCTGCAAAGCGTGTTTGCCATGTTCAGTCAGTAGTCCAATTCTTATATCTTGGAGAATAGTTCCATAATCAACGTCATTTGCCTGTCGCATATTTGTAATGAGTTCTTTGTATTCAAATTATGACCAAATGTTCACGTTTTCAACACAACCCAGAGACTTTCTGGTGTCTTCATGCGCAAGTGTTTTAAATACTGGTTGTCCTTTTACAGGAGTCAGTTGCAGTAGATCTCCAAAAACTATGATGTGTTTTCCTCCAAATAACACGTCGTATTCTGTTTTAAGAATTTGCTGCATACTTAAATGCACAAAGGTAAGCATTAATTTTGATACCATGCTTACCCCACCAATAATGAGAAGTTTCATTTTCTTCAAGACTCTTGAAACTTCACAACAAGCTTCTCCAGATAGCTTGTGGTATTCCAAATTGTTTTCATGCTCTACTGGTAGCATTAGTAAACAATGTAAAGTAATTCCTTTAATGTTGTGTGCTGCCAACCCAGTTGGAGCAGTGACAACACAAGACAAATGCGACTCAGTTGTTTTCCGTAGATAACTTTTAATTACTTTAATTAAAACACTTTTTCCTGTTCCAGCTTGTCCACTCACGTACATTCGGATAGGTTGAAATGACGTGCATGAGCACTCTTTCTGTTCATGAAGTAATCCATGGTCAATCTGTTGGCTCACTTGCTCATATATTTGTTTCTGTTCGAAATGTAGTTGTTCTTCCAAGTTTGCTAAGTTTGTTACATCTTCTTGAGCTTGATGCATTGCTGTTTCCACCTCATTCATGGTGATTGCTGCTTCATTTTCAACAATTGGTTGTCCTAGTGGATCTTGACTCGGCGCAGCAGAACTTTGACTGCCTTGAGAACTGTCTCTAGCAATCTCAGCCGCAATTGTAGTTTCTTGATCAATTTCATTGTTCAACATTTTCACATAATTTGCAAAAGCACTTCATTGTATGCTATCTTTACTAGCATTAAAGGAATCTTCATAGCTCTGGAAATCTCCAAGTAATTCCACTTCTGAACGCCATGGTTTGAATAGGGCTAAATAGCAGTGTCGCAACTCAGCTTTCTGTGAATAATCAAATTTCCTTTCGTTTGTTTCACCAAACATCCTTCGGAACCAATGACTCCATATTTTCCATCATTGATGTTCTCTGTAGTATTCCATTTAAAAGTGTAGTTGTGCAGCACTTCATAGAGACACATGTTATCAAGATGATGACTTCTGTTTGGGTAATATGTGTCCAACATATTCGTTTTAAAAATATCTGTACTTTCTGGATCTTTTTCTGCTAAATATTTAATTTCTTGTACAGATTTCAGTGCTCGATTTCGCATTGCTGCAAGACCTAGACTCACCCAAATGATTCTTCTAGATTTGGAATACAGACTTGCAGATGATAACCGATCTGAGCATTCATATGCTCTGATTTCTCGATGGGATAACATCTTCAAACTGAAACTGTATAATTTCTTATTTAGAGTCTTCTCGTGAGAAATCTCTTCCCACATTTCTTTCAATTCCGTCTTTTCTGATTTTGTAATATAGGACATTACATATCAAGCAACAGCAATGGAATTGTCCGCAACATACTGAATATCCATGTTAGCATTCCACATGAACAAAATACCTGGGTTGTAGTCATTTATGTATTTTGACTTCATTTCTTCTTAAGTTGTAGGTATTTTTTGGAGACTTTCTTGTGATAGTATGTCGCAAAGATGACATAAAACTGTTCACTCTTCCTTTGGATATTACAGGACGTGGAAATGCAAAATGACATTTGGTGTAGAACGTATCCTTAGATTTGTACTTATGTCGACAGTATTTTCCACATCAGTGGCTTTGGAATCGTAAGACTTGTGCTCTTAAGTTGTTTTCTTCTGTGCTTTTGGGTATAACACATGTTGCATATTGTTCAATAAAAGTCAAAACAGTATCATCCGCATCTGTTCCAAATTTGAGAGCGACCTTAATCCTAAACAGCATATGTATATGAGGAGCACCTCTTGCTTGATACTCCTTTCTCCAAAAGAAACCCACAACTTCTCCAAAAGGAGGATTATTTTTAATTGCAGATAAAATACATCATAGCCTCAAATCTATGATTGAAATACCTGGATACATTAACATGATCCAAAGAGCAAAATTCCCCAGGTGTCTTGTATTCAATATTTTTTATAGTGCAATTTGCCTCTAGAAGAAATTTAAGTAAATCATCCCAAGCGTACTCATCACAGCTTAGGGTAAGGAACCATGTAGGAGTTCCTAAGTTCCGTACCTTACATTTCAGTTCTCCATGACGACGGTACCAATATTCATTAGTCCCACGCTGACATGCCATCAGTTTAATGAGCTGAGATTCTAGATGATGATCTCTCTGGTGCACTTTATCCATAAAATCTTTTGCAGATACATTTTGCAAATGTATTCCAGTTTTTAAAATGTGATTGACTGTATATGAAAGTCCAGACAAGTCACTCTCAAACAAAAGATGAAATATATAAGGAATACATTGTCGAAATATTGGATCTTCTGCATACAACCTGTTGTCCGATATTCAGATGCTGGAATCTGCACAGGACGTTCATCATATTGTCCTCCTTTTCCAGGTGGGAATAACTGCTGAAAACAACAAGCTTCCAAGCTCTCTTCCCATACACTCATGGGAGTTCCTTTTGCTTTGCTTTGCAGGACCAAAGTAACAAAGTAACAAAACACAATATCATCACAAACCTTTTTCACATCTGATACTGACCCACGCAAAAGATGACTGTTCAACTCATTTAACTTTAGTGCTGGACTTTTTGCATAATACAATCTTCTCACTAACTTCCTCATTTAAGTATGATGCACTGCCAACATCCTGAAATGGTGAAAAACACTTTGACATACTTTCCTAGAAACACAAAGCAGAGAATGGCCATGCAAACCAGTATGTTTTCTCACTCTGCAAGGGTCTAGACCTTGCAACACCTTAATCTTTTGTTTAACACTTTTTTTGCAATACGCTTAAAAAAATTGCGTAATTTATCAATAGATTCTTGTCGTGCACTACAAATGCTACTGCAATCTCAAGTGGGCTCAGAACTTGAACTGTGTTTCCATTCCCCTAAGAAAATATCACAAAATGACTTCTGTTAATTACTCTTTTCCTCTTACTTTTGGCCTTCATTAAATGGATTGGTTTATCTAGTGATCGAATTCTCTTTAATACTAAAATGAAAAGTTTCCTCTTTACTTCAAAAGCCTTATCATCAATGGATTCAATGTGCTTCTTCTTTTTATAAAACAGTGTTCTCTTTCTATATTTATTTGTATGTTTCATCAAATTATGGACAACTCTGTTGTAAAATATTTTTTTGCGGATTTCTTTATATTGATTTTCACTTCTTTTACTATAAGTTGTATCCTTTGTATGTTCACTGCCTTTTTTTCCTTTTGTATTCTTTTTTTTGTGCTTGGAACATTTTCAGTGCTTTCAACATTTCCAGTTTTTTTCTCTGAATCTATTGATATTTTAAATAAAGTTCTTTGTGGTCTTTCCAGAAATGTTTCTCTTTTTAGCCACATTATGTTGGTCATCCAATACTTGTGGGTGAGTTTTTTTCAAGTAAGTATCCTTTTTCTGGCCTTTTCTTCTTCTTTCTTTCCCCGGGATGATAACTTTATTTTAAAGATGATAAACAGTATCTGTAAAAAATAATGATAAATAAGTATTTATTAATAACTTTATAAATTATACTTTTTTATTACTATACAAACACATTTCATATAAATCCTGACTAAGAAATTGTAGGCCTGAAGCACAAGTGTAAAGGTGGTTAGACCACTACATGCATAGTGCATAGCAGTTTGAAGCACTCCATAGCACTAAAACCTGGAGCACTGTACATGCATATTAACTAAATGATCACAATACTATAAGGGGAGACACTGAGTGAATTCACAATTGGTTCACTTTTACTTCAGTGAATAGATTAATACATGGGACATAAACAGTTACTATGGTTTTGCAACAGTACAGATTTAGAGTTTAGAGTAGTGCAGTGGTGTTTGTCTAGTGTAGGGCGTCATGCTGGGGTAGTCTTCTAGGGTAGTGCAGGAGGTCGTGCTGGGGTACATTTAGAGTTTAGGGTAGTGCATTGGTGTTTGTGTAGTGTAGAGGGTCATGCTGGGATAGTGATTTTGGGTAGTGCAGTAGTGTTTGGGTGGTGTAAGGGATCGTGCTGGTGTAGTGTTCTAGAGTTTAGGGTAGTGCAGTGGTGAATGGGTAGTGTAGAGGGTCGTGCTGTGGTAGATTTAGGGTTTAGGGTAGTGCAGTGGTGTTTATGTAGTGTAGGGGATTGTGCTGAAGTTCTCTTTTAGGGAAGTACAGTGGTGTTTGGGTAGTGTAAGGGGTTGTGCTGGGGTAGGTTTAAGGTTTAGGGTAGTGCAATGGTATTTGGGTAGAGTAGGGGATTGTGCTGGGGTCGTGTTTTAGGGTTTAGGGTAGTGTAGTGGTGTTGTGTAGGGGGTCGTGCTGGGGGTAGATTTAGAGTTTAGGGTAGTGCACTGGTGTTAGTGTAGTATAAGGGGTCGTACTGAGGTACTCTTTTAGGGTAGTACAGTGGTGTTTGGGTAGTGTAAGGGGTTGGCTAGGGTAGGTTTAAGTTTTAGGGTAGTACAATGGTATTTGGGTAGTGTAGGGGGTCATGGTGGGGTAATGTTTTAGGGTTTAGGGTAGTGCAGTGGTATTTGGGTAGTGTAGGGGTTGTGCTGGAGTAGTGCTTTAGGGTTTAGGGTAGTGCAGTGGTATTTGGGTAGTGTAGGGGGTCATGCTGGAGGTAGTGTCACTGCAAGAGTACATGTACGTATATGTATGCAAATACATCAACCAACTAAATCATTCTCTCTCAATGTTCCCAAATGGACACTGACTCACAGTATGATTCTAGTCAAATAACAGTATTTCTTATAAATGGAGTATATAGAAACTGACTGGGGAAATGTAGGCCTGAAACAAAAGTCTGAAGGTGATTACACTACTACTTGCATAGTGCATAGGAGTTTCAAGCACTGCATGCCCTAAAACCTAGCTCACTGCAAGAGTACATGTACTTATATGTCTGCAAACACATCAACCAACCAAATCGTTCTCTCTCAATTTTCCCAAATGGACATTGACTCACAGTGTGATTCTAGACAAATAACAGTATTTCTTATAAAAGATGAGTATATAGATACTGACCGGGGAAATGTAGGCCTGAAACACAAGTGTCAATTGCTTCACTTTTACTTTAGTGAATAGATTAATACATGGTACATAAACAGTTACAATGGTTTTGAAACAGTACAGATTTAGAGTTTAGAGTAGTGCAGTGGTGTTTGTCTAGTGTAGGGCGTCATGCTGGGGTAGTGTTCTAGGGTAGTGCAGTGGTGTTTGGGAAGTGTAAGAGGTCATGCTGGGGTAGATTTAAGGGTTAGGGTAGTGCAATGGTGTTTGGGTAGTGTAGGGGGTCGTGCTGGGGTAGTGTTCTAGGGTAGTGCAGTGGTGTTTGGGTAGTGTAGGAGGTCGTGCTGGGGTGGATTTAAGGTTTAGGGTAGTGCAATGGTGTTTGTTTAGTGTAGGGGGTCGTGCTGGGGTAGTGTTTTAGGGTTTAGAGTAGTGCAGTGGTGAATGGGTAGTGTAGGTGGTCGTGCTGGGGGTAGATTTAGGGTTTAGGGTAGTGCAGTGGTGTTTGTGTAGTGTAAGGGGTTGTGCTGGGGTAGTGTTCTAGGGTAGTGCAGTGGTTTTTGGGTAATGTAGGAGGTGGTGCTGGGGTAGATTTAAGGTTTAGGGTAGTGCAATGGTGTTTGGGTAGTGTAGGGGGTTGTGCTGGGGTATTGTTTTAGGGTAGTGCAGTGGTGAATGGGTAGTGTAGGTGGTCGTGCTGAAGGTAGATTGAGAGTTTGGGTAGTGCAGTGATGTTTGTGTAGTGTAGGGGGTCGTGCAGGGGGTAGTGTCACTGCAAGAGTACATGTACTTATATGTATGCAAATACATCAACCAACCAAATCATTCTCTCTCAATTTTCCCAAATGGACACTGACTCACAGTGTGATTCTAGACAAATAACAGTATTTCTTATAAATGGAGTGTATAGATACTGACTGGGGAAATGTAGGCCTAAAACACAAGTGTAAAGGTGGTTACACTTCTTATTGCATAGTGCATAAGAGTTTTAAGCACTGCATGCCCTAAAACATGGCTCACTGCAACAGTACAGGTACTTCTATGTCTGCAAACACACCAACCAACCAAATCATTCTCTCTCAATTTTCCCAAATGGACACTGACTCACAGTGTGATTCTAGACAAATACGGTATGTCTTATAAATGGAGTGTACAGATACTGACTGGGGAAATGTAGGACTGAAACACAAGTGTGAAGGTGGTTAGACTACTACATGCATTGATTGGGCATAGGACTTTCAAGCACTGCGTGCCCTAAAGCCTGGCTCACTGAAACTGTACATGTACATCCATTCCACATATTTCATTACTGCATTTTACTATTAAAGCTAAACTCATTTTGGAAACACATAACCAATGACTATTTTCTAATTCTACCAAAATGTGAGAACACAATACGTTTTTAATCAATTACATGTCAGCAAACACATGAAGTACCAGAATGCTTCTCTCAGTGTGATCCCTTAATGCACACAGACTCACTGTGTGATTCTAGACAAGTAACACTATCCCTTGCATTGTACCAAAACATATTTACTAGTCTACAAGACATAAGGTGACTGTACACATTACACAATATTTTTTACTACACATTAGTATACAATACTTCTATCAGAAGGATTCCTAAATGCACACAAGACTCACTGTGTGATTCTAAACAAACAACACTATCCCTTGCATTTTACCAAAACACATTTCATAGTCTAGAAGGAGTACTGCATTTTAATGTAGAAACTTGACTCATTTTGAAATACATAAAAAATGACTGGTTTCTAATTCTACCAAAACATGAGTACAGCACAGTTATCTGTCTGCAAACACATGAAATACACAAACGCTTATCTCAGAATGGTTTCTAAATGCACACATGCTCAAAATAGGATTCTAGAGAAAAAAGTATTCCCTGCACTTTAGCAGGAGAAACACATTAGTCTGATTACAATCAAAATGCACCACATACATCCTCTCACAAATTAATAACTCACCTTTCAAATTGTTTTGTAGAATAAGAAGTATGTCAATCATACACCAGATTTTATTATACAGAATATCTGTTCTGTACACCTCTCACCAGAACCAAAGAATGGAAAAATGTCCCTCTCACTTTGAACACATACACACCTAAACATCAAACCACATTGCTTCCCACATTAATTCAAAAGCAAACACACATTTCTATTAGTTACACATTTCAACTCTTTCCAATTGACATAAATTGAACCCTACCCCCAATCTGCCTTCTGCCTGTAACCATAGAAACAGTTCATGGAACACTTAACTGAGCACACAGGTCAAAAGTTCATCACACAATGATGCTAATCAAAACAGCAAGTGTGCTTGACATATCAGCTTATCGTATGTAATGTTCCTTTCAATCCGATTTTGTTAGCCAATAAGAATCATGCTTTTAAAAAACAGAAACATGCACCCTAGTTTTCAGTGTACAATGTTCTCAAACAGCCAATCGTGTTTTTCCTTTTTTCAAAACTGCATATTATCTACCATTTTAGAAAAATCTTACTTTTCAAACTGCTATTTCATTTACAGACACCATCTGAGTGCATCCAGACCTCCCTCCAAAATGCTTAGATTGTGGATTGTGGGACACAGCTATAGTTTCTGGAGCCAAAGGTATGCAGAAAACAAAGGAATTCACAAAGACCTAGGTTTACCAAATGTAGACATTAAATGGATTGGACAGAGAGGGTTAAAGTGGCACTAATTGATGCTATTGGCTACATCCTTTTTGCATCTCCAACACCCTGACCTCATAAATATGCACTGTGGTGAAAATGGCCTAGGCACTTTGACTGGGGTAGGTCTGGAAATGCTTATGAAGGACACCTTTATAGATTTGATGTCACTTTTTCCCCAAACTACTTTTGTCTATTCGAACATATGCCAAAGGCAGAAATTGAACTGGTCCAATCAAGTTTGTCCACAGATTGAGAAAGCTAGGAAACATGTGAATAAATCTGTTTCTGCTTTTCTCTGAGACTATAGAATGGGGTCCTTTTACCACAACAAAATGCGATTCAATGGCATCTATAGGAGAGATGGTGTACATTTTATAGATGAGGGAAACAGAGTCTTCCTCATAAACTTTAGACTCTGCTTCGGTACTTACTTGTAGGTACTAAAATCTCTCAATAAACACAAGGGCACTTTTTAGAGCCACCTGTGAACTAAACACATACGCTTGAGGTATATCTAAAAAATATTATTTGTTTTTTGGCTTGGAGTCGCACACCCAACGTGTACAAGTCGTGCTCCACACGCGCTGGAGTCGCGCACCCTACGGGATAGAAGCCGTGCATCCAATTCTTACACACCAGGGGGCTGCACTGAGCGCCGCAATGGGTGCGCGACTCCTAATTTTACCGTAAAAAATATAGCCCTGTCACTAATTTTTATTATCCCCGGGGACCCCATCCCCCGGGGCTTATAAAAAAATGTTGGAGATCGTGGGGGGAACACGCAGCTCCCCGTGTGGAAAAGCAATATGTTTTGGATTTTGAAAGAGAGAGCAATTTTCCCTGCTCTCTCTTTCAAAATGCAAACCACGTTTGATATGGGAGGGCGGGAGACTCCCGCCCTCTCATAGCAAACAGCAGTGTCCCGGGGTTGGGCATCCCAGGACACTGCAGGAGCCGGCTCTGGGGGATGGCCGTCCCCAGAGCCCTCGAGAGATCCAGGAGGGGGGCCACACAGCCCCTCTCCCACAATCCATAAAACCCGGGGGTAGTGGTAGCCGGGGCTTGGGGGGCCATTGAGCCCCCCCACAAATTTTACTGGGAGGGGCAATTTTTTTTTTCACGCCAGGATCCGCGCACCCTGCGCGCGCTTAGCGAGTTAAAAAAAAAAATTGGGAGGGTCAGGGTATTTCTATACTGCCCCCATATACATTTTGCACACATATTCCACAGACTTCTTCAGCCTTGCTTCTATCGAGGCACAAAATGGCTGCCAACAGTTCCTAGTTTTGAATGTTGACAACCAATTAGCATTCAGCGCGTGATCGGAAGGGTGTGCTCAGGGTGCGCACAGGATGTGTGGATCCTGCGTGGCCATAGATATTTAAAGGCTTTTAAGTGTCATTTTCTCAGGAACTACTGAACAAATTGACACCATTTAAGCAAAAGGCACGAGTCTGAACTGAGGACTACCTATTTGCCAAATTTGGAGTAATTCCATTCAGCAGTTCGGGCTGTACCTGCAGCTAAAGGTCCTATGGGAAATTGCATGGGGAAAACACGTTTTGGGATCCCCTTTTTTCTCTGCCCCCCTTGACAAATCATCCAGAGACTTTCAGGATAGGAGCAAACCGGAGCTGGCCAAATGTTTTGAAAATTTTGCGAAGATTCATCAATCGGTGCCAAAGTTATTGGGAATAGAATGTAGCGGATTTCCTATACCGCCAGTAGGAGATATATATATATATATATATATATATACCCTGAATGTTTTTTTTTTACTTAATACTGGGTGCTCCCTTGTGTCTGGACAAAGCTATACCTCTCTGAAGAGCTCTAATTAGAGCGAAACATTGTGTCAGGGGTTGCTTTTACTCATTTCAGGTTGGCTTGAGTTGGTATTTCACTAATTCAAAGCTTTAATATTGTGCCTGGAGTGATAAATGGCTTTTGTAATTTTACAGCTCGGCAAGGACAGCACTGTACTAGTCCTATGCTTATAAACTTTGCTGTACAAATTGCAAAAGACTTTGTCATTTTCTATCTCGGCGTGGATAGCACTGTGCTAATCCTATGCTTAAAAACTTTGATAGAAAAACAGACATTTGAGGTGAGCAGATCTAGAGTGTCGCTGGTGTTGAGAGTGCTCTTACAGGGGCTGCTTTCCACCTAAACTTGAGAACTACCCAGAGTTCTCTCCTTCTTTTTTGCATAATTTATGCATCACTCTTTGCCTGAAAGGGTTTTGTTTTGACTTAATACTGGGTGCTGCCTTGTGTCTGGACAAAGCTATACCTCTCTGAAGAGCTCTAATTAGAGCAAAACACTGTGTCAGGGGTTGCTTTTACTCATTTCAGGTTGGCTTGAGTTGGTATTTCACTAATTTAAAGCTGTAATATTGTGCCTGGAGTGATAAATAGCTTTTGTAATTTTACAGCTCGGCAAGAACAGCACTGTACTAGTCCTATGCTTCAAAACTTTTCTGTACAAATTGCAAAAGACTTTGTCATTTTCTATCTCGGCGAGGACAGCACTGTGCTAATCCTATACTTAAAAACTTTGATAGAAAAACAGACATTTGAGGTGAGCAGATCTAGAGTGTCGCTGGTGTTGAGAGTGCTCTTACAGGGGCTGCTTTCCACCTAAACTTGAGAACTACCCAGAGTTCTCTCCTTCTTTTTTGCATAATTTATGCGTCACTCTATGCCTGAAAGGGTTTTGTTTTGACTTAATACTGGGTGCTCCCTTGTGTCTGGACAAAGCTATACCTCTCTGAAGAGCTCTAATTAGAGCGAAACACTGTGTCAGGGGTTGCTTTTACTCATTTTAAGTTGGCTTGAGTTGGTATTTCACTAATTCAAAGCTGTAATATTGTGCCTGGAGTGATAAATGGCTTTTGTAATTTTACAGCTAGGCAAGGACAGCACTGTACTAGTCCTATGCTTAAAAACTTTGCTGTACAAATTGCAAAAGACTTTGTCATTTTCTATCTCGGCATGGATAGCACTGTGCTAATCCTATGCTTGAAAACTTTGATAGAAAAACAGACATTTGAGGTGAGCAGATCTAGAGTGTCACTGGTGTTGAGAGTGCTCTTACAGGGGCTGCTTTCCACCTAAACTTGAGAACTACCCAGAGTTCTCTCCTTCTTTTGTGCATAATTTATGCATCACTCTATGCCTGAAGGGGTTTTGATATATATATATATATATAGATATGTATATATATATATATATATATATATATATATATATATATATATATATATATATATATATATATATATAGACAAGCAGACCCCTCCAGTCAGGAAAAGGAAAGAGGCCACACAGGGAAACCTTCGGGAGCCGTTTTTAATAGACACAGCATAGCATAATGCATTTCGGTAATCCAACCTTCCTCAGATGCTGCTGCTTCCGTGATGTGGCTCCACCCACGCCTTTGAAGTGTCCTGACTCACCCTCATTGGAGGTGAGTAACGCCCCTCCTCACCAGTTTGTAATTAGTGAACCTGTAGTCCATAGTAGAACTGGAAGTCCCAGCCTGCATTGCGTCCAAGTGGATGCTGCGTGAAAAGGGGGTTCAGTATTCAGGGTGAAGGCGCGGTAAATGAGAATGGAGCATCGCGGAAAAAATACAGTCTGTGGCTCACGAAGGTTCCCATTCAACTCCAACCTCGTGTAATGACGTCAGCTCAGCCATGAGACGACAGACAAGTGAATGAAGCTCCTCGTGTAATGACGGGCTGCCACTGGCAGTGGTCCATAGCTTCTTTCACACAGGAGGTGGGCAGAGGTTATTTCGATACCTCGAACAATTAAAGAATGCCGTGAAACAGCAGATGCCAGCATTCCTCTGCCACTCGATGGAGCGGAGCCTCTTAGCGCTCCTCTGGCATGCACGCAAATGAATAGACAAGCAGACCCCTCCAGTCAGGAAAAGGAAAGAGGCCACACAGGGAAACCTTCGGGAGCCGTTTTTATTAGACACAGCATAGCATAATGCATTTCGGTAATCCAACCTTCCTCAGATGCTGCTGCTTCCGTGATGTGGCTCCACCCACGCCTTTGAAGTGTCCTGACTCACCCTCATTGGAAGGTGAGTAACGCCCCTCCTCACCAGTTTGTAATTAGTGAACCTGTAGTCCATAGTAGAACTGGAAGTCCCAGCCTGCATTGCGTCCAAGTGGATGCTGCGTGAAAAGGGGGTTCAGTATTCAGGGTGAAGGCGCGGTAAATGAGAATGGAACATCGCGGAAAAAATACAGTCTGTGGCTCACGAAGGTTCCCATTCAACTCCAACCTCGTGTAATGACGTCAGCTCAGCCATGAGACGACAGACAAGTGAATGAAGCTCCTCGTGTAATCACGGGCTGCCACTGGCAGTGGTCCATAGCTTCTTTCACACAGGAGGTGGGCAGAGGTTATTTCGATACCTCGAACAATTAAAGAATGCCGTGAAACAGCAGATGCCAGCATTCCTCTGCCACTCGATGGAGCGGAGCCTCTTAGCGTGCCTCTGGCATGCACGCAAATGAATAGACAAGCAGACCCCTCCAGTCAGGAAAAGGAAAGAGGCCACACAGGGAAACCTTCGGGAGCCGTTTTTAATAGACACAGCATAGCATAATGCATTTCGGTAATCCAAACTTCCTCAGATGCTGCTGCTTCCGTGATGTGGCTCCACCCACGCCTTTGAAGTGTCCTGACTCACCCTCATTGGAAGGTGAGTAACGCCCCTCCTCACCAGTTTGTAATTAGTGAACCTGTAGTCCATAGTAGAACTGGAAGTCCCAGCCTGCATTGCGTCCAAGTGGATGCTGCGTGAAAAGGGGGTTCAGTATTCAGGGTGAAGGCGCGGTAAATGAGAATGGAGCATCGCGGAATATATATATATATACACACACTTTTATATAATATTTATAAGATTAAAATTAGAATTGCAAATAAAAGCCCCTTCTGCACAATTATATATATTTTTGTCAATGTTTGTTGAACTGGTGGTCAATGTTTGTTGAACTGGTGTTAGAAAAGTAAATCTATCCTCTTTCCAAGTATACGCACTTTCCGTAGTGTTTGTGGGATTGGAGTTACAACAGTAAAACAGATGAATAAAACCCTTCACCCCTCTCAGGTATATGCACTTCTCCCGATATTTGTGGGACAGAAGTTTGAATAGTAAATCTGACCGCTCCCCAAATATGTGCATGTCCGCAGTGCTTGAGCTTCTGGAGTTAGAAAAGCAAATCAGTGAACTACCCCTTCTCTCCTCACACCTACTTATATGTATTTTTGCCAGTATTTGTGGGAATGGGGTTAGGAGTGTAAATCTGGCCTCTCCTCAAATATATGCCTTTCCCCCAATGATTGTGAGGTTGGTGTTTGAATAACAAATATTAGTATCCCTAAATGCACTCCTTTGGTAGACTCTTTGACCATTCTTAAATCTCTTAAATCAGGGTCCCCGGCCGATCCCTGTCTAGCCAGGCAGCTGGTAGCAGTGGTGGAGGGGATTAATCCTGAAGTCAACAACATCATTAACTTGTCACTTCAAACCGCTACGGTCCCACTGGAATGGAAACAGACAAAACGTCTACCCTTGCTTAAAAAAAAAACCCCTCTCTGAACCCCACCACTCTGGCCAGCTATTGACTGACCTCACTCCTCCCGGCGGTGGCGCATGTGTGTGAGAAGGCAGCCTACAAACAGTGTTTCTTGTTTGTGGAGACCTCTGGCGCCCTCCACCCCGCACAGTCTGGCTTCAGGGCCTCTCATAGTACGGAGACGGCTTTGGTCGAGATGGTGGAGGCTATTAGGGAATGCCTCGACTTAGGCGGCAGTGCAGCCCTGATTTTATTGGACCTCTCTACCGTGTTCGACACAGTACCTCATCGCCAACTCCTAGCCCACCTGTCCAGCATTGGAATTTCCGGCCTGGTATGGGACTGGATCGAATCCTTCTTGACTAATAGAACACAACAATTGTGGCTAACACCTTTCTCTTCTTCACCCAGAAACATGTCCACGGGCAACCCGCAGGGCTCAACCCTGCGCCCCCTCCTTTTTACTGGCCCTGTGACGCCGCTAATCTAGCTGGCGGAAGGGCTGGGTGCGAAAATCATAGCATATGCTTATGATACCCAGCTTCTTTTCACATGGAAGAAAAATTATTTATCTCCCGACCTAGCCAAAAACTGTCTGACTGAAGTTTTTAAATGGTTAGCGAAGGCCCAACTCAAATGCAACGAGGATAAGTCTGAGGTACTCCTCTATGGGTCTCTCCCGCTGCATTTTTGGGACAACCTGCGGCCCGAGGGTTATCCCATGGGAAGGCCAGAAAAAAATCAGGGGGTCTGGTTTAGCGAGGACCTTAGATTTATAACGCAGATCAACAAACTGGCGGGAGTATGCTTCGGCACTCTGAAACTCCTCAAGAAATTTTTGCCACTACTGTCGAAAGCTGCTACAGAAATGGTGACCCGCGCTCTCATTCTTTTGTGGTTAGACTATGCCAATGCCCTTTACATTGGTCTTCCTGGATACCAGCTAAAAAAAGCTTCAGACCGTCTAGAATGTGACCGCTAGAACACTACTGGGTATTCCAGGTAGGACCAGTGCTAAGCAACCTCTCTGCGATTTGCACTGGCTTCGGGTTGACCAGCGTGTTCTGTTTAAGGCCCTTACCATCGCTCACGGCACCCTTTACAAATCAGGGCCTATGTATTTCAGGAGACGCTTTGACTTTTATGTCCTTCCCAGACACCTTCGTTCTACTGGACAATACCTTGCAGTTTTTCCTTACCACCGCCTTGTCAGAATGGGAGGCAGCTCCCTCTTGGTCAGGGTGGCAAAGGCCTGGAACTGTCTGGCCTTTGAGCTCAGGAACAACCAGGACCTTAGGTTGTTTAAAAAAAAGCTAAAACCTTTGCATTTTTAATTAACTCCCTAGCCATGGCATATGCCATCCTCTCTCCTCCAAGTTGGCTTCCGCGCCGGGACACTTACGAGTATCCATGCCCATTACAAATGGTGGATATCATAACATAACATAACATAACATAACATAACATAACATAACATAACATAACATAACATAACATAACAAAACAAAACATAACATAAAAGACCACCCTTAAATTATATGCACTTTCTTCAATATATTAGGAAGGAACTTGGGGCAGTATATTTGACCTTTCCACAAATATATGCATTTGTCATTAGGTTTGGGGGACTGGAGTTAGAATGGAAAAACAGATCCCCCCACTCCCATTAATATGCATTTTCCAAATATTTCTGGGACTGGATTTAGGATAGTTAATCTGACCTCTCTTCAAATTCATGCATTTTCCCTCATTTGTTATGGGACTGGAGTCAGAATAGCAACTGACACCCTCTCACCCTCAATTATAGGCACCTTCCCCCCTCCCAATATTTGTGGGAGTAGTGTTAGAATAGTAAATCTGACCCCCAACAAATACAAGGACTTCTCCAGTATTTGCAGGACTTGAGTAACAATAGTAAATCTTATGTACCGCCTAATATATAAGTTAAAATAGTTACAAAAGGAATTCTAACCCCTCCAAGCTATAATCTAATAATGTTGTATTGAATTTTTTTTTAAATATAGATTTAACTGAAAAATATATGTATATAAAAGGGTGTATCAATAAATGCATATGAAACAAAGTTTGTATTTCATTATGACATGTTACTTGCATTTAAAAAAGTATACACATTTTCAAGAAAATCTAAATTTATAAGCAATGTACATGCGAACAATGCAAGTGAACAAGTTGGGGATATATTTAAAATAAATATATCATCACAATATGTAATATTATAGAAACGTTAAACAAAAAATAATTGTATATTTTATTAGCTAAGAAGAGCATACTTTTTTAGAAAGATTAGGATTATTTAACAACTTTGCCAAATAATGCAAATTGATTTATTTGTTTTTAGCATTTTATTATAACTCTTGTTGTAAATATTGGAAACTATAAATAAAATATTACATTTTTTAAAATAATGAACATGTACAGATATTTTACAATAAATAATAGATTCATTTTGTTCCACAGAGTTCAAGGTAATGAAAGCCTTTTTTTATTTAATTTTTGCTGGCATATTGAACAGTCTTTTCTCCTTCTTACTATTTAGCAGTCTTCGTGGATTACGATTGCAGGTATAGGAGTCTTCATTTTAGATTAGGAAAAATATTTTTTATATTTGTTTTGTACTCTTGGATGGGTTTCCTTTATAGTTAGTTCAGGGGGTTTGGGTTATAATTGATTACTAAACTAGAAATTGTTAGAACTGTTAGTACCTTCTTAGTTTGTGTTTTTCTTATGAGTGTATTTCTGACAATTAGGGCCTTATTACGATGTAAGTCAAATGTAAGTCAGAATGACCATCCGACCAACATGGCCGGCTCCCTTGTGTGGAGATTCAGACCGACTGAACCTCAAGCTCTCGGACTGCCGTTTTATGATGTATACCAGGCAAATTTAGAAACGCGTTGGTCGGAGACAACTTCAACACGACCGCTGTGGTTGGAAATGAGTCCAATCCGACCACGTCAGTTGGAAAAGCTGATCTATAGGGATTCCGACTCTGCCAATTCATCAGTTGTACCGCCGACCTGATTAGGATGCATCTGATGCAGTTGGGGTTCCATGTCGGCCTGTCTGCCACATGGCAACGGTAAATTACAGAAACTGACGCTAACTAACACAACACCAACCATAGTATACCAAAACTACACAGCTGATGTCCATTCAAGGAGTGGACACACCTAAATAAAAAAAATAAAAAAATAAATATATATATATATATATATATATATATATATATATATATATATATATATATTATATTCACAAAATGGGCAGCACAACCGGATACTTTTTAAGAAGCTTTATTGCTTATCACACAACACCCCACCGACGCGTTTCAGCCTCACGGCTTTTCTCACGGTCTGAGTGAGGCTGAAACGCGTCGGTGGGGTGTTGTGTGATAAGCAATAAAGCTTCTTAAAAAGTATCCGGTTGTGCTGCCCATTTTGTGAATATAATTAATATTGGGCTTGGATCCAGCCTTGGGGCTGGCACACACTGCGGAGCGCTCTGAATGCTGAAGGATCGCCTTGTTGGGATATATATATATATATATATATATATATATATATATATATATATATATATATATATATATATATATATATATATATATATATATATATATATATATATATATATTTGCTTTCACAAAGTGTCCCCATGCGAGGACGCACTTGAGGAAACAGACGAACTCTGCACCCGGCCGAGGGGACTGCACTACCACCGAAATGGGAGGGCTGCGGCGCACAGACTGCCTGAAAGCGCCTTGCAGGTTGTAACCAGTATTCATAAAGCAAACCGGAGTACAGGACTTGTGGCTCACCGGAGAGCACAAATTATGCAGATTAAAGAATGTTCAAGCGGCGGAATCCACCAGAGGATTTAATTACTGACGTGGTGAAACTACGAGTCCCAGAAGCCTGTTAATATCAAAACCCATCAGAGGGAGTGCCCACCAGAGGGAGTGATTCACCTGTGGCTGTTTAAAAGTAAGAAGAGACTCGGTTTCCGCTTCATTTTCCAGCCTGCTGAACATTGCAGTGAGCCCGTGAGCAAGGAGCAGGAGCTCTGAAACGCGTTGGGCTATTCATTTTAGCAAACCCTGTGATGTCCGGTTACATGAAATAAAGAAAGCTGCTTCAATGTGCAGAGTTCGTCTGTTTCCTCAAGTGCGTCCTCGCATGGGGACACTTTGTGAAAGAAATATATATATATATATATATATTTCCACCGACAGTCTCCCTTCTTAAAAGATAGACAAGGGGGCATGCCGGATTCAAGACAAAATTCTTTATTTTTCAAGGATCGACATGACACGTTTCAGCATAGGCTTTCCTCAGATGCACTTCCTTGTTCATTGCCACTGCTACTGCGGTCCAAAGTAAAGATTTTTCTGGCATCTAAAGTAGATTTGTTTGCACACCTGAGTTCCAATTGGGAGGAGCCGCTCAGTACCCATGTAGTCATGGACACTCCCTGCTGGCATTCAGGAAGGATCTGAAGACCCTGCTTTTCACGCAATAACTCGATCTTATCTGAGCTATGTTTTCTCTCTCTTTCCCTCCTCTTCCCTGGGTCCGTGAGGGTCTTGCAGCGCCGGGACACTCTTCGGAGTAGCCGTGCGCTATAAAAGTACCCCCCTTTACCATAACATAACATAACATAGCAGAGTTGCTGCGCCATTGGTGATGTGGGGTGATCCAAATGCTTGCCAGCCCCAATGGACCATTTACACACCGGATACTTCGGAAGGTGCCTCCCTCGCACGGCATAGTTCTGCGCTGATATTTCCACCGACAGTCTCCCTTCTTAAAAGATAGACAAGGGGGCACGCCGGATTCAAGACAAAATTCTTTATTTTTCAAGGATCGGCATGACTCGTTTCAGCATAGGCTTTCCTCAAATGCACTTCCTTGTTCATTGCCACTGCTACTGCGGTCCAAGGTAAAGAGTTGGACAGCCTCAGGGAGGGTATGGATACTAACCATCGCCAGGCCCTGGTGCTCCTCGATCTCTCAGCCGCTTTTGACACGGTGGATCACACCATCTTACTCTCCCGTGTCAGGGCGGCGGGGATCGGGGGGACGGCCTTGGTCTGGCTTTCCTCCTTCCTGAGTGACCGCACCCAGGCTGTTCGCCTGGGTGACTTTACAGCGGACGTCCGGAAAGTTCAGTGCGGGGTCCCACAGGGCTCTTCCCTTTCTCCCCTTTTATTTAACCTTTATATTGCTCCCCTTATTTTCTCCCTGCAACAAATGGAGGTCGCCGTGTTTAATTACGCGGACGATCTCCAGCTGGTTTTTGATCTGTCTTCTTCTCCCTCCTCTGCTCTCAACTTTCAATCTATCATGCTTCATATCCTGGACTGGATGAGCCACAACCACCTTAAACTCAACCCTGACAAGACCGAGTTGGTGTTGACAGGTGGTTCATCCAGCCCCTGGACTCCTCTGTTCTGGCCCCCTTCTCTTGGTCCCTCTCCGACTCCTGCTACCTCAGTCAAAACCCTTGGCATAAAAATTAATTCCCAATTGTCCCTTCACTCCCAGGTTAGCTCTGTGGTTTCTGCTTCCTTTCTTGCACTGCGTACTATACGCAGGGTGTCCCGTTTTTTTTCCTTTTCTGCCCTCAAACTTATCATCCTGGCCATGGTGGTGTCCCGCCTGGACTACGGTAACGCCCTATATGCGGGCATCCCTGCATATAGTTTATGGCGTCTCCAACTCATACAGAACCAGGCGGCCCGCCTGGTCTTTAATCTCCCGAAGTTTCACCACTCCACCCCCCTCTTGAAGTCTCTACACTGGCTGCCTGTACGAGCCCGGGTCCAATTTAAGATCGCTTCTATCGCCTTCCTTGCTCGCCTAGGTTCAGCCCCAGCTTTCATCTCTTCTGAGATTACCCCTTATGTTCCGTGTAGAGAACTCCGTTCGTCCTCCCAGGCCCTTCTCATGATTCCACGTTTCCAAAGAAAGAAGTGGGGAGGCTCTAAATTTGCCACTCTGGCCCCGTCCCTGTGGAACTCTCTTCCCCTGGAAATTCGATCCCTCACTTTGTACCCACAATTCCGGAAACAACTCAAGGCCCATTTATTCAAGAAGTCCTTTGAATAATCCCTCTCGGCCCCCTGCCTCCTTTCTTCCTCGGTAGTTTGTTAGTTGTAGCGCCAAGAAACCGCTGGTGTACGAGCGCTCTTACAAATAATTTTAAACTCAAACTCAGAGTTTTCTGGCATCTAAAGTAGATTTGTTTGCACACCTGTGTTCCAATTGGGAGGCGCCGCTCAGTACCCAACACGTAGAACTGCAACTCCCAGAGTGCAGTGCGCTTACACCAACATGCTGTGGTTTTGTGGTCCAAACAGCCAATTTCCTTCATTTCCTCATGGTTGAGCCTGGCTGAAACTGGAAACAGGTAAGGATACGCGGTATCTTTCTGGGTGAGGTTTTTCATCCGTTTTGTTCCCGTACTTCCAGCCTTCACATCACCGACATTTGCAAGTCCCGGGCATCACTGAAGTAGTGGTGTCTTCCCATGTAGTCATGGACTATCCCTGATAGCAGAGTTGCTGGGCCATTGGTGATGTTGGGCGATCCAAATGCTTGCCAGCCCCAACGGACCATTTACACACCGGATACTTCGGAAGGTGCCTCCCTCGCACGGCGCAGTTCCGCGCTGATATTTCCACCGGTAGTTTCCCTTCTTAAAAGATAGACAAGGGGGCACGCCGGATTCAAGACAAAATTCTTTATTTTTCAAGGATCGGTATGACGCGTTTCAGCATAGGCTTTCCTCAGATGCACTTCCTTGTTCATTGCCACTGCTACTGCGGTCCAAAGTAAAGAGTTTTCTGGCATCTAAAGTAGATTTGTTTGCACACCTGTGTTCCAATTGGGAGGAACCGCTCAGTACCCAACACGTAGAACTGCAACTCCCAGAGTGCAGTGCGCTTACACCAACGTGCTGTGGTTTTGCGGTCCAAACAGCCAATTTCCTTCATTTCCTCATGGTTGAGCCTGGCTGCAACTGGAAACAGGTAAGGATACGCAGTATCTTTCTGGGCGAGGTTTTTCATCCGTTTTGTTCCCGTACTTCCAGCCTTCACATCACCGACATTTGCAAGTCCCGGGCATCACTGAAGTAGTGGTGTCTTCCCATGTAGTCATGGACTATACCTGATAGCAGAGTTGCTGTGCCATTGGTGATGTGGGGCGATCCAAATACTTGCCAGCCCCAACGGACCATTTACACACCGGATACTTCGGAAGGTGCCACCCTCGCACGGCGTAGTTCCGCGCTGATATTTCCACCGACAGTCTCCCTTCTTAAAAGATATATATATATATATATACCAGACCATGATCCTTTGCTATCACTATCCAGCAGAGTCTGATGGAGCACAGTCTTTAGTTAAATTCCCTGCAGCCATCCATCCACTCCTTCAAGCACTTCAATTGCATCACTCACCTCACATTTCACTTTTTTTTGTTCTTTCTTGTTCTTCACACCTCTTCAAACTCACACTCACACTCACACTTACAAATACCAAAAAGAGGCAGCCTTGTTTCTCAGATGAGGAGTTGAGAATTTGTGGATGAAAAACTCAGAGTATCGCCATAGTTATTTGTGACCCAAGTCCAACAAGCTTACATCAACTAGAAAAACCTGATGTGGAACACGATAGTCAACAGGGTGAACGAAGTAGCCACCTCCCTGCGTGCAATGGAGGATATTAGGAGGAGGTGGTACTATGTCAGGAGGAGGGTCAAGGACATAGTCAGGAGAAACCACTGGGTCGCACCGCAGACTGGTGCAGGCCCTCCCGTGCTACTCGTACTGTTTAATGCCTGAGAGGAGAGGGTGCATGCTATCATGCTTCCAGAGACCTTTTGTGGAATACCAGAAAGAATGGAGTCTGGTAAGTGACCACCAGATATCAGCCACAAGTCAGCCATGAAACCTTAGCACACATAACTGCAATGGCCCAAGTTTTGTAATTATGACTTTTTGCAAATTAAGCAGTAGCCAAAGTATTGTAGATGTGTAACTAATGCTGACAACCAGTATACCTGCACGAAACATCCAAACCTACCCAAACAATCCCATTTACAAATGTCCACATGTAGGCTATTAATGTATACCAATGTAACCCATCATGGAACCAACAACATCTGTCAACATTTAAAAAAATTGCCCTTAACTAGAGGAAGTAGTTACCAGGTATGTAAGGCAGACTCTCCCGTGCTACTCGTACTGTTTAATGCCTGAGAAGAGAAGGTGCATGCTATCATGCTTCCAGTGAGCTTTATTGGAATACCAGAAGGAATGGAGTCTGGTAAGTGACCACCAGATATAAGGCACAAGTCAGCCATGACACCTTAGCACACATAACTGCAATGGACCAAGTTTTGTAATTATGACTTTTTGCAAATTAAGCAGTAGCCAAAGTATTGTAGATGTGTAACTAATGCAGACAACCAGTATACCTGCACGGAACATCCAAACCTACCCAAACAATCAAATTTACAAATGTCCACATGAAGGCTATCAATGTATACCAATAAAACCCATCATGGAACCAACAACATCTGTTAACATTTCAAAAAATTGCCCTTAACTAGAGTAAGTAGTTACCAGGTATGTAAGGCAAACCACTCCAATAAGTAACTTGATCTCCCAAAGGAAAAGGACCACACCTATCATCAGCCACTCAAATTCCACCTAAGAACAACAGACTCATCTGTAAGCCATCTCTCCTTGCAACTTCTCATCATTGGTAGTAAGCAGTAAGCCCAGGCCCAGGAGTACTCACTGCACTGGCCACAAATCCCAGCAGGCCTTCCACTCCAAACCTCATCCATCTTGGTACTGCACTCCTTCTCACTGGTAGTAAGGAATAGGCCCAGGTGGGCTGGGGGGAGGAGTAATCACTGCACTGACCACAAATCCCAGCAGGCCTTCCACTCCAAACTCCATCCATCTGTCAGCCATCTTTCTACTGCACTCACCCTCCCTGGCAGGAAGTCATTGGTCAAGTGGTGGGGAGAGTGAGAAGTGTCACAAAAAACCACATCTAGCAGCAGGCCTTCCACTCCAAACCACATCCACCTCTGTCAGCCATCTTGCTACTGCACGCACCAGCACATGTGGTAAGCAATAAGCCAAAGTGGGCTGGATGGGAGGAGTACTCACTGCACTGACCACAAATCCGAGCAGGCCTTCCACTACTAACTACATCCTACTCTGTCAGCCATCTTGCTACTTCACTCACCCTCACTAGTAGCAAGCAATAGGTCTAGGTAGGCTGGCTGGGCTGGGTGGAAGACGTACTCACTGCATTGACCACAAATCCCAGCAGATCTTCCACACCAAACTACATCCACCTCTGGCAGCCATCTTGCTACTGCACTCACCCTCACTGGTAGTAAGCAATAGTCCCAGATGGGTTGGCTGGGCTGGGTGAGAGGAGTGCTCACTGCACTGACCACAAAGCCCAGCAGGCCTTCCACTCCAAACCTCATCCATCTTGGTACTGCACTCCTTCTCACTGGTAGTAAGGAATAGGCCCAGGTGGGCTGGGGGGAGGAGTAATCACTGCACTGACCACAAATCCCAGCAGGCCTTCCACTCCAAACTCCATCCATCTGTCAGCCATCTTTCTACTGCACTCACCCTCCCTGGCAGGAAGTCATTGGTCAAGTGGTGGGGAGAGTGAGAAGTGTCACAAAAAACCACATCTAGCAGCAGGCCTTCCACTCCAAACCACATCCACCTCTGTCAGCCATCTTGCTACTGCACGCACCAGCACATGTGGTAAGCAATAAGCCAAAGTGGGCTGGATGGGAGGAGTACTCACTGCACTGACCACAAATCCGAGCAGGCCTTCCACTACTAACTACATCCTACTCTGTCAGCCATCTTGCTACTTCACTCACCCTCACTAGTAGCAAGCAATAGGTCTAGGTAGGCTGGCTGGGCTGGGTGGAAGACGTACTCACTGCATTGACCACAAATCCCAGCAGATCTTCCACACCAAACTACATCCACCTCTGGCAGCCATCTTGCTACTGCACTCACCCTCACTGGTAGTAAGCAATAGTCCCAGATGGGTTGGCTGGGCTGGGTGAGAGGAGTGCTCACTGCACTGACCACAAAGCCCAGCAGGCCTTCCACTCCAAACCTCATCCATCTTGGTACTGCACTCCTTCTCACTGGTAGTAAGGAATAGGCCCAGGTGGGCTGGGGGGAGGAGTAATCACTGCACTGACCACAAATCCCAGCAGGCCTTCCACTCCAAACTCCATCCGTCTGTCAGCCATCTTTCTACTGCACTCACCCTCCCTGGCAGGAAGTCATTGGTCAAGTGGTGGGGAGAGTGAGAAGTGTCACAAAAAAACACATCTAGCAGCAGGCCTTCCACTCCAAACCACATCCACCTCTGTCAGCCATCTTGCTACTGCACGCACCAGCACATGTGGTAAGCAATAAGCCAAAGTGGGCTGGATGGGAGGAGTACTCACTGCACTGACCACAAATCCGAGCAGGCCTTCCACTACTAACTACATCCTACTCTGTCAGCCATCTTGCTACTTCACTCACCCTCACTAGTAGCAAGCAATAGGTCTAGGTAGGCTGGCTGGGCTGGGTGGAAGACGTACTCACTGCATTGACCACAAATCCCAGCAGATCTTCCACACCAAACTACATCCACCTCTGGCAGCCATCTTGCTACTGCACTCACCCTCACTGGTAGTAAGCAATAGTCCCAGATGGGTTGGCTGGGCTGGGTGAGAGGAGTGCTCACTGCACTGACCACAAAGCCCAGCAGGCCTTCCATTCCAAACTATATCCATCTCTGTCAGCCATTTTGCTACTGTACTCACCCTCACTGGCAGGAAGTATTTGGTCAAGTGTGGGAGAGAGGGAGGAGTGTCAGAAAAGACCACAAATCCCAAAAGGCATTTTAATACAAGCTCACAGAAACAGTCACCTGTGGTGTACATCCAAAACCATTCACCTCACATCTCACTATGGAGTATAAGGTAAAATTAATTGAGCTGTGTATACACAATGGTATGCACCTAAACAGATGCCTACTAAGGCTAATGAACCCCAGTCTCTTAGTAGAAAAGAATGAGACCTTCACTCACACCATGACTACATTATATGGGAACATACGCAAACTGTTCAGGGTTCAGGTGTTATTTCAATGTGTCTGGTGAGACATAAACTATGCACAGTACATATGAATAACAAAGAACATCAATAATAGATAAGAATTTATGTCATGCAAATATTTTAGATGTTCAGCTCACTAATCCTCAAGTGACATCTACAGTGTGTCATGTACAAGTCAATGTCAGTAGTCATGTTACAATCCAAACTGAGAACATGAACATATCAGCACAGATGTGGATCAAGACCATGCTTTTTAATATCTATAGACACCATTTGCTGTGGTGATTAATAAGTATAATTAGTATCTTATGCTGACAATACTCAGCTGGTATTTTCCTTCTCTAAAAACACTAACCAGAACTTAATCGACTTTCATGAGGATATGCTGGCTGCAGCTGACTGGATGTTGGCAAATTGCCTACAGCTTAACACCAACAAATCCGAAATCCTGTTGCTAGGAAAAGACACTCATTTATGGGCAGACCAGTGGTGGCCGGACGTGCTTGGGTCTGCCACCTTGCCCAAGGAGACTGTGAAAAACCTGAGCACCTTGTCCTTTGAAGCTCAAAGAAAAGCAGTGGCAGGTGTTTGTTTTGGGCTTCTGCACGGACTTAAGCCTCTATTATGGTTCTTTGACCCACAAACACGCCAAATCATTATCCAATCTACGATTCAGTCCAGATTGGACAATTGCAGTTCCCTGTATCTAGGTGCTAACAAATCTGGCATACAGCATTTTCAGAAGGGTTCAAAATGTGGCATCACATACTCTCTTCGCTCTCCCTAAATTTTGTTAAGTGTCGAAACTCATTTCTAAATTCCATTGGGTGTGGGTGGATAAGAGGATCCATTTCAAGACCTTGTGCATCGCCCACAAAGTCTTCACCCACCGAGTGCCTCTTATCTTGTCTGATCTTCTCTTGCCATATATACTGCGCCGGAAGCTGCGCGCTGCGGACCTGCACCTAGCATGTGTTCCCAGAGTCAAATGAGCAAGAGCTGGGGGGCGCTCTTTCAGGACGATGGCATCAGCCCTTTGGAACAACCTCCCTGCAACCATCAGGAGCATTCAGAATCAAATGGCTTTTAGAAAGGCCATAGAAACCTGTCTCTTCCCGGTCCAGCCACTGCCCCCCCCCCCCCCCATCTCCATCCTGCAATGTTGCTTCTGGGCCCTGTTGCTGGGGCAGCCATGCACTTTACAAAGCTATTAACATAACACAACATTATTAAGTTGCATTGTTTACGCCAAACGAAGGCTAACATCATTGGGATAGGTGCCAAATCATCCGTCAAAAACAGTTTTGAGACCCAGGCATTTACTCAATGTGTACCAGTTGAGGTATAATGTATAATCACAAAATTCTGTGTCAACAGTGCAATCTGAGAACACCTCGATGTAGACTAAAGAAATCAACCAGGCTCAGACTCCAACCTTGAATGAGGTCCCCGTTGAAGAAGATTCTCCTGTATCCTTTGACGAGGAGGAGGAACTTGGCCCATCAGGTTTGGCTCGGCAGACGGCACCAGCATGTCCAGCAGGATCCATTGTGGCATCTCTCACCTCAGATGCTAATACACAGCTGACCCTTACCACAGCTGACACATTCTCAACCATGGGCAACAACATCAACTCATCAACACAGTCCACTCTGGAGTTGACAAACAGAAACCCAGGCACTGAGGATCATGTATGACTTTGCAGGCACAAACCATGCCAGACCACCGGGGTAGGAGTGGTGGGAGGGTACGTGTAGATCCATGTCACTCCCATGTACTTGATGCCTTTGCATGGTATCAGGGAGCAATGAGCCAGGTTTCCGAACACCTCCAGAACACTGAACAACTGCAGTAGTCCCAAGACCAAAGACTCAAGCGCTTCAATGAGCAAATAGACCATGTCATAGGGGTCCCAAAGGAGACAGTTCCCCCCTCCAGCAGGCATTTGCACACACAACTACCCCTCCGTGTGTGATACCTCCAGCTGTGCCATCAACATCTGTGCAAGCAACAGTGTGGGGCGCTGAGTCAGGTGGAGAATCCTTAGTATCCCAGGAGCATGCAGTTATCCCTCTCCACAAACGTGAGTTGGGTCGTTCAAAGAAAGATAAGGGGGGGTCTGATGGCAATGCACAACCCCTAACCAGTAAAAGAAGGTGCTCCTGATATCCTCCTTTGTGCACTAACCATTAACTTTGTTGACCATTCATCCCAAATGTTACACATCAGATGGAAGTACACTGTTGAACTTTGGACTCTGATAACTGTGGCTATGCCTTTTTGGATTTCACCCAACAACACTATCAACTTCTCAAATGTTATTTTTTGTTAACACTGATCCATCTTGTGTGTCATCACCTATTCACCATGTTTCCAAATAAATACACTTTGCACATCAATTCCAGCTCAAGTTGTGCCTTTGACATCTATCTCAAATTGTTGCGAGATCATGTGAGCACTCTGATGAAAGAGTAATCAACCTAGGTCAACAAGTACATGTACATTGGAACTTAAGTGGCACAAAGTCAATCATTCAAGGCACCACCAGATAGTCATACAGATTCAGTGTATAATACAAACTTCAGTCTATGTTACATATTCACAGATAGTCATTTGTATGAACAATCATCACAAATTGACACCCAACTCAACAATCTATGCCACAAAACTAGTTTGCGATGTTCCAGCATCTAGACAGAAAATTTGAAGGAGCTACATCAGGCAATGCAAAGTCCAATTCAATACACACATTTTATTTTCTGTGAACACCTGGTAGCAGATCACAAACACCATAAATGCCATACACAATCAGTGGACAAAAGAAAAACACACAGGGCTGTACTACTGGCCAGTGTCAACAGGTCCCATTACAACATGCTTTGCTGCATCTTTAGGTAGGTCACAAGCATATGTCAATTGTGTGGCACTCCCTCAGTGCACCCACCCCCCCAACACATTGGGGGCCCGCAATGGCCCCCCGTAACATGTCTCTGCATGCTTTTCCATGGTGGTTCAACCGCTGCGGAAAGACTGGCTACCTCCGGCATCATAATCGTGCCGGCGGTGGTTGGCCCTGATCCGCAACAATTGTAGTGGTCCAGCTCCGCTCACCAGAAAAAGCGGGCGGACTGTAACGGGCGGAAAAGTGGTGCGTGGAAAATCACAATGTCGGGGTCGCGACCGCGATGCTAATCGGACCGGCGGTGTTCAGGGTTTTCATCGCGGGCGGATGGTTGCCGCCGGACCGGCTGCTGGTATCCGCCCGCCATCCTAATAGACCCCTTGGTCTTTTGATCGACTATATTGTTAATAGTGAATAGTACTTTTATATTGAATAAATACGTGTTTTGTTTGTAAGATGTAATTTTTATTTTAAGTAATGAATTGTGTTCTGTTTGCATTGATTTGTTATTTAATTGTGAATGCTACTATGCTACTATGATGACATTTTATTATTTTAATTTCATTTTGGGTATTGGTAAAATATCTTTTTGTTTAAGGTCTATTTAAAATGTGAGCAGTACAGCTATTTAAAAAAAAAGTGTTTTATATTATGTAATATTTAATGTCAGTCCAAGGAATGGCATCTAGTCTATGTTTATTTTAGTGAAGAAGAATTCCCAGAATGCACTGACATAAATTATAATTATAAATTATTTCACAGGAATTTATAGAGCTTACAATTTTCTTTGTAGGCTTGGTTTGTATGTGGAAGTTGTTGACTTTGTTTTGTTTTAATTTATTTATTTGTTTTTTGCACAATAATAAATAAAAATAATTCCCCCCCCACCTCCCAAGCAGACAATTCCCATAAATACAGCCAACCCATAAAGCAGTTGACAGTACATAGTTCTATAAAGTCTGTCAAATACATACTTCTATAAACAACAACAGTATATAAAAGAAAGAAAAGATAAAAACTCTTAGACAAGTACGTACATAAATATATCGAAGGCAGAAAGGTGCATATCTGAACTGTGAGTCCCACACTGCATGGTCAGGTCGATATTCCCCTGTTACTCCTAGTAGCACTTATCAGTTCCCAATAGTTGAGGGGAAGCCAGACTTTACACAATTTTTCGTGGGCCTTCTTACTTTTCGGGAATATATTACCCTTTCCAAATACCAGACCCATAATAGGCATGCAAGCCATTGATGGAATACCGAAGGGGAGTGGTCAAGCCAAGCTGTTGTCAGACATAACCGTTAAACGACCATAGCAACAAACATAAAGGGATGAGTATTAGGTGGAACTACCTCATTATCAACCCTAGTAGCATTAGCCAATGGGACAGAGTTGTATCTATCCCTAGTTTATTTGCCAAAAAATCAATAATCACAGCTTTAAGACTGCCTAAAGCTGGGCAGGTGACCAACATGTAAACTATATCTACCCCATATTCCTTACATCTTGGACATCTTGTCTCTGTGATCCCTCCCCATTTAGCAATTTTCCTAGGGGTTATGTACAGGTGAATTTTTTTTTAAAATGTTGAGTCTGTAAATTACTGAGATTAAAAACATCTGAGCACCTTCTAGCGACTTAGCCAGGTCGCAAGATTGATCGTTAGTCTTATCTACCCAGCCCGTTGAATGTTTAACCAGATCGTCCTGCATTGTTTTATTCAAGACTCTATATAAGGCCCCTATCACGGTGTTATCAGCAATCATCAACTCAATAGCCTCTATCTTATCAAATCCCATCATACCACCCTTCTTCCTTAAAAAATCCCTGATGGGTTTGCCCAGAAGTCATTTTCCAAAAAGATCAGCTTCCTTTTGTTTTCTCACACTTAAGTCTTTGTTTGCGTGTGTACTTACCTCACCCCCTCTCTTCCCTCACCAAACCCAAACATCCTGACCCTACCCTCCACCTCTCCACCCAAACCCAAAATGGAGCAGTGAGTTGTGTGAGACCCTGGGGATGGCTCCTACTAAGGTGCCATACCCACTGGTGGTGGCTCCTACTAAGGTGCCATACCCACTCACCTACAACTCCTGTGATTGTGAAAAAAGGGAAGAAACAAAATGGCAAGAAAGAACATCTTTCCAATAAATCCTGTCACCTATAATTAATCCAAGAGAGTCAAAAGGCACATCCAAATCACCATCTGACTTTAGTCAGTGTTACCCCCTTTGGGGCCCTCTTGGCCGGCTAGGATCTTTTTCTCTCTGCTTTTATTTCTGACGTAAATAAACAGGTTCTGCCATTGAAGACTACCTTCAATCTGGCAGGATTAAGCAGAGACACTTGGCAGCCAGCTCCTTGTAGTGGAGGACACATCTGCCGTACCCAGTACGCTGTGAAGCTGACTTTAAGATTGGTGGAATTACAGGCTGTTTCGATTCTACCTATGTATGCATGCTGGAATCAACCCGTAAAACCCTCCGTAACCTCGGCTTCTCTTCCGGGGCTCCTCCTATCGACCTCAATTTGGCATCCGTATTGGTTTCCTTGCCTTTTTTGCCATCCTTGGATCAGCACATTGAAGGGGGAGCTACCAGCGGTGCTTCCCTCCGGTCTTTCTTCTCTTTCACTGCTTTATTTGTGTGAGCCAGCATTGTATAATCCTTACAGTTACTCCACGGCGTAAACCCAAGGCCAAACCGATCAGCCTTGCCATTATGAGCACGATCCCTCGCCGAACTCACCTCAAACGGCCCAGCAGCATGCAGAGCCTGCCAAAAGAGATCCTCTGAATGCCAGATCACTTCAGGAAAGTGAGGACACAGCCAATCTTTTCAGTCCTTCTGGAGAGCCATCTCTTAGCGCCCTAATCACTGGAGCTGTCTAGGCTGAGTAACACTGTATTCTAAGCAGCCGCTATCTTGCTCCCCTGAAGTCTCACCTTCCCAGAAGTTGTTGGTTTATATTGTGGTTTGCAGCGTAGGCAAGATTAATGAGCCAACCGTTAATTGAGGGCAAGAGACTGCTTTTTACATAAATCTAGCTACTGCGTTTATTTTAGAAAATCGCTATGAGTAAAGAATAAGGGGACCTTTTGGTATTGGGCATCGATAGTATATAATTAGCTACAGGGTGGGGGGCATAACGTAAAAGCTTGACCCTTAGCCTAATGCTACATTGTGTCAAGTTTAGTAGGTTGTTAGTTGTGCAGAATGCAATTATTCTTCTGTCATCAATAAGATTGTCATAAAGAATAAACTCTTTTCAAAGGTGGGTTGGAAGGTCTATATATGGGAATGTATTAGGTGAAGGTGTAGTTTGTGTCTCAGCCCTCAATTTCCTACTTATTGTGCTCTCTAATTATGAAATAGAAGGTGCATGTCCTGCAACTTGTGGTGGGATATTTTGGTCATATTAGGGGAAAAGAAACTTATGGATTTCTTTAGGTCCAGCACTATATTCATAATTTCATTTTCATCCATTGAGGTGGATGGTTGTGCTCTTTTATTTTTTCCATATTGTTGTATACATACAGCCATAGCGCCAATGTGAGTAATATTTTGCACATACCTATTATATGCGTGCATTTCCTTTTCACATGTATATACCATATATGTTAATAAAGCTTTGAGTGTCTGGGATGTTGTGAAGGTGGCTGGGTTAGACATTATGGGTTCTGTGAATGATATTCCATTGATTGTAATGGTATGTTTTAAATAATGTAACAAACTCATCTTTTAAACATTCAATCATTTTTACAGACATTTGTTCATGCTTACATCTTCTTTGCCTTTTTTAGATATAAAATATTCAGTCTTCTTTAGCAGTGTTAGGACATTTTCGGTACCTCTTTATGAGTTTTCTGGATTTCATTTTCAGGTATAAGTATTCTAAATATAATGAGTAGATTGAATTTATGATTTATATGTGTTTTATTGCGGTAAAGCACCTTACAACGACTTGCGGAGGGAGGGAGAAGGTGTTGGATTTAAAATCCAACACCTTCCCTAAAGTCCGCACAGACTGGAGTTGGAATAGAAATATTTACTATTCCAACATCAAGCGCCACCCTCCGCAAGTCGTTGTAACGACTTGCGGAGTAATGGTATGCGTTGTCACAACGCGGTCGTTGTTACGACTGCGTTGTGACAGCATGCGGATTCATTACATGCGGAGTGAAGAGGCATATTCGTTTTATTGCATCTAATGTATTGCTTTCGGTTTTGTCTTTTAAAAATATGTTTAACATTTCTTTAAAAAATAAATGCAGTTGGTGGTTTACTCAGGCAGAGTGTCTCTTGTGTCTGTTCTCAGGTATCTGTGCAGTCGTTTGACTGTTTGGTCTCTCTTCTTTTTATATCCATGAATAATTAGTTGGGGATTTCTATTTGTTAACTGTTGTACTTTTGAATTAGATTGGTTAATGTTTTAGTTTAGATTTTTTGTGAATTTCCCTTATTAGGTCATTTTTAAATAATGTACGTTCATACGTTTGTTTACATGTTATTTTAATACACAGTCAGGTGTGTATCCATTCACTTATGAGTTTTAAAAACATTTTTTTAAAATCTATAACAATATTTTGGAAACGCCTACTTATTTTATTTTTCAGTTTACCCCCTATTTGTAATCATATTTTTGGTCAATGTTGTTTTTTTAATCATGGTTTATATGTCGGTATTTGTGTTGTCACAATTATGTTAATTGACATACTTTGTACTAAAAGCAGACATTTTTGGAGTCTGTATTTTATATCACAATTGTTAATTGTCTATGTTGTGAGATACATCTGTGGCATACATGTATCAATTTTATTTCAATAAGAGTTTTGTTTTGGCCCTAAATGTCACTGCTGATACAACCAGTAATGTGCATCTGATTGCTCTCCTGTGGTTATAAGGGCAGCCCTTGACATGCTACTTCAGGGGGGCAGTACTAACAGTCTTACTTGGCATCATACCAGAACGTTTGCCATGTACTGCACTGCACGGTCAGCAAGCAGACAGCTTTTGTTTTAATTTTCTGCTGCAAACTCCAACTGTGAGATGTTTTCCAAGCGTGTCTGTGCTGACAGGCTTTCTCGAGTGTTTTGTTGCAATCCTCTCAGCCGTCCAACAACTGATCATGATAAATGGGCAAAGAAAAGCTGTTTCGAAAATAGATTTTTGAGTTAAATATTTATGAGCCAGCTAAAAGTGGCAGTGATCTGTTATACAAGGTTTATTCACCTATAAATCACACCATCAGCTTCGTATAAAAGAACATACCATTATGTTGAATAAGGACAAAATCAGTGTTAAGTTAAATTTGCTTGCAGAGTTACTCCAGAGACCCTTATTTTATGAAGATGCAATTTAACTACTTAAATGCATATTTACAATTATTTAATGCAGCGCAGCGTGAAAGGGAAGGGAAGGAATGCACCATATTTAACATGATGGCACATTCCTGTCTTTTCCTTGCAGGGCCACGCAAGGTGGCTTTGCATGGCTTGGTAAATCTGACTTAGCAGTGTCAACCTTACGCCCCTTTGTGTGGTGCAAGGGGGACGCAACTCGTTGATAAATATGCCTCATAGATTTTTCTTAAAGACAGTGGGCCAGATGTATCAACATTCCCTTTTGCGATTTCTAAATAGCGATTTTTAAGGAATCGCTATTTAGAAATCGCAAAATGGTATGTATGTAGAAATTCGCTTTTTTTTTGCGATTTCTTAAAATTCCTTAATTGCGATTAGCAAATTCCTAATCGCAATTAAGGAATAATTTCCCATTCATTTCTATGGGCCAGGAGGCCCATAGGAATGAATGTGAAATTATTCTCAATTTGCGATTCGCAATTTGCTAATCGCAAATTGAGAATAATTTCAAGGGTGCAGGGGTGTCTCAAGAACACCCTGCTGCACCCCTGAAAATGACATGTGTGCGCATATCGCGCACATACATTTCCTAAGGGCATGTATGAGCGTCACATGGCACCTTTACAAATTGCATAAAGTGCATTTGTAAAAGAAATCGCAAATTACCACCAACTACAAGTTGGTGGTAATTTGCGATTTCTTAGCCTAAATTCGCAATTCTTCTACGGTTGATACATTGCATTTAAGAAATTGCAATTTGCGATTTCTTAAATGCTTACGCAATATTAAGGAATCGCAAAATTTGCGATTCCTTAATATTGCGAGGCTTTTTGCATGATACATACCAGTTCCCGTTTTTTTGTCGCAAACGCTGCTATTTTGCGATTCGCAGCATTTGCGACAAAAAAAACCGCTTGATACATCTGCCCCAGTGTATCAAAAAGATTTGGGCAATAACTCATTGTGTGCAAACTACCATAAGCCCATACATGATTTTGATGCACAAGCAAGTTAAATATGATAAGCTTGGCAATAAATAAGTGGAGTAATATAATGAAAATACTTTTGGTACCATATTAAATTGGGGAAATCTCTTCTATCAAAGATGTAACATCCAAGAACACCTGGAATTCAGGAAGGTAGTAAACACGGGGCTCTTTCAAACAGACAATGGAAGATACATATTACCAAAAGACAGAACTATTACTCTTCGCCATGAGGGTATGATGGCAGAGGTCGAAGGAAGATACCAACTCTAGAACCACAACCACATCTTTCTCGAGAATGGTAGGTTCGACTGCATGCCCAGCTATCTCTAACTTTGCTTAATTTTATTCCATTCAGAAGCAGAGCTAGATGTTGGCAGCAAAATTGTAAGGGCAGACAATTTCATCTATGAACATTACCAAAACACCGCCAAAAAAGGCCAAACATTCACTCTCACATCCTTCCAATTCCATCCTATCCCATTCTTCCTTTTTCTGCATTACATGTCCAGGTGCAGTGATATCTAATATAACATATTAAAAATACAGCTCTGGTCATCATACACATATAACCCACACCACCAAAACACACATAAGCCACACTTTGAACCCACAAGCTTCTGACTAAGCATCACCTCTGGATTGTCACGCGAGTTCCGGGTGCGAAGGGGGACCAGGCAGGGATGCCCGCTCTCCCCCCTTTTGTTTGCCCTAACTATTGAGATCCTGGCGACTAGGATTCGCCAAAAAACAGGCATAAGGGGATTTAGAATGAGTGAAGGAGACATGACCGAGGAAAAAATTTCGCTCTATGCGGATGACGTACTTCTGTATGTCACATCGCCGGAGACGTCGATCCCAGAGCTGTTCCATGAATTGGAGCAATACGGTGGCTATGCTGGCTACCGAATAAATTGGCACAAGTCGGTTCTGTATGACCCCTCAGGGCGGGAAACATGGTCGGACCTCCCAAGAAGGTTATTGACGACAACAGAGGGTTTTCAATATCTTGGGGTATATCTCACCCTCGATAGAAACACTGCGTACCAACGTAACATAGAACGCATCATGGTGAACTCCATAGCAGATATGGACCATTGGAGACTGCTCCCACTCACTCTTTTAGGCCGCGCGGCAATGTACAAGATGATTATTCTCCCCAAGTACTTGTACGCCTTATAAAATGAGTATTACCCGCTCCCCCCAAAAGTCTTCTCCAAGATACATGCAGACCTACGGGCCTTCATATGGCTGGGCAAACAGCCTAGAGAGGCACTGACCACGCTACAAAGGCACCAATACAGCGGGGGTATCTCGCTCTCGAATTTAGAGGCGTACTACTGGGCGGAACACTTGGCCCCGATCAACGATTGGTTGCATGCACAGGCCGACCATCCCTCCTATGCGTTGGAGCGCCACAAGCTAGCGCCCAGACACATACTTTCTTACCTGTATGGGGGGTCTGGCCGGAGACGTCTCCAGCTGGCAACCGAAATTACCTTACTTGCCTGGAACGCTGCGACGAAACGTACGGGATGGGACAGGAAGCCCTCGAGACAGACGCCAATCTGGCACTGCACGTGGCTGGCGGAACTCCACAAACTAATAGGATATAAACAATGGGATGACATAGGAATCTCCACCCTAGGAGATATACTTGCCAAAGAGCAACTGAAGTCGTTTGCGGCACTGACCTCGGAATTCGGACTACACCCCACACAGAGATACAAATACACCAGACTGAAACATGCCTGGGGGGCCCAAAATATCAACACCGTAGAGCTGGTAGACTTTGCCCCACTCGAAGGCAGGCTCCTCCAGGAGCACATTCAGCAGAAGGCGGTCTCTCTAACGTTTAAAACCCTCACGAATAACATGTTAGGTGATTTGGCCAAGCTTCGGCAGCAGTGGGAAACGGACGTGGGTGGCATGGAGGACATTGACTGGGAACTAGTGTTAACACATCCTAGAGAGGTGGCCGTTAAATACCGACTCCGTCTCATCCAATTCAATGTACTGCATAGAACTTACTTCGATAGGGTGCGGCTCCAGAAAATGGGGAGGATAGATGATGCAAGGTGCTTAAGATGCCGGGACCCCAGGGGGGACTTCTTCCATGTCCTGTGCTCATGCACTAAAATACAGGGATACTGGTCAGACATTTTCACGAACTAACTGCGGTCTTGGAGAGCCAAATTCAAATTGACCACAAGCTGGCCCTATTAGGCATGACGAATGATGTAGATTTGACACGTCCCATGCTGGCCTTTCTGGTACTGGCCTTGGTAGTGGCCAAGAGGGATATAGCGAGACACTGGGGGGCGCCGGAGATACCATCGTTAGAAGAATGGAGGAGAGGACTAGACTTATATATGGCGGCTGAGAGAGTCACATATAAAGCACGGGGATGCCCTAGGAAGTTTCGCAAAGTCTGGGGGAAATGGAGAAATTATCACGGCTTGGATGGAGGATTGTAATGGGGTAAGGCGGGAGGCACATAGTGGGATAAAGAGGGATTGTGTGACGATTAGACTGTTGATGATACTGTGGAGTGTTAACCTAGTGGTCTTTTTCATTCTGGAACTATCTGCATCAAATTGGGCAATGACGCGGGGGGAGGCGGGAGTAGGGAGGAGATATGTGGACTTTACTACTGAAATGACTGTACTGTTTAGTTATGGAAAAAATGCAAATAAAAATGTTTAAAAAAAAAAAAGCATCACCTCTGGAGTAGCTCACTACCCATCTGATCTGTGTCACCTTGCCACCTGTAGGACACTCTATATACAGGCAGCTAAAATACAATGCACTACTTTTTCAGATTAAGGAAAGTTCCTTGAGTTAACTCTCCCACCACCCAAAAAACATATATTTTTTTATTTCCAATTCTATTAATGAGGGATCACAGAGCACAGTATTAGTAGGAAAACAAACATCCTTACTGCCATGGCTTAACAAAACATTACATTGTGTCTAATTAACAACACTTTATGTTTGTAACTACAAACTGAGCACGCACAAAATGCATTCCAACTAAAAAAGTAAAACAATTTCAGATGCAGATGCGTAACTTACACCGTGTGTTCATAATCGAACACATTCTCCCTTTAAACAAGGATCAAAAAATGTTGGTGCAAATAGTAATAATCCACCACCTCTTGTGCAAATGCAAAATGGGAGTGTCCAGAGAGTGGCCAAGGACACTTTTTGCAATGAAGTCTGGGTCTGCACAGGACCAAACCCAAGAAAGGAGATCATTGAATTTCAATTTCACACTTATGGTTCATTTTCTCAATTCTACAATGTTTCCTAAAATTACATTTGTTGATGGTGCATTCCAAATGTTATAAATTATTGGTAATGTTAATTTAGAAGTATATAAGTTGTATCCAGTAATCCCATTGGCTTGTGATGAAGATCACACAGGGATAATGATAACACATGGTTAAAAATAGTTTTACATTCTCCACAAGGTTCATAACCGATGTATATGTATGACTAAACAGGGCTGACCCTATATGTTAGCCGTCAAGTTTCAGGCCACTGGGTGAGAACTGTGTTTTAAATATTCCCATTTCCATAGTAACAGCCTGGTGGGCAGCCAATGTTTAGACCTGTTCTATCAGACTCAGGATTATTACTATGGGAGAAGGGTACTGCCACCTACTTGGAACTGGACAGGAGAAAAAAACAGTGGCATAGGCAGCAGGTAGTGTCTGTGTGTTATCTGTGAAATGTGTGATTAGTTTGAAAAGTGCAAAGAAAATTTAAAGTTAAGAATGCAACCTAAGAAAAATCACAATCCAATTTGGGACATTCAAGAATACTTTATTGAGTTAAAAGGCACAAGGATATTCAACATCGCTTAAAGAGGACTCAGCATATTGATTTTTAAAGTGAAGCAAAAAATGCTAGAGTCATTTTTCAAAACTGGCAAGGATCTATAAGTGTTCCCAGGCCAACCACAATGGAGAAGATGGGGTCAAGTAGACCACGATAGCCAAATTAGTCAAAGGTTTTACTTTGGTTTTTTGGAGTTTTGTTTCTCAAAGTCCTCGAGTGAGGAACAGTGAAGAAAGGTGGCATGCATAATCTAGCAAGGGTCCCACAAAGTCAGATGTGTCAAATTAAATCAAAAATACTTTATTCAGTTATAGATATATACAACCATAAAAGCACATACAATTAGTCATTCATTACAAATTTACTATAAAAAATGCTTTAAAAAAAGAGAAACATCATAAAAATAAATCACAGTATAATTGATTTTCTCAGTCTAAAAACACTTTTTAAAAAGACAGATACTGAAAATACAACCACAATTGTCTCTAGTTGCTGGAGTACCAAAAGAGCAGGGCGACAAAGCCTCATTCCTGATTGTTTTAGGATAGGTACAATCCATTTTTTTCTTGGTAGGGAATAAAATTTACAAAAAAATAATACATGCATCATTGACTGTTCAGATGTGTCATCACAGGGGCATTTACTAAGCACTTTTGTCCAATCCTTGGCTAGGGGAAAACAAATTAATCTACGTATGGAACTCATGCGAAACCTCGTTAGCAAAAAACGGTCATAATCTTTCATTGGCAGGCATAGGTATGGCTGAAGAGAGAAGGTGGTTAAAATAAGATTGGGTGCTTGAACCAAGATTTTGTTTAATTGGGTGCACTCTCTTTGTTCGGACAAAAAGTTCAGACGAATAGACTTAAGATTTTTTCTACTCATATCAACCATAGTAGATGGGTTATCAAAAAATGTATATAAGCCTAAACTATTTAAAAACATTTTTACATAAGACAGCCATCCAATCCTTGTTGCCCCATCCAGGCCCACACTATCCATAAAAATTTCCCTATTAAAATAAGTCTCTCTGTGGTCCATATCCTGTGCCATAGGAGGACAGGTTGAATCTTTATAATATCTTCAATATAAGTCAATCCTAATTTCATGTGGCATACAAAGGAGGAGGTACTATTTGGAACCATCAATAGGAATTTTAAAAACATATTTTCAGCAACCTGGATTGAGCCAGATGGGTCATAATCAAGCTCTTCCTGAAGGGGTACATTTTAACACCAAATGCTGCAAGCAGGACAAATTAGAATTCGGCAGTGACTGAGGCTGCTTCACTGCTCTACACAGTTTTGTGGACTTACCTTGGTCCCAAGTTCAAACTTAGTCACTTTTACAGTTCTCAAAATATAACAGCAGGGTAGGGCGGGGCCCTATTGCAGAGCAGGACAATACAACCTCTTGCTAGAGCATTTTGTTCCACAACACAACTCTTTGACCAGGACAAACTTGGATATGTTGCAGTTGAAAGTTCATCTTCCCCGAGGAACATTCAGCACCTCACCCATGTCCTTGACATGTTGAAGAACATTCCCAGAAATATGATGCTGCGGTGAAGGTTCCTCCTGGTTACTCCTACAGCTCCCAGAAGTTCATGTGTCAGGATTTCGGCCTTTTAGGCATCAGAATCTCTAAGGTCCAGACCTCAGTGATCAGCTGGACCTTTAGCAAGTGTAGGAACCTATCTTTCTTTTGAGTCTCTTTGTCAGCAATAAATCTCCCACTTGACCCTTGAAGAGTGAGTGGTTCCAGTCCTTGGATATCAGCAGGAGTCAAAAGTCATTAGATCTTCTTTCCCCAGCTGTCATGTAGAGTTCTGTGCAGCTGACAGTGATTTGGGAATTCCCAACACTGAATCCTGGCAATCTTTCTACCAGAACCTAACCTCCTTTTTCAGTACTTCGTCCCTTAGTTTCCTGCAAACCATCCTGGGGTCCCTCATCCGAAATGGGCTTAGACTTCCTTCACATACTGGATCCTTTCATCCCTTCCAGCAACTCCCTATGGAGATGAGGTGTCCTCCCCTACCCAGTGCTTGAAATGGTGATTACTTCTAGTGAGTGGACAAACAGAAAGTGTAGAGTGGCTTGGTGCGTGTATGGTGGAAATTCTACTCCAAAAGGAATTCCTGTCAAGGATGCCCTTTGTATTGCCATCTGTTCTTGCCCTCCTCCAAGTTCACTAATCTCCACTAAGAGGGTGTGGTTGATACAACTGCATTCCTCCTGCTCCCACAGCTGTGTCTTCCAATAGGACAATCATTAACAGCCAGTCTGAAATGTCTATTTAAGCATTTGGAGAAGGTGTTCTGGGAAAACGAGTTTGCTCTCAGGCAGCACAAATTACAGTTTTCAAAAATATTTTTTTCACTAAACTTACCAAACATTTTAGTTCATCTTTGAATTACATTTTTAATAACAAGTGTGAAATAACTTTAAATTAAAGTTCGATTATTTTTCCAGGTAAAGTTACAGAAATGTAAGCATATATTTTGAAAATGTGCTGATGGGAAATTTAGATTTACCCACAAAGTGACAGACAGCGTTCACTGTGGAGACAAACTTATTTTCTTAAAATACGTATTCTCTTTTTTTCTTCCAGACCTGCAAATTAAGCTGCATTTAACGATTTCACTTGTTTTTAGTTCTTATTGGTTGCTTGTTCTGATTTTATCTTACTAAAAGTCCTCCTTTTGGTTATAATTCAATTTCTTTTAATTTATGCTTTTCCTTGCACTTTGATGACGGGCTGAGGCAGGGTTCAGCGATGTAGCATGCCCCTGTGTTTCTGAACTAGCCAATTTCCCTATGATAATCTTCTTAGGAGCCTGGCTTGTCACCTTCTCTGCATATTCCACAGGAGTTTAAAATTCTTCTGCTACTTGCACTCTCAGCATCTTAGGGAGAGCATCCAACCTTTGCATTGCTTGATCTCAAGGACCACCATGAGAATTTGCCAGCCCCGTTAACCTCTATGGGAGTGAGCATTTGTGAGGTGTACTGAAGTAGAAAACTGGTGACTCTACAAGAGCCTTATCAATATAACTTGTGCAGCCAGTCATGCTCTGCAGTGGATTTTAGAAGATCCCTGAAATAAACAGAGAAATCCTGCTCTCAATTATAATTTTCCTAACAATGATTATGATGTGTCCTTATTGTAGCCAGAATCATGTTATTTTTTTTTCAAATATATTTTTATTGTCATTTTATAGAAATTGACAGTTTAGATACACTAAGGTGAAGGAAAAAGAAACAGAAAACAAAAAGCAAAACTGATTACATCTTCTATCACTGTCTACAGCCGTGGGTGTTAGCACCACCAATACAGATATATCACGCTAATTATATAGGGAGTCGTCCAATATCGGTCAATCTTATGCATGCATTTTTATGATTTGCATCACATTATGCCATTAACATTAAACAAATCCAAAACAAGGGGAAATGGAAGAAAAAAGGACAAAAAGAAAGCAAGAACGTGTCTCTGCTGCAGAGGAGTGGTGTGAACACGTCAAAGTGCTGATATCTAGCGGGGTTGGGGACATTCCAAACCCACAAGCTGGATTGATTCAGGAGCCCCCCTCGCCGGTGCTCTCCCACCCTCGGTTAACCAAGCATTTCCAGGGTGCATTTCAAACCTATGCACTCCCTCTTCATACGTCAAACTCCTGGTGCCCCTGATGGCCCCGGCTGGACCACCTGGATCTCGTCATCTATTTGTGACCCATGATCTGACTCACCCCCTTCACTGTTCGATCCCACCGGTTTCTCCCATTCAGCTATTACTCCCTTCCATTGTTGAGCTATCTGGAGTGTTCTCACCCCGCTGGCCTCCTCCCATGCCAATGCTCTGCCCTCTGCCCCTGCCCATGCAATGACATCCATATTCCAGACTGTAATCTGTGGACCCCTCATAGATTTCCACTCCATCGCAATCCTGCGCTTAGCAAGGCCCAGCGCAAGATCTATCAACCAATTCCCAACTTTGCGTTTAGGTGGTCGGGGGACAAGACCTAGCAGGCATGTCTGAATTGTTATGGCCAACTCCCTACCAAGCACGTCCTTGATATTAAGCAACACCGTCTTCCAGTAGGGGTGTACCAATTGTCAATCCCAAGTCAGATGGCCAAAATCAGCATCAGGGTGTGCGCACCTATGGCACTGTCTCACCTCCCCTCCTTATGTCACGTTTAGCTAATGCGGTGTCATATAAGTCATATGCGTATAGCTAAATTGAATATATTTCAATCGGGTGTTCCTAGAAAATTTCCCCGAGCATAATCATGTTAATATAGCAATTGACCAGATCCAAATTGTTGTACGAATCTTACATCCACCGCTTGTTCCCTGTCGGGTTCACACTTTGAATCTTAGCAGGAAAACTGAGTTAAAGAGCAGCTGATAACATGATTAACTGCAGAAGGAATAACGGGTAAGTTGTCACTACCTGGATTCAAACCTGTGGTTAACCCACAGATATATACAGCAGATGTATTAATCCACATAGCTATTTTAAGGCCAATGTGACTCAAGACCTGTTGGTTGCGGACACATATTTGCACCAGACTCTTAACTCATTAAACTATCTTACTGACGCTGGACTCAGTGACCAATGCAATGAACAAATGATGGACAGACTGCAGGACAATGTCATACATTCACCCCAGTACAGAGATCGGGGCCTAAATCCATTGTTTTTTTGCTCAGCATGCCATTCCAGTTTGAACCCAGCCATATGCAAAACAGTCTTGACCCTGCGTCCAATGTGAACAGTCCAGCCAGAAGTGCCAGGCCAGGTCCTCCCTGGATTGAAGACAAGCATAACACATAGGTCTCTACAGCTGGGGACCTAACCCCTTGAACTATCTTCCAGGGATTGCAGCTTGTTACTTGATAGTTGGACAAAGACATCTGCAGGCGGTGGCATATACGACCACGTGTTTTTACCGGGGTAGGATCACACGAGTTACAGAGTTCTAATATTCTCATGTGTCCAGCAGAAGAAGTACATCAGGTTCTGCGAATTGTGTTACTTTCTCATTCTTGTAGGGCTGCATCTATTGTGGGTGGAAATACTACTGAACATAAAAGAATGCAATGAAGGGCACCGGTCTAGAGGATTTATTCCCAATTGTCACAGTACAGGTTGCTAGCTTACACACTGGTATCTGTCTGCAGCAGGTGTCTTAACAAATAGACCTATCTTACAGGGAACAGTATGTGTCGTCTAAGGGTAGCCCTCATGTCGTAGCAGGAAAAATGAGCCACTCTGCTCTGTTGCTGCAGCATTTCTTGAGCTGGGCTGTCATGTCTGCGCCTTGAACCTCTGCTCACCCCTTCTCCACCTCCTGTCCTGTTCCTTTCCCTCAGACACTGCCTCTCCTTCCTTCCAGCCAGTCTTATCTTGGCAGCTACCTTTGAAGCTATGGCTCACAGCTGGAGCGGTACTAGGCCTGTCACCTCCCTTATTGTGCAAGGAGGTTTGCAAAGACCCGCAGGCCACACTTGGAATCTAAGGCTGATATGTACAGCCTGTACACCTCCACTCTGTCCCAGCAGAGGTTTGAGAGTCTTCTATGCTTAAATGTGCTCTATAAACCATCATTCTTGGCCCCTGCATGCACCCTAGGTAGAGACTGACACAACTGGAAGCTTGCGCCTGAAATCCCCCAGTGGTTAGTTTGTGGAAAAATAAGTCTCATGGCTCTTGTCAGAAGGCAGTTTGCACCAGCCTATTGCTCCTATTAGCGCCTCCAATAACAGATCCAACTACTAACCGTGAAACCCTACAAGTGGGGAGAGGATGTGGTGTATTGTCAGAGCTGCCCCCTTTGAGGGCAAGGGACTAGGTTTGAGTCACAGTGTAGGCTCAACATCCTGTGATTATGTGCAAATCACTTAATCTCCCCGTGCCTGCAAAATAAGAATCTGTCCTTTACTGGTGCTCATGGAAAGTGCTCCAATACCTTTGGATCTAGCTCGCGCTATAAGCAGGTGTTAACGATTAAGTGCCGGTCTGAGCACCGGAAACCACCGGCTCAAATTAAGCACCGAAATCTCGTGAGAAGCCATATCAAGATCCAGTTCTGCACCGGCTCCTAGGGACAGAAGGGAGTGGTGCACCCATTTGCAACTACATTGTGCTGCCTGGACTGAATACAGTAGCTCAGTTAATGCACCAGTTATTGAATGAGCAACACAAAGCGGCAATCGCCCTTGGCTGAGCAGTCCCAGGATGGCTCTGCACTGCAGCACCAGCGGATGGCCGCTGTCTGCTGTCTGGTCTGTGTTCTGCCCAGGAACACAGCCAAATTCAGGCTTATTCAATACAAGCAAGATTGCTAAAGCCTGTTTTCATAGTTTGTAATTTGTACTAACACAAAACTAACACAGTGAGTAACAAGAAACACCGGGCTGGTCATTATTGGATTTGGGATTCTTACTTCTTCGGGAATAGTGAATAATATGGTATAAAAAATGATCCCTGTCATTAGACACCCGTGACATTGCTTATTGCTGTTCAAGGGCAAACTAGCTCCCGAACTCCACCTAACAGCAGCCTCCCAGCTCCGCTGCTCGCGCCATCTGGCCCCGGCCATTGCATCCCGTCGAAATGGGAAATCTCAAACTGCGCCGAACTCGCTCCCTCCGCCATGTTATTTGTCTGAACTAATGAGAATCAGCCAATGAAATTAGGGAACCACATTAGGAGAGTTGTAAAAACATAAATGAGCAAAACAAGCACAAATGGAACATCTGTTCCTGAATCGAAAATCAGTGCTTCCGTTTATTGCACCGAATATGACTTTTCGCCCTGGTTCTGGCTGGATGTCTCTGCTCTGGGGGCTTCCCTTCCATGCTCAGGGGGTGAAAGTGACAAGCAGACCACTGCCTGGGGGCGAGTCTGCAAATATTCACCTGGTTCACTGGTTTCCCTTTACAACACTTGTCCTTCCTATCATGTTCTCAGCTATGCATTTCCAACAGACTAAATAACATTCGCAGGTGTTCTAATATTCCCACTGCTATGTGGGGTCAATTGAACAGCGTCTCTGGAAAAGTAATACCAAGTGATAATAGAGCAGGAGATGAGGAGAGACCCAGGAGAATGTATTCCTTTCTGATCCGAGATTCACTATCATTTGGTGAGGACAGAAAGAACAAGCCCAGCACACAAGCGCGGTCTTAAGAACAGAACATTTTCTGTGATTAAATGGTGCATGTTACCAGCACGTGGTTTATTGAGTTCAACTATATTGTGTACCTTTTAAAATGGATAGGTGGGTGCAGTGGAAGTGTTTTTAAGTATTCATGACTTTAGTGCTGTAGGTAATAATATTAGAAAATAAGGAGCATATGTATAAGCCCCTATCGCCACCCCAACGTCACCTTTACCGACGTTGTGGTGGCGATAGGGGCTTAGCCTTATTTACAAGGCAGTGTTAAGCCACTTCATGTGGCGTAAGGCTGCCTTGTAAATAACGCCCCCTTTCATGCTATGGTTAGTGTGAAAGGGGAGGGAGTGAGTGTTGCAGGGGGTGTTCCACCGCAGCACCCATTGTTTTTGACGGTGTCCCCTATGTACAAGGGTGGCATACATAGGAGGCAGCACCAAAATTAAGACCAGGAAAAACCTGGGGCCTCATTTATGAGAAATGACGCATCGCTGCATGAAAGCAGCGATGCGTCACTTCTCAGTGCGCACTCCTTGCGACACCAATGATGCGTCATATTTACAGTATGACGCATCATGTCGCAAGGAGTTACAGATACGTCAGTATTTCTGATGTATCTGTAAGCACAAAAGTGACGCATTGTTGGAGTGTGTCACAAAAGTGACGCAACTCCAGCAATGCGTCCTTTCACATGGGGCAAGCCTCATGTGAAAGGGCCTGCGTCAGTCTTACGCCTGTTGTGAGGCAGGCGCAAGATTTTGACGCAACAGCGTCCTAGAAGTGACGCAGTGAAATCTCATAGATTTCACTGCGTCACTTCTACGAGGCTTTTTGCGGTGTGACGCCCACCCTGCATACATTATACCTGACGCTGGTATAATGTAGCGCAGGGGTTCACAAAGTGAAGCATCTGCTTAGATGCGTCACTTTGTAAATAGTGAGCAAAGGGAGGCATGTTTTACGCCGCCGATGCGTCACAAAAAGTGACGCATCAGCAGCGCAAAACTGACGCAAAGCCTCATAAATGAGGCCCCTGGTCTTCTAATGTCTAATTTCTAATTTAAAACATTTATAAAGCGCAGCGTGTACCGTACGGTTTCTTGGCGCTAGTGGAGAGTTCGACAACTGAGGCAAAATAAAACCTGTCGTAGAAAAGAGGGGAAATTACACGGAAAAGGCCTGTTTGAAGAGAAACGTTTTTAAATCATTACGGAAGGAAAGATAATGAGTGGCAGAGCGGAGGTGATCAGGGAGGGAGTTCCAGAACGTGGGGGCTAGGGTAGAGAAGTTAGTTCCACCCCACTTTTTTCGTTTGAAACGTGGGATTTGGAGGAGGGATTTGGAAGAAGAGCGAAGCTCTCTAGTAGGGACATATTCATTTATTAGCGAGGAGATGAAAACGGGGGCAGTGCCTTGACGGGCCTGGAAGACCATGCAGCCGGTCTTGAACAAGGAACGTTCCTTAACAGGAAGCCAATGAAGCTCCCTGAGGAGGGGTGTGGAATGATGATAACGTGGGAGACCATAGACCAGCCGGGCCGCCTGGTTCTGGACCATCTGGAGTCTCCGCAGGCTGTAAGCTGGAATGCCGTTGTAGATGGCATTGGCATAATCCAGCCGCGATATCACCAGTGCTCCACCACCATGATCAACTTGAGTGCCTGTGGGGAAAAGAAACGGGAAAAAGTGTGGATGGTTCGGAGGGTGAGGAAACAAGAGGAGACTACAGTGCTGATTTGTGAATGAAGGGTGAGCTGGTTGTTCATTTTAACCCCCAGTGTTTTAACTGTGGTTGAGGGAGTGGGGGAGGGACCAAGAGAGGAGGGCCAGAAGAGGGAGTTCCAGGGACTGGACGAACCACCGGTGAGAACCAACTCGGTTTTGTCCGGGTTCAATTTAAGATGGTTGTGGTTCATCCAGTCCCTGATGAAAGTCATGGTAGACTGAAAGTTAGAGACAGAGAGAGGAGAGGAGGACAAGTCAAAGATGAGCTGGAGGTCATCGGCATAATTGTACACGGTGACCTCCAGCTGCTGAAGAGCGAAAATAAGTCTTAAGTTGGCGAAACGAGGAGTAATGCTTTATTTCTCCTTGTTTTTGCTTTTTCCGTGTATGCTGCCTCGTGCAGCACACATGGAAAAATGCAAAATGCCATGGATTGGTTATGTACAGGAAGGTCCCCCTTCGTGTATGTTGCACTTGACCCTTCTTGCAGAATCATCCCTGAACTTTTTGCTTTCCTCCTAGTATTTTTTCTGACCTGGTGTTGGTGGTTTTAGGACTCTGGGCACGTTATCACTGCTGTCCAGTGTTAAGTGCGTGTGCTCTCTAAGGTAAACGTAGTAAGATTGGTCTACACCTGTTTGGGGTATTTAATTTACCTGTGAGTCCTTTGTAAAGTGGTATCACAGATACCCTGGGCCAGTAAATTAAATGCTACTGGTGGGCTTGCAGCGCTGCTTGCACCACCCACCAAAGTAGCCTTTCAAACCTGTCTCAGGCCTCTGCCATTGCAGTGCCTGCATGCGCAGTTTACTGCAGCTGTGATGTGGCACAAAAAGTGGATGCCATGTCTATGACTCCCTTTTTACTACATATCATTCACCCTTAAGATAGGCCCTAGCTAGCCCTATGGGCAGGGTGTGCTATAGGTAAAAGATAGGACATGTGTCTTAACTGTGTGGCATGTCCTGGTAGTGACAAACAGCCATTTTGGATTCTCCCTACTGTGAGGCTGCCCTCTCATAGGAATGCATCGGGGATTCCATGATATCTTTTAAAATTTGTTTGAGTTTTATATAGCGTGAACTAGACCCGAGACATCAGGTATCAGAGCGCTTTACATGAGCACCAGTTTTGTTACAGAATGACACATTCATTTTTGTTAGGCACAGGGAGATTAAGTGATTTGCCCTGAGTCACAGGATGTTGAGCTTTGTTGCCGATATTCGAACCCGGTTCCCCAGTTTTGAGGTCGACTGCTCTAGCCGTAAGGCTACATCCTCTCCCCTATATGTGTTTCAGTGGTATTTCCTGACATGAGAGGAGTAGTGTGGTATGTTTGGAATAGTCGTTATAAATGCTACGTAATGGTGTTCGCAGATTTATAATCACTATTTTAGAAATGCCACTTTTAGACGTGTGCAAAATCAACAGTTGATTGACAGAATGTAGAACAATGTCATACATTCGCCCCAGTACATATATCTGGGCCTAAATTAATCGGTTTTTTTGCTCACCATGCCATTTCAGTTTGAACCCAGCCATATGCAAATCAGTCTTGACCCTGAGCCTCATGGGAACAGTCCAGCCCGAACTGCCAAGCCAGGTCCTCCCTGCACTTGAAACAAGCATCCTGAGACCGGTTTTGGGGTTTCACTCCTCTTCAGCCAGGATAGCTTGATTCCAGTGGCATGGAGAGCAGGGGACCCACGTCTCAGCATACCAGTCCCACTCGGGGTGACAAATGCAAAAACAACAGTTGATGGACAGAATGTAGAACAATGTCATACATGCACCCCAGTACATAGATCTGGGCCTAAATCCATAGTTTTTTTTGCTCAGCATGCCATTCCAGTTTGAATCCAGCCATATACAAATCAGTCTTGACCCTGTGCCTCATGGGAACAGTCCAAGCCGAACTGCCCAGACCTGGGTCCCGGACTCCCTGTGCCACTGGAATCAAGCTATGCTGGCTGAAAAGGGGTGAAACCCTGAAACTAGTCCTAGGATGCTTAGTTCCGGTCAAGGGAGGACCTGGCTTGGCAGTTCGGGCTGGACTGTTCCCATGAGGCACCGGGTCAAGACTGATTTGTATACGACCAGGTCTCAACTGGGGTGACATGGTGAGCGAAAGAATGATGGATTTAACCCAGATCTTTTGACTGGGGGTGAATGTTTTGATTTGTTCTGCATTCTGTCCATCAATTGTGTGTCTTTTACTTTTAGACGTGGGCATTTCTGTGTGCTATATGTCTTTGTGCCCGCCTGATGTGTATTGCATGCCTGACTCTGGTTTGACAGGTGCTGGGAAGATGCAGTGTACCCAGAGGGGCTGGGTGAGTCAGCTCAAGACTGAATAGGCCAATTTGCATTTGGAGTGGTGGAAGGAGTAGCACCTGGGACTGACTGGGACTGTGCCTGCCTTCCACAATGCTAGCCCTGCCCCCTGTGGAGTGTCTGTGGCCAGAGCCTACACTGACAAAGGAGGTGGTCGTGCAGCTTTAGAGAAAGGTGTGAGTGCCCCAGAATTGGTTTGGACCGGGCACATAGCCCTGGGCCAGGGGTAGAACAAAGACATTTTGCCATATAAATATTGGGGCTGTGACCCCATGAAAGGGGTGCTGTTGAGTACTTACTTGGACTGCAAGGATTACTCCTCCAGGAGGAACCGCTGTGCGACCCAGCTGCTGCTTTCTGCTGGGAGGCCCATGTGCTGGCCTGCCTGTGCCCAGTCTTGCCTTATGTACGGGGGGCAAAGAGCGCTGTCTTCTAGAGGGAGACAGGCTGCGCACTTGTGGATTTTGCCTCTGAAGTTGAGGGCAGTTAGGCATGCTGGCCTGACCAAGTAACAGATGAGTAGGGAGCGCTGCAGTGCTCCATGGTGGTGCCCCTGAAGAGCAGGGGTCTTGCCCAATCAAAGCGGGTCGTGAGCGCTTCATCTTTTGCCATCCTTTGAGCCCAAGAAGAGGGTTCCTGCGGTGGGAATGTCAAGAATCGCAGCACCGCAAAACAGAAGTCGGGCAAGCCTGTGTCTGAGTGTGGAGCAGGACTCCCCGTGTGTTGCCCACGAAGGAAGAAGGGAGCCAAGCTGGTGGAGACTTCCTCGGCATAAGGTCGGCCCTCCCGAGGCCGGACGTCAGGTCAGAGAAGCCTAATTGTGAGAGAGGAGGCCAGTGCAAGAGCCAGAGGTCAGGCGACTTCTCGGCCTGACTGTGAGCGGGTCTGATGTCAGGAATCGGTCAGCAGGGACGACCAACGCTGATGGAGAGAGGCCAGCCCCTACCTTGCAGGCAGAAAGAAGTCGGGTACATGGCGACCGGTACTTTGCTCAGCTGAGCAGATGACAGCTGTGACCTGAACCGCTCCACCCCCTGTGTTTGGTGAGTGGGACTGAGCTAGATTATTGAAGTGGCACTGCGGGCTAGCTGGCAGCTGCACTTGTGAAACTCCAGAGGAGGGGTGGTTGTCCGACAGGAGGCCCGACTGCTCGGGCGGTCTCTAGCTTGCTCCAGGTTGGAGAGTAAGTTCTGTGTTCGCAGCACCACCATCGAATTACGGGCTGCTGCAGAGGGGAGACAATTGACAGAGCCCTGACTCTTGGGACAGAGGGCATTGCGGGGGAGCCCAAGATGGGCCCCCGAAGCAGGCCAGGTGGCCTAGTGTTCACCTTATGTGTTGTGTGGCATAAGGTTTAGTTATGTTTGTGCCTATGAGGGGCAAGATGTGTGGAAATGTTGAACGGTTGCTATCTAGGATATATGCCTAATATCTGTACGCACAATGTTTTATGCTACTGATGATGGCTGTGAGTAAGGTGCTCTGCTAAGCACCATTATGTTGGTTATGCCTAAGAAGGGCTTGATGTAATTATGATGTTCATGCTCATGATTTCTTTGTAATGTGTTTATGCTACGTGCAGTGCCCTTTTGCCAGTGGTTACTGGTTGTTCTCAATAATGGTGGTATGTTGGTTATGACACTGGTCCGTTTGGCCCTGTAGTGTATATAATCCCTGTAAAGTCATACATAGTGGCAGGTGGCACCGTGTATCTATGTGATTACGTTCTAATGTGTTTTATGAGTAACAGAAAAGCTATTTTTTATATACCTTTGTGTGGAGTTGCTTTTGTGGTGTGCCTAGTGTGTCACTGCTGTGTGTTTGTGTTGCGCAAACGCTTTGTACATTGCCTCTTGGATAAGCCTGACTGCTCTGCCAAGTTCACAAGGGGGTGAGCAGGTGTTATCTTCTGTGTGTAACTCCCTTGCCCTGACAAGAGTGGTGATTTCTGCCTGGCTTAAGCGCTTGCCCTAGCCAACCAGAAATCCCATTTCGAAGACTGTACATAAACAATTAAAAAAATGCATTTTGTTACTTTCATGTGTGCTGCATGAAGCAGCACACATGAAAGAGACAAATGGCATTTTTGGATTGCTTATGTGCAGGAAGGTCCCCCTTCCTGTATGTTGCACTTGACCCATCTTGCAGAATCATCCCTGAACTTTTTGCTTTCCTCCTAGTATTTTTTCTGACCTGGTGTTGGTGTTTTTAGGACTCTCGGCACATTATCACTGCTGTCCAGTGTTAAGTGCCTTCCTGCAGATAAACAATATTCCCCTGCATGCAGACGCCCTTGCACTATAGTGCAAGGGTGCCTGCGTTGGCGCTAAGTTGTTAAATTTAGCGCCATTGCAGGGGGAAACGCAAGGCTGCACCACATTTTTGGAAATATGTGCAGCCTTACATTTCACAAGTGGCAGTGAGAGGCGTTAAGCCAGGAAATCTAACGTCTCTCTCCCCACTTCCTTGTATTTATCCCCCTAAGTTACATCAGTGCATTGGAACAAACTGATAGAGCCTCTTCTCAAATGTAATTTGCAGGACTAAAGTTGCTCTCCTGTGGGACTCTTTTACATACTCATACGTGCCTTTGAGAATTAGCCCCAAAACATTTAAAATGTTAATAAAATGGGAACATTCAGGGAATATTCCTGTACATTTAGTCCAGATTAAAAGAAAAGATAGTGGTATCTTTACATTTTTACTAATATGGAGTTTTAGGGCGGCTGCTTCACAAAGATATTTAAAATTTTATGTAAGAGTGGTCCTGCAGTAATATGTCCAATTCTCATAAGAGCTTTTGTGAATCAACCCCTTAGAACTCAAGAACTAGACAGGTAATTTATGCGGGCTATTTAAGATTATTGACTAGACCTTTTTTTGTAAATCGTGTTGAGCTTTCTAGAAACTAGCGTGCATAACTATATTGATATTAAAGAAATAGAGAGAGATTTAAAAAAAAAGGTACACTTACAATCAGATTCTGGGGGCAGATTATTAGTGATCACCACAAGGCTGCGCACTTTTGGTGTACCCACAAATCTCCAAATGGGTCATCACCCTGTGGAACACGCAACCTAAAATGATGAGAAAATCTCACTAAGAAACTGGGCTTCAGTCTCAAACTTCACAGTCTAATTGTATTTCCAAAATTTCCAAAGGACATTGAGAAGAACCTGTACATTTAGAAATCCAGTGCCTAAACCTCATTTGAAGAGTAACCAATGAGAAACCTTAAATATGTAATGGAAATTGAGAGCAACTCAGAATCCCCAAATTACTGTTGTTGGACCTGGCCCTTTTTGCAGAGTTATCCTCAAACATTTTTCCATTTTCTTCCTATTTTTCTGACGTTTTTAATGTTAGCTTTAGGTCTCTGGGCACTTTACCACTGCTAAACAGTTCTAAAGTGCATATACTCTCTCCTCTAAATCGTGGCATGATGGGCTTCTCCATGTCCCTATGAGGGTGCACTACATGTGCCCAAGGCCTGTAAATCTAATGCTACTAGTGGGTCTTCAGCACTGTATCTGCCACCCACATGAGTAACCCTTCAACATGTCTCCAGCCTGCCACTGCAGATAATTTGTGCAATTTTAAACTGCCATGCTGACCTGGCAAGTTCACCTACTTGCCAGGCCAAACCTTCCCTGTTATTTCATGCAAGGCACCCAAACGGTAGGACCTATGTATCCCCACGGGCAGGGGGCAATGTATTTAAAAGGTAGGACATGTACTTTTAAGCTTTACATGTCCTGGTAGTGAATAACTGATAAACTTATTTTTCGCTTAAGCAAGGTCTATCTCTCCTATAGGTTAACATTGGATCTGCCTTGTAACATTTTACAAGTGTAACTTCTAATTGGGAACAGATATCAATTTGGTATTTGGTGTCTCTGGACTAGCAACTTAAAAACACATATTTTGGTAAAGTTGGTTTATAAATTGCAGATTTGAAAATTGCCATTTTCTTATTTGAACCATTCTGCATCTGCCTGACCCTACGCCTAGGCACTACGCCGCCTTCCTCAAATAGTGGTGGATATGGCGCGCAGTTCAAAATCTGTTGCTGGCATACTTGCTGTCATCGGGATACAGAATACGTTTGCTCTTGTTTACATATCAGCTGCTCATTTCTTCTGAGCAGCTGATATGTAAAGGCAAACACGATGTAACCTCAACGTGTTGGTATCACCCCGGGTCCTCCCGGTGCCCTTGTAGTATTATTTTCATTCTTGTACATATGGTTTAGCCTAATCTCATTAGCATTACCTTTTTACTATGGTCTTCCAGGCATGCTTTTTCTTTTTTTTTATTTGTTTTTATTGAATTTATGCAAACTTCAGGTACAAACAATAGGAACACAGTTCCAACCAAGAACCAGCCAGTATGTCTTTCATAAGATACAGAATTCTATAAAACAAGTCAGTAGAGTTACACGTAAGGAATGATACATCAATAAACAAAATGTGTAGGTCAGGCAGTAGTACAATCACACATATCGCAAGTGAAGCGTTAACCAATACATTGGTTAAATTATAAATGACATGATACGTCAGAGGCGAACAAAGAGCATATATTATCTGCATATGTCTGGTCAAGAGCATGCCTGACGACAGCCACACAGCACCACTGCAAACTGGTCTAGTGCGATATGGAAACATAGCATTAAAGAATTATACCAGGGTTGGGCCCAGGGGATACAGCTCTAGTGCACGCCCATTGCAAGAAGGGCTCCCATATATCTTTTGGTCTTGAAGTCAGGGGCATCAGATCCCAAAATATTTTGAGTTGTGTGTGGCCGTATGTCACATCAGACAACCAGTCTTTAAACCTTGGTACCCTGTTTCTCCCCCATCGAATAGCCACTTGCCGCCAAGCTTAAAATTTAGGTGGAGTAGCCTGCACACAGCCAAGAAGACCCAATATTGGGGAAGGGGCATCTGTTCTGTCAACTATCTGATTTATTGCCACAAATATTTCCTGCCAAAACACATTCAACCACAGACAGTCCCAAGCTATATGCAGGAAAGATGCTCTTGCAGGCATGCTTAGAGCCTACACAACACTTCTGTTTTGTATGCATGTTCACTTACTAGTATGATGTGCCCTGGCTATGTGTCCGGTGTTCGAAGGGTCATACTCTTACCCTTGCCCTGAACGTATTTTTTAATTATGGGGTCTTAAACCGCCCCCGCTTGGTTTTTCCCCATAGTAACTTGCCGCAACCATTGGTCTTTACATTTGATTTTGTTTTTAACGGTTAGTTCTGGATGTCATTGACCACATCCATTTGATGCGGATCTGTTAATCATAGGTTTGGTTTGATTTAGAGATACATTTCGGAGGCTATACCTTCCTCTTGGTCCAAATTGGCACCGATTTCAATCTCAGACAGAGGAGGGGATGCCATGACGTGAGCATTCAGTGACCTTTCAAGAACATCTTTTACATTGATATTCAATTTATAATACTGACTATAGTGTCTTAGACAACTGTTTTGTTGTTCTGTTCAACAGAGGCAATTTTCTATACTAGTATTTATTTGAATAGTCTAATTGGGATAGAATACAAACATGTTAATGTACATCTATTACTGGTAGCACTTTGGTAATGGGTGTTACTCCCACAGATTACGAACCGGGACTAGATTTGTTGGACCCTTATTTTGAAGTGACTTCCTGAGATACTACGTTTCTGTTACGATCACAAAAGAAATGTCAGTACATTCCACTTGATATATTGAGGTGAGACATAACGTATATTTTGCTGTTTTTCATATTATTTTTTATCCTTAGATTTTTTCTCTTTTCTTTGTTCTATTCTCTCCCTTCCCTTCTTTTCTGTACACTCGCTTTGGAATTTTGAGACACTAGAGCCACTATTGCCCCCACATCTGCAGTATTTGATGTATATGCCCAGAAGTAATTTTTGGACTTGTGCTTTCCCAGGTATTGATTATTTCACTATGGTACTACTATATACATGCGGTGTGTATACTATGTTAGTACTTTTGCATGTATGCTGATATATGTGGTTAAATGTGTGTTTAATGGAACTTTTTGTATATATATATATATATATATATATATATATATATTTATATATATGGTATATATTGTTGTATATCATTTTTGTGTTGGCTGTGCAACAACTTGATTTTTTTATTGTTAATGGTTTTATATGCGTCATTTTAAAGTCATATTTTGTGTAGGGTATATGTGTTGTTGATGTTTACATGTACACATATTAATCCTGTAATTCTGTGATTTCATATATGATTTTATACGTGA